>NC_071618.1:3055257-3370484 GCF_014839835.1 Dryobates pubescens | reverse complement strand
GATTTCTTTTTGACTGAAAAGGAATTTCAAAGCAGCATTAAAATAAAACATTGTCTTAAAAAACAAACAAACAAACCCCCACATTAACTTTAATTCTTCCAGAATGATTGTGACCATCAGAAAACATATTTGAAGGGCATTGTGGGCAGCTTCTTTCTCTGTTTTGAATATTCTAAAGGAGGAAAGAGTAAAATAGGTACACATTATTGTGCTTTAATACTCGTGGATTGTTACTATTTCATTTTCTCATGCTTACAGAATTCTCACTGTACGAATGTCTTTAATTAGGATTAAACACCATGGAAGATTCTGAAAACGATATAGATTACAAAAACTGAGAAAATTTTGTTTAGTGCTTACTTTTAATATGTGACTTAAATTTGAAATAATGTCACCTTTTATCATATCTCAGAAAACTATTGCTAGAAATGGTGAGAAGTGCAGAACAGAAAGATAATCTCCTAACATAGAAAAATATGTTGGCTTTCACGATGAAGTCTTCCTCCAGATTCTGGAGACAGTCATGGTAAGGAAAGATGAGTAGGGCAACATTTCCCGAACAACACAAATTCCCAACAGCTGCTTCTGGCTCAGGGATTGATGAACTTAAGCAAACTGACAAACTGAGGGGAAAACAATGTGGATGGGTAAAGGATCAGGTACAGTCCCAGTAATTTCAAAACTTTGAGTGTTTATAAACAACTCTTATTCACCATAGCCTCTAATGGAAGTTTCTAATTTTGAACTAGAGCCAAACTAGAAAGCTTATTAATATATAAATAGGATACTTGAGCACACAAAAAGTATTTGCCTACAAACTTTTGAATCAGAAGGTTGTTTGAAAGCATGTATTTTTACTCAGTGTCATTTCAAAGAAACTGACATCTTCCAATGAAAAAAATATTACCGTTAAAGGATGATTTGAATTCAGGTCTTCTTTACGTTAAGAAGTACAAATTACTCCAGACCTTGCAGAATCTCTTTCAACCTTATTTCCTAAAAGGATTGTGATGGGATATCCACTTATAGTGTATTCACAAGGAATGCTGCAGTAAGACTTAACTTTCACTCACATAAAAGGGTTGTGCTACTGACCTGCAAGCAGGACTGCTCATTGACATAAATATTGGACTCATATTGGCAATTGTATTACCTCCAGTGTTGATAGCAATGGTTACTCTGTTAACTGTGTGAACCTACAGTTCAGCCTAATGGATAATTGTACTAACAGCAAGCAGTCTCTCACCTTAAACTTGGACTCAGTACCTGGTTAGATGTGAGAACAGCAATACAAAATGAAAGCTCTCTTTGAAAGGACCCTTTTTAGAAGATCATAAACACTGCTGAAGTTGTTAGGTCACTTAAGCAAACATCCTAGGGCCTCCAACAGCAATGTCAGAGAACATGACAGTCCCAGCATCTTTAGTATTCCCTCTTTAATGTTACTGTTATGGATATTGCATTCATAAAACCTCAGAATAACAGGTCAGGATTAAGACATAACTAGAGCAGATACTGCAGAACTCGAAAGGAAAAAAAAAAAGAAGAAGGTTAAAGTTGGATTTTATTAATCCCACTGAGAAGTACCTTTCTTTGAGTAACAGCTCTAACTAGGAAATATGTGAAGTGTTACTGTCTCAATCTACTTTCTTTTTTGCAGAAGGGATTTTTTTTTTTAATGGATCCCCCAAATGAAACCAAGAAGGAACCAAGTAGCTGATTTGGGAAAAACACTTGAATTTATTTTGCTTACATATGCAGAAGAAAAAGTTAAAAATATAGAAAAGGAGGAAGAAATAAGTAAGGGGTAGCAAAGCAAAAAGATGATTACCACCATGGATCTAGGTGATGTTTTGTTGCTCCCTGAAGGTCTTGACTGGTGGGGAAGCTTGCAGCAGTAAAGGCTGAGATGTTGGAGACTTTGGACACAGATATGCCTCACTGTTTCATTGATATGGAAGCTTCAAACTCTCTCTGTTGCCTCTCGGGTTTTATACCTTTTTCAGTCCCATAAGTAGCCATTCAGCTGAACACTTTTATTGGCGTCTGTACTGGTCCCATGGTTGGTACCCTGTGTCAGTCCTGGTCTCACAATTACATTCCCGAGAGAAGAACTTGTGGCCTTGCCTGGTCATCAGCTGCTATTGCTACAGAGTTTGTACTAATGGTGTGAAAACACCTTGGATAACTGCTGTGTCAGTCACATTTTGAGGGTCCTGTCCATGAGAAAGTCCACAAAGACTCGTCTCAGTAAGTCCCAGCATCTACTGGGAAAACATGGAGTTTGAGGTCTTGTAGAAGAGATTCCTCTTGAGACAATCATGTGAAAGCAAACATGAGGATGTGAGTCCTGTTTACAGTGGGATCCAGTGTCAGCTCAGAGTTTATAGTCCTCTGGGACAATGCTGTGAAACACTTTGGGAAGGTAAAAAATGCTGAAGAAATTAGAGGGAGACAAAAAACTTACAATTACCTGTTCAAGACAATCTGGGCAATGGTCTAAAATTCAATGTGTGTCTGAGTGTGTATATATACTGGTATATGTATTTATGTATGTGTATATTATTTATATATATATATAATCAACATATTTAATTTTTTAAATATTTTAATCATTTGTTACTATCCTGCAAAATTAGATTAGACAGAGTATGCAATAATTGATGCAGAATATAATGATTATCCTATCCCATTAGTCAGCCACTGGGACTTTATTGCTATTGCAAAGTCTATTCCATCAGCCCCCATACCATCATCACTACCTCACCTGTCACTTCCACCGAACAGATGCACAGCTCTGCACATGCACACAGAAAAACTCAGCATTTTCCACAATCAGCCAAATAGCCTGAAGTGAAAGACAAACACGACGCCTGGAGCAATTTTGCTTGATTAACACTGAATAGTTCTTTAAAGTGATCATATGAACTTTAATCTGAAAGATTGCTTTGAATTGCTAAGGGTGGAATCTGTTGCTATGAGAGCTGTCAAACAACTGTGGTGAATTTAATGTGTAATAGATGATAACCTTTGTCGGTTTTAATATTGAATTCCATGTTACTGATCCTAGTAAATAATCCTTACCTTCCCCCAGTGAATACCTGTTATATCCCAAAGCCCTGCACAGTGCGCAAAGACATTTTAGTAGAGTGTTTTTCATGTAAAGCACACATACTGTATAGATCTGACCTCATCACTGGTTGCCTCAGGCTATCTCCTGTATACCGTCTGTTTTCTTGATTTTCTCCTGATGTTGTCATTATCTAAGGTTTGTAAATATTTCAGAAATTTGAGACTTGTGTAATAATTGCAAATGCTATATTGCTGTTATGCTGAACTTTCAGTAGTATTCAGACATTCATTTTTCTCTATTTTCTCTATTTTAGTGGTGGATGATTCAAATTCTACAGTGCATAATTTAGCTGTAATTGAAATTACAATATACTTACAGTTGTTTTAACCAGAAGACTCCAGATAGGCATAGTCCTGATCTCAGTTAACAAACAAACAATATATGTTTTTACTTTATATTGTGTTATTTTCTATTTGTCAAAGTGCTATATAGATTTTATGGATATTTTATGCAAGTTTATGCATGAAACTTAGCTGTTTGGGGAAACTGCTGACCTCTCCATTGAAGTGAAAAAAATGCAGAACAAAAATTGAAAACTCTTTTGTCCTTTAAAAAACCATAGGAGTGTACTATGGATGATGAAGGACATGTGTACTTGAAACAGATTAAAAGGAGTACAAAATTGGTTCCTTCCCAGCATCTCAGTCTATACGAATTTCTTTGTATTAAAGCAGCAATCATTTACTGAATATATTTGCTTTTATGTGATTATGTACATATACTTAGCAAAGTAGCTTGTACAAAGCAGAAAGCTACAGAAGCCCTATAAAATCTGCTTTGAAAATTTTGTGTGGAAAGAATTTTGGCAGCATTATCACTGAATTAATTTTGGAAGTATGCATCAATTTTTATATCTGATCTTGTATTGTAGCAATAATTTACTCTGATATTAACATTAGTATCCAATTTTCATAGCAGATTCTTCATTCTAGTATCATTTACTCCAGTATTACATTACTATCCATACCTGCCTACATTATTCTACTTTTGTAGTTGCTTTCAATACATTTCTTTTTAACATTCATTATGTTAAGATTGTGATGATACATTACCAAATGGGATAAGCAGAAGAATGTGTACAGTGTAAAAAAGATGTTTATGATGACACGGAAGCTTGAGAGGGTTGATGATTTTTTTAAGATGCTGCTAAACATTATTATAATTATTTAATTAACTCATTTATATTAGAATCAGAATGTTTATTTCCTTTGCACAAGCTTTACAGATAAGAGGGAGAATTCCTTGAAATTGCACTTAGCATGCTTTTCATATCTGGTCATGTGGATTCATATACTTTACATGAAACATTCAAAAGTGGGGGCAATAATTTGTAAATGACATGAGAAAAAGAAATCACAGTGTATTTTCTTTTCAAAATATTTAGTGTCTACAATTCATCTGTGAACCGAGTAAATCACGTCTTCTTCAAGTGAAAGGATCGAAACCAATTACCATTAGTGACCATCAGGTGCAGCCGATCCTTTCTGTCCTGTTGCCTGAATCTCAATGATCTCCCAAGTGTGCCCATGCAATTTAACAGGAAGATCAATACACCGCGGCAGTTAGCAGCAGCTCTCTTGAAGTGCTTCACAAAACATGCTACATTTCTCTACCGAATAAATGTCAAAACATTCCAACAGCTACAATTCTAGGAGAAATTGTTCTTGTGAAACATTATTGACATACTTTAACCCACATTTCCCGCTACTCTCCCGCTTCCTACAGGCCAGTCAATTCTGATTTGGCAAGAGCCACATCGACACGTGTCCCCTGCTGAATTTGTCTGTAGGCATGAAAGATATCACAATGCAATGCAGAAGTCCTGGGTGTCAGGGGTCAGTAGTCTAGCTCTGACCTAAGGTCAAGGTGACAACAACCTGTCTCCTGGGACTTGTCTTCATCTCTAATATGGCCTTGGAAGCAATCAATATCACTACTTTCTTTTTTCTTTTCTAAGACAGTGCCACCTGATCTAAGCATTTCAAGACTGTGACTTCCTGTTCAAAAACGTCTTCATGTTCCCATTATACGGCAAAACATCTGTATGAGATCTGGCACTGACTTTTTTTTCATCTATTTAATGTGGTAAATTAAATTGATTCTCTTCACTTTTTAATGGATTTGTGCAACCAGGTTCAGTTAACCTGGATTTTCCTGGTGTTTTCTTGTATATGATGGAGGTGTTATACATAGATCAGTACTTTCTTGCAGTTTCCTATTTCTAAGTTAGATTTCTTCTTGTTCTCTCCTATTTTTCCCCTATTTCCTACTAGTAACTATTTTCTTCTTTATTTCCTTCCATCTTTCAGGAGAGCAAATCTCACTGTTGCATCTATATGCTGCATTTGTGTAAATATCATAGAATCTTAGAATCAATAAGGTTGGAAATGACCTCAAAGATCAAGTCCAACCTGTCACCCAACACCTCATGAGTACTAAACCACAGCACCAAGTGCCACGTCCAATCCCCTCTTGAACACCTCCAGGGAAGGTGACTCCACCACCTACCTGGGCAGCTCATTCCAATGGCTAACAACTCTCTCTGTGAAGAACTTTCTCTTCACCTCAAGCCTAAACCTCCCCTGGTGCAGCTTGAGACTTTGTCCTCTTGTTCTGGTGCTGGTTGCCTGGGAGAAGAAACCAACTCCCTCCTGGCTACAACCACCCTTCAGGTTGTTGTAGACAGCAATAAGGTCTCCCCTGAACCCCCTCTTCTCCAGGCTAAACAATCCCAGCTCCCTCAGCCTCTCCTCATAGGGCTTGTGCTCAAGGCCTCTCCCCAGCCTTGTTGCCCTTCTCTGGACACCTTCAAGTGTCTCAATGTCCTTCCTAAACTGAGGGGCCCAGAACTGGACACAGGACTCAAGGTGTGGCCTAACCAGTGCTGAGTACAGGGGCATAATGCTGCTCCTGCTGGCCACACCATTCCTGACACAGGCCAGGATGCCACTGGCCTTCTTTGCCACCTGGGCACACTGATGGCTCATATTCAGCCAGCTGTCAATGAGTACCCCCAAGTCCTTTTCTGTTTGGCAGCTCTCCAGCCACTCTGACCCCAGGCTGTAGCTCTGCATGGGGTTGTTGTGGCCAATTTGCAGCACCCAGCACTTGGACTTGTTTAATGAAATCGTGTTTGACTCTGGTCTTCAGTTCAGCCAGTCAAGGTCCCTCGGGAGAGCCCTTCAACCCTCTAACACAGCAACATCTGCCCCCAACTTGGTGTCATCTGCAAATTTACTGATGATGGACTCAATCCCCTCATCCAGATCATCAATGAAGATATGAAACAGGATGGGGCCCAGCACTGATCCCTGGGGGACACCACTAGAGACTGGCCACCAGCTGGATGTGGCACCATTCACCACCACTCTCTGGGCTCGGCCCTCCAGCCAGTTCCTAACCCAGCACAGAGTGCTCCTGTCCAAGCCACAGGCTGACAGCTTGGCCAGGAGTTTGCTGTGGGGACGGTGTCAAAGGCCTTGCTGAAGTCCAATTAGACTACATCCACAGCCTTTCCCACATCTACCAGGTGGGTCACTGGATCATAGAAGGAGATCAGGTTGGAGAGGCAGGATCTGCCCTTCCTAAATCCATGTTGGCTGGACCTAATCCCTTGGCCATGTTTCAGGTGTGCAGTGATTGCCCCCAAGATGATCCACTCCATAATTTTCCCTGGCACTGAGGTCAGGCTGACTGGTCTGTAGTTTGCAGGCTCCTCCTTCCGGCCCTTCTTGTGGATGGAGATGACATTGGCCAGTTTCCGGTCATCTGGGACTTTTCCAGTGAGCCAGGACTGGTGGAAGATGATGGTGAGCAGCTTGGTCAGCTCATCTGCTGGCTCTCTCAGCACCCTAGGATGGATCCCATCTGGTCCCATGGACTTGTGAGTATCCAAGTGGCTTAGCAAGTCCCAAACTAATTCCTCATAGATTTCAGGGGTACTACACTGCTCCCTCACCCCATCAATGGCGGCTCATCTTTCGGCATGTGGGAACTGCCAGTTCTTGTGCCTTCAAGAGCTCCTGTTTGAAGTAGGTCCAACCATCCTGGACCCCTTTGTTCTTAAACATTGCTGCCCAGGGTATTTTCCAAATAAGTTGCTTGAACAAGTTGAAGTCTGCCCTCCAGAAGACCAAAGTAAGGGTTCTGTTGTTGCTCCTCCCTATTTCCCTGCATATTGAAAATTCCACTATCTCATGATCACTGCACCCTAGAAAACCTCCTACCATCACATCTCCCACCAGCCCTTCTCTATTTGAGAACAGCAGGTCAAGCAGAGCTTGACCCCTGGTAGGCTCACTTAACAGCTGCATCAGGAAGCTGTCCTCCATACACTCTAGGAACTTTCTGGACTGCCTCCTCTCTGCTGAATTAAGTTCCCAGCAGATGTCTGGCAGGTTAAAGTCACCCACAAGGACAAGATCTGATGATCTTGAGACAGCCTCCAGTTGCTTGTTACATATATACATACACACACACACATATAAAAAAGACTCATCCTCAAATATATCTATAAAAACATTAATAACAGACAATATCCTTCACAATTTTGTCAGGCCATAGAAGGTTAGTGTATAGTAAGAAGTAATTACTCACATGAACAAGATAATAACCACTGAGATAGGCACTTTTATCACCTGTTTACAAGAGCTATGGTAATTTCCAATATAGCAAGATGTTGCTTCCTTCAGAAATCTCAATTATGTTGCTTCAAAGTTCTGTGCAGTTGAGGGGGTTTTGACTTTTTTTCATCAGCTTTTTTTCCTTCTAAATCAAAAATAACAAGCCCCAGCTAAAGCAAACTATTGGAGATCTAGTATATTTTTGGGGAGTATATGAATCTCTGTTACTTGAGCTGTGCTAGAGAAAGTTAACAAAATTAAGAATCACATATCACCAAAACACTGAAAGAAGGAGAAATGTGTCTTTAAAATGTCTCAGTTGTTTCATCACACCAACTCAAAATTTGGCTTCAGATTTCCTCATAATGGGCAGTTGACAGTCAAAATCAAAACAAAGATTTAAGTCAAGGTATGCTCAAATCATAGTGGTATGATCCCCTCTTCTGTCCTTACAAGACTGGCAGATAAAAATGAAACAAAGTAAAATGAAAATAAAACCCATAAATATTGTTTTAGATGTGAGTTACAGACAGTCTAGTATGTCTGCAATGTACTTAGCACACTTAGCACACACTCACAAGTCCATGGGACCGGATGGGATCCATCCTAGGGTGCTGAGAGAGCTGGCAGATGAACTGGCCAAGCCGCTCTCCATCATTTTCCTCCAGTCCTGGCTCACTGGAGAGGTCCCAGATGACTGGAAACTGGCCAATGTGGTCCCCATCTACAAGATGCAATAACTGCACACCTGAAGGATGGCCAAGGGCTCAGGTCCAGCCAACATGGATTTACGAGGGGCAGGTCCTGCCTCTCCAACCTGATCTCCTTCTATGATCAGGTGACCCGCCTGGTGGACGTGGGGAGGCCTGTGGATGTGGCCTACCTGAACTTCAGCAAGGTCTTTGACACCGTCCCCCACAGTAAACTGCTGGCTAAGCTGTCAGCTCGTGGCTTGGACAGAAACACTCTGTGCTGGGTTAGGAACTGGCTGGAGGGCCAAGCCCAGAGAGTGGTGGGGAATGGTGCCACATCCAGCTGGCAGCCAGGCACTAGTGGTGTCCCCCAGGGATCAGTGCTGGGCCCCATCCTCTTTAATATCTTCATTGATGATCTGGATGAGGGGGTTGAGTCAGTCATCAGCAAGTTTGCAGATGACACCAAGTTGGGAAAAGTTGTTAGTCAGTTAGAGAGTAGAAAGGCTCTGCAGAGGGACCTCGACTGACTGGACAGATGGGCAGAGTCCAATGGCATGGCATTTAACAAGTCCAAGTGCTGGGTGCTGCACTTTGGCCACGGCAACCCCATGCAGAGCTACAGGCTGGGGTCAGAGTGGCTGGAGAGCAGCCAGGCAGAGAGGGACCTGGGGGTGCTGATTGACACACGGCTAAACATGAGCCAGCAGTGTGCCCAGGTGGCCAAGAGGGCCAATGGCATCCTGGCCTGCATCAGGAATAGTGTGGCCAGCAGGAGCAGGGAGGTCATTGTGCCCCTGGACTCTGCATTGGTTAGGCCACACCTTGAGTCCTGTGTCCAGTTCTGGGCCCCTCAGTTTAGGAAGGACATTGAGACACTTGAAGGTGTCCAGAGAAGGGCAACAAGGCTGGTGAGAGGCCTTGAGCACAAGCCCTATGAGGAGAGGCTGAGGGAGCTGGGATTGTTTAGCCTGGAGAAGAGAAGGATCAGGGGAGACCTTATTGCTGTCTACAACTACCTGAAAGGTGGTTGTAGCCAAGAAGGTGTTGGTCTCTTCTCCCAGGCAACCAGCACCAGAACAAGGGGACACAGTCTCAAGCTGCACCAGGGGAAGTTTAGACTCGAAGTGAGGAGAAAGTTCTTCACTGAGCGAGTTGTTTGCCATTGGAATGGGCTGCCCAGGGAGGTGGTGGAGTCACTGTCTCTGGAGGTGTTCAAGGGGAGATTGGATGTGGCACTTGGTGCCATGGTCTAGTCATGAGGTCTGTGGTGACAGGTTGGACTTGATGATCCTTGGGGTCTCTTCCAACCTCAGTTATACTGTGATACTGTGATACTGTGATACTTTGGGGGACTTTCCAAATAACAGAATTTTCAAAGGAGAGAAATATGTATTTTTCCTTGACCCTTATTAGCACACAGTAAGAAAATGTAGAAGGCAGTTTCTCTGGCTTAATCTCAAAGCATAAGCTTGACTCTGAACTTTATGTATAGTAAATGAACCCTTCAGATCCCCATTTGAGGATAAGCATACCATATGAATTATTTCCAGCTACAGAGAGGAGCCCAGGTAGAAGCTGCAGGGATGGACTTCCTCCTTTTGCTTCCTTCTATCTGTGCTTTTGTACTGCCAATAAGGCAGTTTCACTCAAGTTGCAGCAGAGTGACAACATTTCAAATTTATACTCATGTAAGTGAGAAGGGAGTCAGACTTTGTCTACCTGCAGCAATTCACGAAGGTGTTACAATTTCCAGGTCCTGTTGTTGCTGCTTGGGAATTTTAAGAGAAGGAAAAGGGATCTTAGATTACTGTGCAAAAGCTAGCACAAGACACTCCTGAAGCTGAATATATCTGAGAGAAAAGATAGAAAATCTCTCACTCCCATGCATGAGGCACTGCAAATTTAACTCAAATATGCACCTGTGCAATGCTCACACATTAGTTTACAAGCACTAGCTACATGTTACGGACTCCAGCTAATAATTACTTCAGCTGTCAGGGTCTCCACTTTCTCACATCTCATGTCTGTATAAGCTTTCAGTGACTTATACATGGATTGGTGGCCAACACATTCTGTGCAGCCCATTCTCCGCATCATACGCTAGCAAAGAGCTCTCCTCCTTGTTTATCTTTCAGGAGGTTTGTGAGGCAATATAGCAAGCTGAAATGAAACCTACCATCAGAGATGTGAAAGCAGTCACAAAACTAGTGTGTCATGTTTTAATGATGGCCTGGCATAGAAGAGTCTCCAGTCCAAGGGTTCTCATACTGGAGCAGTTGTGGGCTGCCTTTACCTAACTCAGCCTTTCACAATGCCTTTTCTGAGGTATCTGGCAGTTGGAGAAGCACAGAATAAATTTTTCATTGTGCTCTACCTTGCTGCGTCTTGCTGCTTCTTGCTACACTTCCATGACCATCTTTTGGAAATCTTATTTCAGTCCATCAAGCCAGACTGCATAATTGCAATGGTGCCTATTTTTTTGCAAAATGATAGCTGCTAGCAGAATATAACCCTGCTTAACCCTTCTTTAGGCTACCTCCACAAAAATCCAATCGGCTTTTGGAAATCTAATAGTGTGAAAATCTGAATTCTCCTTTTCCCCTTTCATATACCCTGAATATTCAAAAGCTGTATAGAATAATTTCATTGTCATGTTTTTTCTTGCACAAAAGCTATAGAAAAAACTTACAGGGCACAATTGGTAATGTATGTTGCAAATTGTTTTCTCTTCTCTGAAGCTAAGGAAACTGTTCTTTTCTTTCATAACTATTTTTCTATACATTGACTAGGGAAATTATCCAGATCTGTCAGGACAAAGATTGCCAATACAGAAAAGAAAAAGATAAAATGAGAAAAAGAGAAAGAAAGAGAAAGAGAAAGAGAAAGAAGAAGAAAAAGAAGAGAAAGAAGAAGAGAAAGAAAAAAAAGACAAACACAAAATAAAAAAAAACAAATAAACAAAAAGAAAGTTAAAAAGAAAAAGACAAAAAAAAAACAAAAAGAAAAAGAAAAAGAAAAAAGAGAAGAAAAAGGAAGAGGAAAAGGAAAAGAAAAAGAAAAAAAAAAGAAGAAGAAAAAGGAAAAGGGAAAAGGAAAATAAGTGACGTTTTGGCTGAAATAGGGCTAAAGTGTTTTACACTGCATCTTGTAATATAATGTGATGAGGAGACTTTCACAGTTCTCATTGCCACATTAAAAAGAAAAGCAACATACATACACACAAATATTTGTGCTCATTTTTTTTCTTTATATATATATATATCTATCTTTAAGACTTGGAGATTAAATAAAATGTAACAAACATTTGGAGTACAAATGCCCTTTCCTCTGTCTTCAGGAACTGCAGGAAATAGAGCATTTATCATCTGTGATAAAGAATGGACATCTCTCATAGCATTAGTTGGAAGATAGATATTGCCCATTTTAGCATTCTCATCATGTATTTTACTTTCAAGTCTGGTTGGGAATGTGTCTCCATATTAGAACCATCATCATTGCATTTTAAGACTATAGTAGTTTAGTTTTAGAATCTAAGAAGTTACTAAGATGTCCAGAGCTAAGCTCCATTAAACTCTTTGACCTAAACCCTATGAACAGCCATTAGTTCAGCAGGAAGAACATTATTGTGCCAGCACATGGTGTGAGTACAAATCCTGTTCCCCTTCTGCTTGCCTGCCTCCCTCTAAAGTATTATGTTTTATACAAAAAAAGTAGAGAACTATGTGAGGGCTTAATGGATTATCAAATGAAATATGATCACCAATGGTTATATGTTATAGTTAATGTTTCATTAGCTGCAGTAAGATCAGACAACGGTTGGCTTTGCCCTGTAGTTCTCTGACTTCAGCTTAGCTGCAGAAATCCATTGTTAAATTATTTACCTCTGTACTTTTAAATGTCAAGTTGGTTTTGTCTTTCTGTCTTCTCTCATCTTTTGCAATCTCCTTATCTTCCTTACAGAAACTGGAAATTTTAATGGAAGCCAGCTGATAGAAGAATGAATGAATGAATGAATGAATGAATGAATGAATGAATGAATGAATGAATGATGAATGAATGAATGAATGAATGAATGGATGAATGAAATGATTCATAAGAAGGAGATTGCTGCCTTTTTGACAGTGGGTGACATAGAATAGAAGGACCCTGATATTATGAATGTTACTCAGGCAAAGAAATGGTGTTTACCTCTGATTAGTGTAGTGTTCTCCCACCAATTAGTGAAGTGTTTTATTATTGTGAGTAATTTTATTAGCGAAGTGTTTTGCCACCAATTCCTCTTTGTGGGGACCAAATGTGAAAGCTGAGTTTAGGTGTTTTCTTTCTTTTCACAAATCCTTATTGTGAAAATGAGAAATTTGGGTTATTCTATATCTGAAGTGACCACCACAGTAACTCCTGCTGGATGTTTACCCCAACAACCAGCTTTTATGTTGTCCACATTTTACAATTCATAGAATCATAGAATGCATTGTGTTGGAAAGAACCTTTAAAAGCCATCTAGTCCAAACGCCTTGCAGTAAGCAGGGACATCTTTAACTGGACCAGGATTCTCAGAGCACCATCAAACCTGAGCCTGAATGTCTCCAGGGATGGGGCCTGCACCACCTCAATGGGGAACCTGTTCCAGTGTTCCACCATCTTCATAGTACCACTCCTTACTAATGTCCAATTCACATTATATCTTCTCTCAGCACGATCTGATTCCATCCGTTTGAACCTGTTAGGACAAAAATTCAACAATCATCATTCAAATGGGACATGCATCTATTCTGAATGATAGGTATGACACTTAGACTGCTCTTTCCTTGCTTGAAAAGATCAACAGGTGAAGCCTGATGATCCCTAAGTAAATGTTTTTGCACTCACCGTCTACAACCTGAAAAACTGCGTAAAACTGTGCTAATGACACTAGAAGAAGTCTGCACTCATGTAATCTACTAATCAAGCAGAGTACTTCTCAGGAAATCATCAGATTTGTGTATGTCTTCTTTATACTGTAATACATTGGAATTACTCAATTATAGTTTAAACTGTTCTGCTGCACATCTATAACTGGTGCAAAACTGTCTTCAGTTACAGAATTTTTTTCTCCTGTTGTTCTTATGTGAGGTTTGGGCATGATTTTAGTACAATCTTCTCTAACACCATTACCAGCAGGTGTTTCCTGTTCTGTGAAGTGGAGAAGTCACACTGAAGCTCAAGAAAAGCAATCTACACCATGCCCCGGACCCCCTTGGCTTTAATCAGGTCCAGAGAATTGGGAACTTTGTTCATTTGTGCTTGGCAGTTTCTTATAAACTTATTTTTGAAGTCAGCAGTTGTGCTTCTCTATAAAATGCAGAATTTCAGAATTTGAGACTTATCACCTGCAAGCTCAATAATAGCCTGCCCTTTGAAATATCACCTTGTTCTGGATACTAAAATTTAATACTTTACTTCAATCAGAAGGGACATTGGCCTATGATGTTGTCAAGACCCATGATATAACAGATGCAGAAAGGCTGACAACAGAACAGCATGTTGCTTGTAAAATCAAGCAAAGCACTTTTCCCTTTAAAAAGAACTAAACCAGCAGGTTTTTTTCTCCTCTTCACTTTTAACAGTTTTCAAAGTATGTTCAAATATTGTTTGAGCAATTGTATAACTTTGTAAATACGTAGCTTTCGTCACTGTGAAAGACCATCCGGGAATGTTTTCAATGTCATTATTTAGAAAAAAAATCTTAATTGCAAGTATCTGATTGTTTTTCAGAGCTTCCAAGTAGTCAACATTGAGTAGCAGATAGAATAACAGGTAGTTAAAGTGATATTTAACAAATCAGTATTTGAAGCAATAGTCTAATACAATGCTCTTTTCAGTATTTCATTTCCTATAGTAACTGTGTTGGTTACTAAAGACTGAATACATTTCAGTGTCTTTTTTATGAGCACTTTTCTTAATCTGTTCTGTTAGTAATGTTCCACTCCAGTGCTGGTGACAATAGAGTTGCTTCAGCAAACGATGAGGTCAGAGACATTTGCTACTGACCTCAGCAAAATAATCAGTTAATCAATTGAAAGGAGAAAAAAACAGTTCTATACTAATCACCATAGTATTTAACTGCCATATATAGAATGAGAGTCACATCAATTAACTTTGTCTACTTGCTCTCTCACCTCATCCTAAAGACCAAATCTCCTTCAGGTGTACTATTCCCTGTGGGTTAAATCCATGGTGTGCAGTCTAAGGGATCCACTTCGTATTGTTCTGAACATCAGACAAACTTTATTTAATAATTATATTTACCAAATAGAAACATGTAAGAATAATCCACAACCTGTGCATAATTTCAGGGTTTTAATCCTGTACAGGGAAATTATGTCAGACCTTTGGTCAAGCTGGGAGATGTATTGAGAAAGCAGGAAGGAGACCTCATGCTTTGAGATCCTAGGCTTCTAAGTAGGACCCCTTGTGCAGCTTCAGGTTTAAAGTTTATGATGGTGTGCTACAATTCTTAATGAAGAAATGCAGCTCAAAAAAATGTCTCGGGGAGCAGGTGGCCTGGGACAGGTTGTCCTTTCCCAGTACATTTTGTTCTGGCCCTGACAAAGCAGTTGACGAACTAACTTGTAGACTAGCCAAGTGCTTCTGCTCAACACAAGCACAGCTTCTAGCTATCAGTGAGCTCCCATTTACACTGAATTACACAGCCAGATAAGAAGAGCAAAATGCAGGTCAAGCAGCTTCCCTGCAGTCACACAGCAAGTGAGTGGCTTAACTTCTATCTGATGACGATTAAAAAGACATTAAAAATACAGGAAATTCAGAGGGCTGAAAAATGACATGAATGATTGAAAGTACAAAAATGGCTTGTTAAAAACCCCAAATAATCTTTCCTTTGCCCCTGAAGCAGTAACCATTTCCATTTGCAGTTCTTTGTTCTTTCATACCTAAGTCACAGACGGTATTTCTTTTAAATCAAGATCTTTTTCTTAGGCATTTCAGAAGTCTGCAGTGTCTGGCTACTGAAATCTGAAATCTGAAGGAACCTGTATGCATATACAAACCTCAGGTGTAGTAATGAAAATGTGCACAAGATATTGGATTTCTGATTGCTTCAACGCTTACTGTCTTCATTATTATATGTGATGCTTCATTAGCAAGCTCACCTTTGCTGTTTTTTAGTAAGTACTATAATTTAATGATCTGGTTTTAGGGGTTAGGAAGTTTGTGTATGTAAGTACACTAACTCTGTGTTTAATGACACTTGTATAAATGGTAGCACCTGGAGTTTTCAGCTCAGTTTCAGCAAGGTACTTAAACACATGCCTAGCTTAAAGCAAGAGAGCAGTCCCATTGAAGTTAATTAGACTTCCCTTGTACTTAAAGTTAGGCATGTGCTTAAGTACCTTGCTGCATTAAGACCTTAATGAAGATTGGGGTATAACTGCCTTTGTTGCAGTGTGTGTAATGTGAGTCATTTAGTGTGAGCTGGAAATACAGTAAAGCAAAGTAGAGTGAGTGAAAACACAGTAAGGTTAGGATACAACTTTCTAAATATTGTGGTCACTTTTTTCACACTCTGCTCCTTATTTTAGTTAATAGCAAGAGCTAGTTTTTTATTTCTTTTGCTTATTTTTCTTGCATCCAGCAGGACTCAGAAAGTGTCTTTGTGTGTTTTAGGGCATTAGGTACCAATATGGATAGCAAGATATCAATTTCAATAAATGCTCTTTTGGCTGCTTTAAGGATGTGCATGTGAGTTTTAACACCTTTTGCCTGGAGAACTGGATCTGAGGCCTTCTGAAGTCAATGGGAAGGCTCTCATCAGTTTTAATAGGCTTTGGATCAGGTCCTAAGGAGGTGAGAGAATTTCTCTGAGATATGTGCTTTGTACCTCAGCCAGAAGTCAGCAGTACACCACCCCTCAGCACTGGAGAGGAGAGCTAGATGAGAAAGAGGGTGATCAGAAGGTACACCTTGGATTGAGCAGCTGTTTGAATTGCGACCATTCATATCTGTAGCACCTATCAATAAATTAATCTGTGGAGACTATTCTTCACTGAAGATCTGACACAGTTCCAAACTAACTCACGAGGTCTATATGAATCACAGCACGAGGTGATATGGTGAACGAATACACTTTACAGGATACAATGCTAGAAATAGTGAAAACAAAGGTACATGAAGCAGTGGGTAGTTTATTTTTCTGATTCATGTTCCATAACCAATACAAGAAGCACCATTAATAGCAACATCCAATAGGTTTGCAAATAAGAATGCTGGTGCCAACCCTGATGGCTAGAGAAATGAATCACACTTTCTATACTTAAGAGTCTTTAACTGTTGCATATTATCAGATGTGGTATAAGGTGGAAGTGTATCCTTTTGAATAAACATAGCAAACATACCCTGACATCAGTATGAAAATAAGCTCATAAGAAAATTAACAACCATACAACCAACTCTTATCAGATGAATGTAAGTGCAACTTCTGGACACATTGCCTAAAAACTAAGTTAAAACAGCACAAAAGGAAAGCAGTACCAATATCTGTTTGAACTCTTTTTTGAAATGCTGTTAATTTTGAGGAGGGTGAGGCTTAAACATGGCAGAAAAGAACATTATGCACAGGTCGTGAATGCTGTGATTTGAACAAAGGAAGAGGGGCAGTTTGAAAGCATTAAACATATATAGAGCAGCATACATTAGACCCCCATCAGACAGAACCTTTAAGATCCTGAATTTATCAAATGACAACATTCATTTTGTACTATGTAGAAGACAACAAGAAAGTCAGCAACTTCATGTGCTGACATTGCAGTAAAACATGATTTTAATTAGCTCACACAGAGGACACATTGAGGAAAAAGTGACATTTCATTGAGGAATATACTATTAAACACAACCCTCCTTGACCTGCCATTTATCAGGGTGCAACCCAAAAGTCACATGACTCCTCCTGTCTTTCTCATTGTCCTTTGAACCCTGGAAATATATGGTTCATTTGCAGAGACATGGGATCCTTCTGGTTTCTTGACACACAGTAGTATCTGCTGTTTTTTCTGTAGAGTGGCAATGCGTCTCTGATGGAGGGCAGGAGGCACAAATCGTTATTGTAGTAGCTGCTTGGAACACTGAAATAGCTGCATGACAGACAGTTTAATTATTGAAGTTACTAACTGAGAGAACTTGGAGAAAAAAATGGAATGAAACAAGAATCTTACTTCAGAGCAGCTCCAGATTGTCCTCAAATTAGAAAAATAAACCACAAACAGAAGTAAAAAAAAAAACATTAAAAAAAAAACACCATAGAGCAACTAATTTAGGATTAGTGTCATGCCAAAAACATGTTAGACTTTGGCTACATGAAAGTCTAGAATATCTCTGGTGCTTTTATTAAATATACTAGTGAAAAAGGTGTACTGTATTAATATCCCTATTCAGATCTCAGAGAAAAGGGCAAGTGCAAATAGGATTTTCACCTTATTTTCTGTGTATTTAGTACATGCTAGACCTAGCATTTGGGGTGGGGGTGGGGGGGAAACAACAAAAGAAACAAACAAAAAAAACCCACCCAAAAAACCCCAGGAGTCAAATATATCCATGATGTTCCACTCTGTATTTCACCAATCTCATTAATACCCAGGGACGGAGATTTCTGTGGTTAAAGCTCAAGACTGGAACTGAGGGGCTTGTTGTCCAGTCCCTAATTCTGCCAAATTCTTCTGAATCAGTAAGTTGGTGAGCTGTTGCTTCTCCATCTATAAAATGGGGATAGTAACACTTTCAACCTCAAAGAGGGGTTGTGAGGGTAAGTCTGCTAATACCTCTAAGACTCTTAGATATGAGGGTGAAGAGTGCCATAGAAAATCCTATAAATAACTAAAATAAACTGTGAGAGCCTGAGGCACTGGAAGCTGCTGCCAAGGCTGTGCATTTCCACACTCCCCTTACTGCGGGAGATGTGGCTTGGAGCCAATATGCAGTCTGAGAGCAGATCCTGCATTACTGGAGCGTGTGTGTTGTTTGTTTATTTGGTTTTTGCAAAGGGTACCCATCACATAACTGAGGTAACCACAGTCTGTTAATACCGGGCTGGTGCAGGAACTAGAGGGCAAAGGAGATTTGGTGAGTCTGCTATGCTTAGTTTTGGTTGCAGTTGGCTTTAATTTTCTTATTTTTTATGTGACAAGCATGTTTTCTGAAACCCTTCAGGACTTTTATTGGTGTGGGTTGGTTCAGCTGCTCTTATTTTCATTGAGATTTCTACTTGTTTGCCTGGCAGGATGCGCTGGCTGCCAGCAGGTTGGCAGCCAGCTTGTTTGAGGGGTCAGCCCCACCACCTTGATGGGCTGCCTCAGCCTGTCAGCAGCACAACTGGAGCCAGGCCAGTGCACTGTCTCCTTCAGTGGAGTTTGTGAGGAGGGTCCTGGTTCTGACGTGTCCTGCAGACATGAAGAAGGGAGCTCCCACAAAGCAGATGGTGCTTGCTGCAGCAGCTAGAAGGCGACCACCCAAAGTCCTTAGTTGCTTGGCAGTTTTACCCCTCTGAATAGGCCTTCATATTTGATGAATGGGCATCACTCCACTTGTACTCTGAACAGTGAAGAGTCTATCTATGTGCATAGTGTCTGGTTTTATTGGTGGCAGGATTCCCTGCTCACAACATCCAAGTGACTGTGCCCAACTGACACCAACAGGAACATCATGTTACTAATATTAATTCCAGAGATTAATTTTTCAGGACTAGTTAAATCTGTTCCTGGCAGCAGCTGGCAAACAAAATCCCTTGTGAGAAGGAAGAGGGGAGCAACTGTGCAGTAAGGTCGTTTTCATGGAGTCCCTGTAGAGAGATCAGAAGAAGGGCTGCAAGATTTTGTCCCACATGCTTACTGAGGAAATGTTGGCAGTTTGGAGCCAACAGCATGCCCAATAGGATGTGTGCATGTGTGTGTGCTTGAGATATCTGTGAGGTTCTGTATAAACTACTGTGTGACCAATACCAATTACAAAACAAGAAAAGAAGAATCAAACAGGAAAGCAAAAGTCAAACATGCCAAGATAAAGTTCTGCTCTATGCGGAACATCTGGATATCTGCTTTGTCCCAGGGGAAAAGACCATTGCAGGAGCTGTGCAACAACACACTCTAGACTAAACCAAGACATGAAGGAATTGATAAACCTCAGATAAAAAGAAAAATCTGCCCACTCTGCCTCTCTCAAACACGTTTCTCCCCAAATTGCCCTAAAAAGCACAGGAAGTTCCCTCACAGTAGTCTTGAGAGGCTGAAGGTTGAAACCAAGTTCTTTTCCCTGTGGTAATAAAGGAGATGAAACTCGAGAAGGGTGAAAGCAAGCATATATTAGGTACTGCAGTAAATAAATAATCCATAGTTAAGGTGCTGACCTCATGCTGGGGCAGACAGAGGATGTCAACAGCAGCAGCTGGTACTTGATGGTAAACACTACCCTTCAAATTTCCTTTAGTAGCAGATCCAGCTTCCCTGTTGCTGCTTCCTCTTACCCACATTAAAACCCAAACTCATGAAGAGGTCTGACCTCTTGTCTTCCATTCCTGAAAACTCAGGATAGGAATGACCGTCCATGGATGTATCTGGTTCCAGACATTTCCTCTCTCTTGAAAGACAGGAGGGGAAAGAAGGGAGAGAGTTAAAGGGCAAAGGGACAGAAATTTGCTGAGAAGGAAGGGAAAGAGATGCATTGTAACTGAAGAGAGACA
Organism: Dryobates pubescens; assembly: GCF_014839835.1. Lineage (NCBI taxonomy): Eukaryota > Metazoa > Chordata > Aves > Piciformes > Picidae > Dryobates > Dryobates pubescens. The sequence continues at coordinate 3,350,309 of NC_071618.1, read as the reverse complement.
GAAAGACTGGAATATTGAAAGTGAGACAAATTAATATATAGAGAAGAAAAACAATAGAGGGGGATAGAAGCAATATTTTATAAAAGAGAAGGGGAAAAAAAGAGCCTGTAAAAATAATAAAATAGTGACATGTCTAGTGGGACATTAAGAGTGAAAACAGAGGAATAGGATGTTGGAGAAGAGATGGTACTCTGTGTAAATGAAGGGTATTCCAACAGTCTTTTTGACCATTCCCTTCCATAAGTCAAGACCTGCTGGCCTGTTAGTTTAATTCATTCTTAAAGATGACATTATGTCCACTACAGTGTCCCCGTATCCACTAAATGGTCTCTCCATGCCTCAAATCAACCTACAATACTGCTGCACACTTTTTGCCTATAAAAAATTCCTTCTGATTAAGCAGAATTTTTCTTGTTGGATTTCAAGTCCATGCCTTGTTTTCAGATTGACCAGGGAGATGAGGAACAAGTTGTTCCCTTGTTTTCTGAAAATCATACGATGATTTCTTCCTTAGTCTTTAGATAAAGTAAATGCATTCGGTCTTTTTTAAAGGTCTTTGTAGGCCTTTGATCATTTGTGTCAAAATGATCCATGACACTCATGAAGCACTCATGAAGTTAATGCCTTTACAACAATGAGTAAACAAAAAGGAGTTTTTTGCTTTAAACGTGTATATTGTCTCTTGCATATACACCATGTTTTATTTTCCTCAAAAACTGGATGTTTCTAACATGTGTATAGCCTGCAGCTACCAATTTCTTTGAAAAATTTCTGCCTGGCCAGCTATACTCTCATCCTGTATTTATTGATCATTTCACTTTTAAGTAGTGTCGTGCACTTCTTCTTCTTGAGTTTCATCCTCCCTCTCTCTTTTCTTTTCCAAACCATTTTGCAAATTGGTCAAGGCCATTTTGAATTTTAAGCCTTTCTTGCAATGTATTTGTGGTTCTTTCTCTCTACCCAGCATTTGCACTTTAAGTAAGGATACTTCTCTTCTCCATCACTTTGTGTGTGTGTGTGTGTGCACACGTACCTGTATAAAGGAAGAAAATGGGGAAAATGTACTCTCTGTATCTGAAGTTTATGTGATAGGATGAGATGGCAGATACCACCTCAGTGCTCCTCTGCATCATTTTCTTCACTCACTACAAGGGATCATACTAAGGAAAATAGCTTGTTAGATATTGGTTGACATTAGTCTTTAAACCTACCATTCTATTTAAGGTTTCTTTAGCAAAATGAAATTAACATTAAAAGCAATGCATACATATATACATATATATATACATATACAAGTGTGCATGCACATGCATATAGATATATATATTTGTATTCGTTGCATAAACTGTTCATAATCCAATCAAAATGAGTAAGAGACTCAAATACACTAATAAAATCTAATTAATTATTTGGAGGGACTCCCATCTTTCAATGGAAAATTCCAATTATTTCTGACACATCAATAGGACACCATCTTTCAAAATTACACTGTGTCTGCACAGAGCTGAGACCTGAAAATGAGTGTACTGAGGCCTATTTCCGTTGCTTTTGAAGCACAGGCTTTTTCATTTACTTCTCACCACAACAGTTGGACTGCACAGAAGTACTGGAGCTTAACAAAAAAGACTCTCATCTCAGACAAAAACTGTAATTATCACAGGGGAACGAATTAAACAGAGAACCCTGCTGGAATGAGAATTCCACATATTTAGCGTGTGTTAATACCAATAATATGGCACATACTAACAATAGGATCTTTCCGTAGCTTTTGTGCTATTAGCTATGAATTAAAATATGTATGATTACATTGCCTCAAAAGAAATAAGATGTTCAAACTCTTTTGTAAACTATTTTTTAAATGTTTAGGAGGTAGGGAAACTAATTTAAGAAACTTTAGTGTGTTTTGTTTATAAGTGTCTCCATTTTAATCAGTGATGTTTTTTAAATTATGATAGCATTGATCCCAAAAATACAAATAAGTAATTTAAAAGATATAATTTTTGCAATACAGCATGCTATGTTGAAACATACACTCTTTACATTTATTTTTCTACCTGTCATATCATCTGCCCTAAATTAGGTGTCCATTGCATTTAGCATCTGTGAAAGAGGTAGACTTAGCATGCGTGTCCTAAAATTGAGAGTATTTTCCAGATAGGTAAGAAAAAAACACCAACAATTAAAGATGTATATGAATATGTAAAGTCAAGGTGTTAATGATGGGAAACACAGAAGGAAGTAACAGGAGATTTATTCATGTGACAGGTCTTCTATACAGGAATTATTGCCTACTTTCATAGTATTAGCACAAGCTTATGTACACATATGTACATAAACAGTGATAAGGCTTAGTTATACTTCAAAGTTCAATGATCCTTCCCCCAATGATGTATCATATACATCTCTTTTTTCTAGAACTTGAAGCTGTGGCATGTTTTAAGCCTGCCAACATGTGTGCACATGTATTTGCGCACATAAATCTCTTTTGTGTATGCAGAGATAACTGTTGCAATATCTTCATTTGTTTTCAGATACATTCAGTCCCTGAAACATTAAATTTTAATCATAGTGTTAGCTAATATCACTCACTTCTAAAGATAGTTGTAATAAATTTTGATTTTTTTCCCCCCTTCCTTTTAAAATTATGTTACTGGAACTAGAATAAATCTTATGCTTTCATTGAAAGAAATAAATTTTAAAGGTCTGTACACATCAACCATTTTTTTTTTTACAGTGAAAGTATCCTGTTTGAATCTGCACAGACAGTATTTATGTTATTTTCTTTTCAAGGACTTATCTCTGTAACATTATTGACACATTTGTATCGATACACTTAAAGGTTTCTCTTTTTTCATTTTAATATCAAATGCAGGAGTGATTTGTATGTTTATCTTGACAATATACACTTGTCTCTTTAAGATGACAGCAGATGGTCCAATAAGAAGTGGCAGAACTAAGTGCTGAAAATATAGCAGCCCATCTCAAGCTCCCTTAACCGTAAAATCTATGAATTTATGCTCAACTAAGCGATAAGAAATAGTCATGAAATGTCCAAGGGTGAATCAGGGTGGTTGGAAGTGTATCTATTTCCCCTGCACAATAAGAAACCCTTCAATGCACTGTCTAAATGCAAAGAAAATATTCAGTAACTTTATTTCTCAATTAACCATTTCCATCATGGTCAGACTGTGTACATTATGATGTGTTGCTGAGAACTGCCATACTGCTTTACCTTCCAGGTTTCTGGTTTGTTAATGCACTCTTTGTAGCTCTCCCAGGTTAGTTTAATACCACCATTCCAGTGTGAACAGTTTGATAGTCTGGGGATTAAATCCTCAGAGAATGTAAGTCAGTGAAGCTCCACTGAAATTCACATGGCATCCCCATTTGCATCACAATATCATCAGATACTTACGAATAATTTCAAGTTACATGCAATTTCCCAGACAGGACATTATTCTTCTTTGCATCTGTACATGTCTCTCTGTCATTCCCTACACCTCTCATTGTAGGTTAGACTCTCTGTTCAACAGCATGGATCCGAACAGAGCACTGCCTGTTGTTTTAATCAGGTGAATAAACCACAGCAGAAGAAATACTCTGAATTGTGGATTTTCTTCTGAACTGTGCTATGGGATCTTCATGGCCTTACCTCAAATATCTTCTGACATTAAAACAGTGCTGACTGCAGATCTGTTTCTCTACAGGTCTACAACAAAACCCCATTAACTGATGTCTGATCTTTGCCATATCTTTTTTCACCATCCTTAAGCTTCCTGGAATGCACAGCCCTTGCCACCATCATCCAGTACATCCTAGGGCACACAAGACAGTAAGATGTATATTTTGAAGAGAATGATTCAGTATATATTCTGGGGTAGCTTAGTGAAAGTGAACATATCATTTAGTATGAGTAAATCAGGCAGGCAGACATAGAAGATCAGCATCCAGAGAAAAAGAAAGGTGCCATCAGAGAAAAGGGAATACTTATCATCCTTTTCTGTCGAGATGTTACGGCCTGGCTATGATGTAGAATGGCCATTTTCTGCATAAAGTTAATTTAAGCAGCCCAGGAAGGATTATTCCCCTGCAAGAAATAATTCCTGCTTATTCTCCAAGCTGCCAGTGTAACAGGGGAAAAGAGCAGAAGCAAAAGGAGGGGGCTGGGTCTGACATACCTAATGAACTGCATCAGTCTTCAGCTTGGGAATCTAAACTAGCTACATGGTCGAGATTGTTAGAGATATTTTCACAGGTAGATAGTTTGGGAAACAAAGAAGTTCAGAGGCTTGAGCAAACTGAAAAAAAAAAAAAAATATAGAAGAAAACCCACCACAAAAGCAACTCACAAACACTAGGGAACACTAGGTCTCCATTCTCCTCTTTCTGCAATCAAGAGTTGGAGACAGAGAAAGAGAGAATATGCATAATGTATTTTATATGCAAAACACAGTACAGTACAAAACCAAAGATCACTCACAGTTTTGCAATACACATATATAGCATAACATTAAAGAAATTACTCACCAAAACAGCATAGTGATTGCACAATAAAACATTTTGAGCAATAGAGATATAGCCTGGACCATTCTCCAATGAAGAATTTAAAATTAACTAATACAATTATTTTGACAACTGTAATTCCACTAAAATTAAAATGTGTGATGTTGCACTTCATCATTTACACATAACTACAAGAGCCATATATGTCTTCCTTTATATTTGTCAATGAAACATTACAGAAAGATACAAAAATACCCTTACTTTCTGTAGTTGCAATTTACTCTCTACTTTGCTTATTTGGCAGTGTGTGAAAGAAGTAGGTTTGAATCTGCGTTTGAGATGTAGATTTTACATAGAGTTGTACAGGTTAGGAGAGTTATCATTTCTGCTCTTTGGTGGCTGGGCTAGGTTAAAAAAAATGCATCTGGGAGGAGCTGTGGATCTGTTTAGGCTCTTAAAACAAATACTGGATATTATCCCATTCTGCACCTCTGTAAATGACCAGCCCTAGTTGTGTGTCACACTGCTGGACATGGAAGGACTGATGCATCAATTGCATGCAGTCTCTGCATGCTCCATGTACAGCAGCATTACCAGGCTGGGACACAGACTGAGATGGGTCCAGCTTTCTCATTGGCCTGTTGCCTTACAAAGTGAGTTCAGCAGATCAAGTGCTGCAGGCGCTGTTCTTTCTTCTCTGCATTTCCACTTCCTTATTCCTTTCTACAACTATGGCTATTTCTAGTGCAAGTCCTAACTAAAGCTTTAAAAAATACTCTAAAACCTGTGTAAAGTCATATTTTATTCTGCTAGATAAGAAGAAAAAGACATTTAGCTGGTAATCTTTCAGGTGATGCACTAGATGTGGAGGGTACAGGACCCTTCAGGGTCCACTTGGAATGTTTCTGAACTGCAGCTCCAAATTTCAAAGAAGATGGTACCTAGGATGGAAATCTTGAGAAAAAAAAATGGCCAGAAACTACATGAAGAGCCTGTGAATAAGCAAGAGGGATGGAGGCTTGGTAATCTTTCCCATATGTCAGCATAAAAACATAACTTGCTTTCAGAACACCTGAGATGCCAACAGATAACATATCTTGCACATGTTTTTCTTGTGGGGATTGGGGTTTTAGGCTGGAAATGTCTGTAGGATGCCTCTTATGGTAGGCCATAATTGTAAAACCCTATTCCAAGAAACACAGCTGTGATCCCAACAGAGGCAATCTTCCTACTCAAGTGTCTTGATGACATTACAGTACATATATTTAAATAACTGGAGGTGTGATTCTATCCTCCTAGCTGAAGTGAAAATCTATTCTCCTGGAGTCAGCCTCATTATTAATTGCATCTTCATTCTATGCCACAACAGATAACGGAGACTGCTAGGATACTTTTGTGTTGTTGCTGCCTGGTTTATTACAACACTGCTTTTTCAGACCTGATCAACAAGTGGAAACTGACTGATTAATTTGCCTTCAATACCTTCACAGCTGCTGAAAATATTTTTGAAACTTACAGTAGGTATTTTTAAAATAATATCTCTTTCTACTGTCAAAAATATTAGGGAAGTCATGTATCTCCCAGACCAAAGACACCCTGCTCCAACAATCTGGAAGACAATCTGTGGTGCTTGTTTTCATGGAATGAAGTGAATAATTGGCATGGGAAGAACAAGAGGATGCAATCCATATGTTCAGATTCAAATATTACATAATATTAAGAGCAAAAACTTGTAAAATTACCTGCCCTTTATACCCTAATGAATTAAAATCACAGGCAGAACATCTGGATTTTCACTTCACCATCTATGCCTTATGATTTTGCACATGTAGGGTTTGTAGCTCATTGATCCTTAGACCTTGTTTTCCCTTCTTGCCACCTTGTCCTTGCTACAACATCAGTTCAGAACTTTAAATTTTCTAAAGGGCCCACTTTTCCATGAGAGTTGCTGCTCCTTAGCATCTGCAGACTTGACTAGTCCTAAACTCCCTGATTATCAACTGTAGCCAGTGCAGAGGTTCAGGTACCCTTCAAGAGTTTCACTTTGAGAGCACGCAACAATGAAATTCTGGACAATTTGGCAGCATTTTCAGAGCAAACTGCTATTTCTCATTCATGCTATGTATTAGAGTAAATCCCAACTGATCTTCTACTTGTGGATTTCCCAAGCATTATTTTTCTTTGATGTACTTTTCTTCCCACCTGGTTCTCTTCCAGCTCTGAAGGATAAGGACAGCCGCCACTTCTCCCACAGCCTAAGTATCTGCAGGCTGGACTCCCCTGCCAAGTACAAACTACTGCAATGCAGGGAGTCTTCGGGAACTCCATCAAACCTTTCTTGCCTCCTAGCACCTTTCCAAGTTTGAAGTTTCAAGCCCTGTTTTCAAGTTCAACCTTTAACTACTGAATTTGGTAACGATGAAACAAATTTTTTCTAATCGTTGGTCTCTCCTCCTAAAACTCAACTCATTTGCACTAAATACTCCCCTCCTTTCTGCCTCTATTTTCTTGAGGGAGGTCTACTTTTGCTTTTTTTCTCATTCACCACATCTCTTCTGCAGCTTATTACACTGATTGTCAGCCAAGATTAGCCACACCAGCTGAACTTTTCCCTTCTTAAGAAAGGCATGTAATTTAATTAGAGTCTTTTCCGAACAGTGCCTCACTTTCAATAATGACCACCTTTAGCAATTTATGCCCCATATTGTTGTGTAAAAGCACACATTAGCTCTCCCCATACCATCAGCAGACTTCAAGTTCTTAATGCAAAAATATTCTTCCTCCCCAGTTTCATGCAGCCTTTAATAATATGGACACTTTAGTCTGTCCTTCATCATCAGAGATCTCTTGACTCCAGGACCGAAACATGCCCCAGGTCTCACTGACTGCCACAATGAGATGGTACAGAGACCAGTGTAACTTTATTCTTGTGGCAGAGGTCAACCCAGAAGAACTTTGGCTCTTGGACAGCTATGCTTTATGGAGATAGCTGACAACCTAAGCTGCTCAGGATAGCCCTGGAGTGAAATCCAAGCTTAGGCTCCATTAAGTCCAGAGCTCAATTCTGCTCTGGTAATACAGATGAATTTTTGCATGTAAGTGCTTCCCCCAAATGGGCAAAATAATATAATCATACTTTTTATCTTTTTTTTTCACTCCAATAAATAAGGTCAGTTTCTCCTGTCTGTCTGTCTGCCTGCCTCTATGTGAGATCTGCTTTATTATTTGCTTTCATCTCATGTGTTGTTTATGATTAATTTTTCCTATCACTTTATGACATGTTAGAAGGGAATATGAGAGGATGCCGAACTGATCTGGTATTTGCTTTCAGAAGAGGTCATAAAATAATGTAATGCTATGTAGGGATTAAGGGCATGCCTTCAGTAGGAGATAAAGATTTTTTACATCTATCAATCCAAGAAAATTAATGTAGCCTCTACTTGCCTCTCTCCACCTTGCTATCCCTTATTAAACTTGGGGCAATTATGATCTGAACATTTTTAGTATGACAAACATCAGGGATCAGCTGAGGTTAATGTCAATTAATAGATTGCTGCTGTCATGGACTAACTGGCAATTTGGCTGAGAAAATGAAAGAAAGAAGGCAGCAGAAAAAAAAGTAGAAGAGGATAGTATTGTATCACTTAGAAATCAAAGATAAAAGTGCATTAAATACTAATACTTGATAAAAGAATCACTGCAAGTTAACTTCCATAGTACCCATCAGTCTGTACCATTAAGTGACACAGATCACTGCAGCATGTGAGCTGCAGTAAGTCTGCACCCTGTATTACATTAAGGAGTTCCATTGGGCACGTGGGGGCTGTCATGGTCTGAAAAGGTGATCTGTCAGAAAGATGTCTGTACCATTATGTGCTTAATACTGTTTTAATGAGACCTGGAATAAATTGTTTTCCAATTCCTGTATGTACCTGTGTATGTCTGTGTAATATTTTAGACTTGGGTTTTTTTTGTCTCAGGTACAGTTGAGTCAGATTCTTTACAGACACCATTTACTGTAGTTCCTTTGATTTCATGAGGATTGTGCTGGTTTACACCAGCTGAAGCTGAGGCCCTAGAGATTTTATATCCTCTGAGTAACATATATCTGGAGAAACAGGCTTATGTAGAAGATAGTTTTCACCTGGCATAATACACTGAAAGAAAAACAGATGAAAAAAAACAAGATGTTTGCTTTCCTAAGCTAGAACTTTCTCCATTCCAGGGAGGTGAAATACTATGTAGAGCACTTCTGACTATTTATTGAGTCATTTTTATATTAAAATCTTCACAAATACACATGGATGTCTCTTATGTGATTCTGTAAACATAAGGTATTAAAAAATCAAGGCATGCATAAGAGCTAAACACACAAAAAAAAGGAGAAAAAAAATGATTGATCAAATTTATGTACAGTTACCATAATTTTATATATACTGAGTGTCTTATGTTTCCAAATTTTACTAGGCTATAGACATTAAAAATTATTTCATTCAAAAAAATGTTATCACTAGTACTGTGGCAGCTCCTCCTGCCCAATGAGCAGCAGCTCCTGCCCTGCCAGCAAGGCAGCTTATGCCTAGGAAGGAACTTAGACATGCTTGCCATGATTATGTTTGTAAAGATGGCAAGTTACTGATGACTTGGCCCATGAAGCTCAGGAGTTAGGGTCAGTGGCAAAAGATGGAGGTATTGATGAAACCAAAGGAAGACTGGGTGGAGTTGTTTCTCTCTGGCATCTTCTTCTAAATGCTGTGGAGCAATGATACCCTTCTGGGGATGATTTAATTTGACATCCTCCTAAACGGATTATTATAGAACAGGGTGTTAAGTGTTTGTGAGATATGGCAGTGAGGGAAATACTCTATGAAGATATCAATGTTGAAGACCTAGAGGGGGTGCCTGTTGGCAGGTCCCTCTTGAAAAAAATTAATCCAGCTTGCACCCCCAAGCTACGCTTCTACCTTAGGAAGTAGACTTGTGAGAATACGACATAGAAGGTGCCCTTCCACTCTCAGCAATTTTGCCAACCAAATGAGGCAACTCATAGATAGCCTATCTGGGAATGTTGTTGTTGCAGCCCTTGAGCAGTTGGATGAGAAGCTCAAAGGACAAATAGAAAAGTTGTCTGAAAAGATGACAGATCTAAGGAAACTGGATGGAAGGATAGATAAGCTTGAGACATCTGTGTCCAAACTGGAGAAGAAGGATGATATTTCTTCTTCAGAATAGATCTATGCCTTAGCTATGAGAAATAAATGTGCTCCTAAAAGGCCATCTCAAGCTAGGCCAGATCAATCAAGGGGGGCATTGTGGAAGACTTCACTTGACCATGGTGACAACATGAGAGTGTGGCATGGGAAGCCTACCTCTGACCTTGTAGCAAGAGTAAGGGAACTGTTAGGTGGCAACGCCAGAGGTAATATTACCAGTGGAATCACTGTCGCTGACAGTTTCCCAGGGCAACTCTGTTCACCCAACAGATGACTTTGGAGAAAACACTCACAATTAGAGGGGCCCTGCCTCCAGCCAGATGAAAGAGAGGGATGATGAAGATAACAGAGTCTATTGGAATGTAGGGTGGCCCGGCACAATGGAAGTATGAAAGTGCAGAGCTCTCATAGATATTGGACCTCACTGTACCTTGATCCCCTTGAATTAGGTAGTGGCAAAGCCTACAACCATAAAAGAAGTTACTCATGGGTCAAAAGAGCTGACAAGGTTTCAGGCTGAAATAAGCCTGACTGGGAAGGATTGGGAGAAACATACAATTGTAACTGGCCCTGATGGACCATGTATTTTAGGAATCAACTTTTTTTGCAAGAGGGGCATTTCAAAGACCCAAAGGGTTATAAGTGGGCATTTGGAATAGCAACAGTAGAGATTGAAGGTAAAAAGCAGCTATCTATTAGGCCTGAGCTCTCAGATGATCCTACAGTTGTGGGACAGCATCAGATTGAGGATGTAAAGCTGTCAGTTTCCTATCAGACTGTACATTGCAAGCAGTACAGAACCTACTGGGACTCTGGTTCCCATCCATAAGCTGATTCATTTGCTCAAAACTCAAGGTGTCCTAAAAAAACCTCACTTACACTTCAATATGCCCATATGGCCAGTGCACAAGCCAAATGGAGAATGGAAACTCACAGTGGACTTTTTGGGTTTGAATGAAGTGACTCCTCCAATCAGTGCAGCTGTGCCAGACATGTTAGTGCTTCAGTATGAACTGCAATCTGAAGAGGCTGAGTAGCATGCCACCACAGACATTGCTAATGCCTTCTTCTCTATTCCCATAGAGAAGAATGTAAGCCTTGGTTTGCTTTCACCTGGAGGGGTGTCCAGTATACCTGAAACTAATTGCCTCTGGGGTAGAAACACAGTCCAACAATTTGTCATGGAGTGATCCAAACTGTGTTGGAGAAAAGCGGAATGCCAGAGCATTTGCAATACATAGACAACATCATTGTCTGGACACCATAGCAGAGGAAGTCTTCGACAAAGATACAAGATAATTCACATTCTGTTGAAGGCCAGTTTTGCTATAAAATGAAACAAGGTAAAAGGCCCAGCCAGAGAAATCCAGTTTTGGGGAGTTTGGTGGCAAGACGGCTGCCATCATATCCCTCTGGATGTTGTGAGCCAGACATCTGCACTGCAACAACCCACAAATAAAAAGGAGACACAGTTGTACTTGGGGGCAGTTGATTCTGGAGATTGCATATCTCTGGCATACCTCTTCATAAAATAACTCGAAAGAGAAACCAGTTTGAGTAGGGACCTGCTCAGCAAGCAGCCTTTGATCAGATAAAACAGGTACAGATCCTCTCTCTCTGATAAACTGGAAAACAGACCAAGAGTATTTTTAAATGCAACTAGAGAATCATATTGTACTTTAATAGTTGTTTAGTAGAATAATCTGCAGCTATTCATATTTTGAGACATGCTTTAATTATAAGGCTATGATTAAACAATGGAATGTAGTGAATGCCGTAAAAAGAAAACAATCTGAACATAGGTCCTATTCATTCATGTGTATTTGAATCTTAATAGAATACACTGTTCTGTGGCAATGCCAGCGACGAGCAGTGTGAGCAATCTGGCAGTGCAGGCCTAGAGCCTGACATGGGGGTAGGCCATGCTCAGCATAAGTGCAGAGCCAGCTATCAGTGTACCAAAACAGTGCTGTCTTGCAGCATGTAACTAAAACAAGACGCTGGTAGCTATAAACACAGAATGTTATCTTGGGACAGCAGGACATGCACCTGCATCAACAAACCTCGAGTGTCATTAGTAGTTGGACCAATAATCTACAATAGTGTGATGTGTGGTCACTCATAGGGAACCAATGAAGCCATGCCAACAAGGCACTCCGAGTTTATATGAGTTGCAGAAGTTCCCTTGCTCTGCACTTCTGCCTTTCCTATCCCTTCTTCTTCCATGCTTTACTTCACTGTGCTATACTCGCACCATAAGCCTGCACCATAGGCCTGCCATACTGGAACAATAAAGGAACAATACTCGATCATATTGGTCAGCTGTATTGATTCCAATCTCCATCATCGATACTGTTCTTTTTGTTTGAAACTCCTATTTTAAAAGATCAAAATAAGCAAACAAGTGAATTCATAAATTGTGAGGGAGCAATGAAATTCCGTTTCATCTTATCCAAGAGGTAGTGTTTATTAACGGACACTTGGTAGTGGAAAGTAGTGAGATAGCATGTGGATTATTTAAAATAATTACATATCTTCTTACTTAGAATATAAGTAATTACATTAGTACAGTTGACAAAAAAAAGGAACCACAATAAATCCACATTAGTTTGTTGAATCTGTGCTAGCAGACATCCTTGGTGTGTAATTCAGATTAATATTTATAGCTCTGCATGAATTGCTTGTACTTGGCTCTGTAAATTTAGCTTGGAGGACACCAACAACTGCGCTTGGTTTTGTGATGCAATGAAAAAAGCTCATGCTAATTGAAGTCCAAAATTATTTTCAAATATAAATGTATATTTGTGTTTCTGTCTTTTCCAAAGTCTCTGAGCTAAAAAAAGCATTCCAAGTTGTGGATTTTTTTCAATCTTCTCAGCTTCAAAATACAATGTTTCCACATTTGAATGTGAAAGATAAAATTCAGCATATATGTAGTGTTTTTCAAAGCAAAAAAATATCTTCAAACTTTCATCTTAAAATCTGAGGCATGGTTGTATCTCTTATAAAGATTCTTCATATTTTCAATAGAGCTCTATCTTTGCATTCATAATTTTTGACATATAAATAAATACTATTCTAAATATTTTGCTTTCTTCCAGATTTTCAATTAACAAATGCCTGCTTTGTCTGCCTTCTCTATTCAGAAATTCTAGGTTCCAAAATAATTAAGGTAGAATAGAATAGAATAGAATAGAATAGAATAGAATAGAATAGAATAGAATAGAATAGAATAGAATAGAATAGAATAGAATAGAATAGAATAGACCAGGTTGGAAAAGACCTTTGAGATTGAGTCCAACCTATCACCCAACACCATCTAATCAACTAAACCATGGCACCAAGCATGCCATCCAGTCTCTTCCTAAACACATCCAGTGATGGTGACTTCACCACCTCCCTGGAAAGCCCATTCCAATGGCCAATCACTCTTTCTATGAAGAATTTCTTCCTAACATCCAGCCTGAACTTCCCCTGGTGCAGCTTGAGACTGTGTCCCCTTGTTCTGGTGCTGGTTGCCTGGGAGAAGAGACCAACCCCCACCTGGCTACAACCTCCTTTCAGGTAGTTGTAGACAGCAATAAGGTCTCCCCTGAGCCTCCTCTTCTCCAGGCTAAGCAACCCCAGCTCCCTCAGCCTCTCCTCATAGGGCTTGTGCTCCAAACCCTCCCCAGCTTTGTTGCCCTTTTCTGGACACATTCCAGAAAGTCAACATCTTTCCTAAACTGAGGGGCCCAGAACTGGACACAGGACTCAAGGTGTGGCCTAACCAGTGCTGAGTCCAGGGGCACAATGACTTCCCTGCTCCTGCTGGCCACACTGTTCCTAATCCAGGCTAGGATGCCATTGGCCTTCTTGGCCACCTGGGCACACTGCTGGCTCATGTTCAGCCTCCTATCAACCAGTACCCCCAGGTCCCTCTCCAGCCACCCTCACCCCAGCCTGTAGCACTGTATGGGGTTGTTGTGGCCAATATGTAGAACCTGGCACTTAGATATGTAAGGTAACAGTAAGATGTGTCAGGTAACAGTATGTTATCTTATACTGAGAGGTGTCTTGTGTTAGAGGTTGTTTGCAGAAACAGAAGCACCAGTACTGGACACAAAGACAACTCTAGAACCTATAGGAATGTTGTATTTATAAAATATCAATTACATTATATGAAGGAATATGGGCCCTTGAGACAACTAGCAAATTAATTAAATTAATCTCAAATTAATCTCCTGGGATTATGTGTCGTAATTGTATTGCGGATAGCTAGAATTTAGGGAGAAAAGCATGTCCTTTAAAATAGGCAATAGATGTTAAGGTCTAAGGAAACATTTTAAACTAATAAATTATTATAATGATGCATGAATTGCACTGCTAATATATCACTGCCATTAACATAAAAGATCTGGCCCAGATCAAGAAAAGTTACTGTTTGCACCTAATTTAAGGAGACACAAACTTTTTGAAGCTGAATCCTCCTGCTAGTGGATAACACATTTTAAAGCTAGTGTATGTATTCCCTGTTAAGTCAATGTAAAGATGTAGGCCTATCTAAGAAAAAAACCAGTCCTACATTAGTCCTAATCTAGAAAACTACCTCTACATTGTCTGAAAAGTGAAGTGCAGACAGTACAGGTGATTCATTTGCAGATGAAGAATCTAGTATATAGTCTAAGAAGAAAAGGCACAGCAGCAGATGGCAGGTCATCCTTTAGAACACACTGTAGTTTGTACTACAGCAATTTATAAATGGTGCCTATTAAGCCTTGACCAAAAAGCAAAAGTTGGAAGACATTTCACTTTCTAAGGTCTATAAGGATTGCCTTACCCTTTAAAGGGAATAGAAAAAAAAAAAAAAAGGAAAAAAAAAAAAAGGAAAAAAATAAAGTAAAATAAAGTAGAGGGTGGGGTCTTTATATTTGATAATTAAAGGAATTTAAATTACAATTAATCTTACTGTTCCTTAATGTGTCTCCCTCACTAATGTCTCTGGAATCGAAATAAAACATTTTCCAATCCACTATTTCACCAATAGTGATTCTTTCTACTCTAATGCATAAAACAATCATTTAAAAAAGAGACAAATTAATGACAAATAACAAATTATGCCAGTAATTAATTTCTCCATCTTTCAATCAACCAAATACTTCATTGTTAAGAATTATAAATTAATGAGAGGGGAAGAAAAAAAAAAAAAAGTGAAATACCTTGCTCTATCCCAAGCTTGTGTATATCATTAGCAAGCCAGCAGATGTTAGTTTGTCATTGCACTGTGTACTTTACATCTGTTTCTTTACTTAAGGTAAAATATCACACCACGCCTTTTGTCAATTTAATCCTATTGTAGTGTAGATTTTTGTATCAAACACTGTATAAACAATGAAAGAACCCACAGTTTAAGAAAGTTTTACTGAACATGTAGGATGCAGCATTTGCTGAACTGGAAAAAAAAGGGAATTAATGTCATGAGCCATCAAAATTTTCCCTAGTTCATGAGAAGTTTTTGTTTCTTTTGACTGTATTTAGTGTGGGTTTTTTCTTGCTGTTGTTTTAATTTCTTTTGTTTAGTGTTTGTTGTTTGGGTTTTTTTGGTAGTGGAGTTTGTCTGTTTGGTTTTGGTTTTGTCTATGTAGAAATTTTTGTTTGTTTTGACTGTATTTAGTGTGGGTTTTTTCTTGCTGTTGTTTTAATTTCTTTTGTTTAGTGTTTGTTGTTTGGGGTTTTTTGGTAGCGGAGTTTGTCTGTTTGGTTTTGGTTTTGTCTGTGTAGAAATATCCAGGTTGAAGGTGAAGTAAAGATTTTAATAATGTATTAGCAGTAATTTCTGATTTTGTGTTTCTGAAGTGCATGGAGGTGGTTTCTGGCTTTACTGCTATTAAATTATTTACTGGGTTTATGTCATTAATTTGGGATGACATAGATAAGGGAAGCAGCTTGATTCATTAAATCAAATTGTATTTGTAAGTATGCCTTTCAAGAAAGAGGAAGATCTGTATTTCTTCTGTTTGAAGGTAGAGCATCTGTGTTAACTTGAATAACAGAAAACAGGGTTGATGATGGGCTGATTCAGTGTAGCTCTTGCCAACAATTTTCAGAGATTAGGAGGCTGTTGGAAAGGTATCAATAAAGGTTTAGGGCTCACCGTCTGAAGTATTCTAAATTAACAGCTAATGGATGTTTTGAATAGCACTTCTATAGATGAGTGCAGCTGAATGAAAACCAACAAGAAAACTCAGTTTTGCTTGGTATGAGCTTTAACTTTTCTTCACACATGATAACTCACCTTTGCACTAGCTTTCTCACTTTATTTCCGCAAAGGGTAAAAATGCATTTATTTTATAGTTAATAAACATATCTGCACACACTTTAATCTTTTTGAGATTTTTTTTTTTTTTTTTTAGGTACCAGAGATTATTTTCTTCCTTAAATGCTGAATATATACAGTGCTTCACTACTCTTTTCCAAAGATTTGTTCATCCATCCTGCTGTTTCTGGCAAAGTTCAGTTCTTGCAGAAATGGTGAAGAGATAAGAAAAAAAATGAATACTCTTTGATTATAGCTGCTGTAATCAAGTTGTCTGACCTTCGTGGTGCACAAAGAGACCTGACTTGGGTATTCAATATTCAATTTCAGTGGCCCAAAGAGATGAATAAATATAAGTGAGACAGAGTTCATATGAAAGTGTACCAGTGGGAGAGAAAATAAATGTCTTGAGGTCATGTTTTGCAGTAGAGCTCATAAGCTTCCTATTAGCATCCCCACTGATGCCAACTGGCTGTCAAAAGACAGTGGTATGGTCGTAGAGTAGGAAGAGATGTGACATCATTGCTTCTGTCTGATTCACAAGTATTTGAAATTATGTATTTTAACTGTCCAAACCTGGCCAATGGAGAGTCATCTACTACCCCTTCCAAAAGATAACTCTATTAACTCTTTTACATGTGGCCTTTTTTTCACTTCTGTGACATGAACAGATCAGATGAATGAATAAACTATGGACAAAACATTCAGCAGCTAAATATCTTTTCCTCATCCTGAAGCTTTTCTGTTTAGTATACAAATACAACTAGAAAAATAACTACATCCTTAAAATGGACCTGATTTCAAAGAGATGCCAGTTTAACCTCAGTTTAGAACTATTCCTCAGTTTGGAAAAAGTCCACTTGTACTCATGCCCAGGCTCTGCAGGGAGAACACAATGTAACTGGATGTGTATGTGTGGATAGCTAAGGCAAATTATATATTTCCAGTGACTATAACTAGGGTTTAGACATCTAGCCCTTTTGTTGAAACTACCTTTAGACAGCAGATTTTGCTGTCTGAATACATAGTGGAAACGAACTGTAGAAAACTGAGAGCATGTATTCATAACATAATATTTATTTTATTGTATTTCATCCTGTACCATCCTGGAACATTCTCTAGTGGTGAATTCCAAGAACTAGCTAATATTGATTGATACTGTCTCAAAAGAAAATAAACTTACTGCTTTATACTTCTTGCAAGCTTTCCAGATTAAAAACCTTTATTTGAATCTCAGTAACATATTGAACAGACACATAGATACAACATATAAGGAAGCTTTACAAAAGATGTCAGTCTTTATTATGAAGTCTAATTGGCCTATTATGTCTCTTTTTTTGTAAGAAGCCATTAACTTCTTAGTACATTATGTGCAGTAAGATTCTCATCAACAAACTGTGAAGCATTTTTAAACTTTTCTTTTATTGGAGCAATGAAAAAAGAAAAAGCAGAATTGACCGATATTAAAAAGAAAGTTTGTATTGTTTTTTTCCTGAGGCTATTGCAATAAACAAAATTTTAAAAATAAGACCTGAATGAGAGAATGGTTTTGTGTTTTGGTTTGGGGTTTTTTTGGGGGGGGGTAGGGCTTGTTTTTGTTGTTGTTGTTTTCCGTGTTTGTTTGTTTATTTAGTGTTTTTTTAAATACCCAGGTAATTTCATAGAGCATCAGTAGGGATATGGCAGTAGCTTCAGTAAGATAATGACTCCTGCCCCAGGAAACCTCCACACAGACACAGGAAAAGACATAACAACAGTACAATTTACATCTTCTCCAGATCTAATCGTCTTCATTCTTATTTCCTTTTGTTTTGTTCTTTTGCTATTTGTACATATTATTTTAATGGTTTAATATTATGATATTGCTTTCTAAACCAAGAAGCTAACTTCAGTGATACAATTCTACCTGAAAGGTGGTTGTAGACAGGAAGGGGTTGGTCTCTTCTCCCAGGCAACCAGCACCAGAACAAGGGGACACAGTCACAAGCTGTGCCAGGGAAGGTTTAGACTCGAGGTGAGGAAAAAGTTCTTCACTGAGCAAGTCATTCATCATTGGGATGTGCTGCCCAGGGAGGTGGTGGAGTCGCCGTCCCTGGAGGTGTTCAAGGGGAGATTGGACGTGGCACTTGGTGCCATGGTCTAGTCGTGAGGTCTGTTGGAACAGGTTGGACTTGATGATCCTTGGGGTCTCTTCCGACCTTAGTTATACTGTGATACTGTGATACTGTAATTCTCTGACCCAATATGCCAATCAGTCTTCAAAATTTTACCTGAAGTATTGACTGAATAGAAAATAAAGATGAAGTCAAGATACTGTTTGCTTACAGCTAGAGAAAGCTTAACCTAGCATCAAAAAAAATAAAAGTAAAAATTCTTGAGGAGAACAGCAGCATCAACATTTTTAATAGATTCAAGACTCCTATCACAACAAGTATTCAGGAAATTTCACCTTTCAGAGTGGAGAAGACAAAGGGTGGCAAAGAATAACTTTAACACATAAGTGAGCTAGATATGCATAAATTCCCATCTTAAGCTCTGTGACTGAATGGCATCTTTGGAAGTATGCATGTAATATCTTAGCAGCTATGCTTACTACCTTTGAAACTAGACTTACTAGCCACCTCAGATCTCACACTTTTTCTCATATTATTTTCCTATCACTTTCTACTAGTTCAATTGCTCTACATTAATGCTTCAAAAACATTCTTATATTTGTAATTCAGATTTTGTTATTACTCTACTTCTGCAAATCATTCAAATAAGCTATGTGGCAAGAAACTCTGGATAACTAATTAGTGACCCGGAGCTTCTAGAAGCTAGTTAGAGTCACAAGAAGATGTCAATAATTTAAACAAAGGGTAAAAAGAAATGTTTCTCATTATGATTTAAAAAATAAGCAATTTGCCTTTCCAAGCCTACAAAAACAAAGAGGAAGTTTCTTCAGCTGACACCTTTTCCTCAATGAGAACAAAACATGATGCCAGCATCTTGTAGCGTAGTCCTTGTAAGGAGCTGAAAGGGAGGCAGTTTCTTGATAGCTTGTGAACTGTGACAGCTGAGTTCTCTGCTGCAGCTAACTCAAAAATTTAAATTCATGTTCATCCTATTTTAAGCATTTAAGTTCTTAGATAAAGACTGGACTTCACCTAAGCGTCTCCTGTTGACACAAATGCATGGAGGAAAATTCACACAATTCATCTCAGTTACACCTTTATATTGCAATCATATGAGATGTAGTGACAGATATACAATAAACATATTTTGGTTTATGGATTAAAAACATTGATTTTTGGCAGAAAGGAATAAATAGGAAGATCCAGTGAAAAGCCAGTTACTTGCCAAATAATAGTATGATTAACTCTATTCATAAAGCATATGGTGATGGATTTCTTCCCCATCCAATAGTGGGATATGACTACAATTTATTCCCCACAGTCATTCTCACAGGGAAAACATGAAGACACCTGAGAAATGGGTTTGAATATCTTAAATTGAATGCGTCTGAGAGAATGAAATATATGGCAGGATGAGACCTCGAGTTTGTTTCAAGAAGCTGTTAGAGAAAATCATGATTGTACATACATCTCTATTGTAGTGGCTGTGTTCTTTTGTTGTTTTTGACATGAACCTTACTTCTTTATGTGACACCCATATCACTTAGAGCTCTGAAACCCAGTGATGGGATACTGGCTCTACTTGAGGTTGGGAGTCCTGGGGACAAAGTGGCACACTGGTGGCAATACTAATGCTTGTTCAAGAGGGTCTTGTTGTTGTAGGAATGAACATCATCATGCACTGACTAATCTGAAGTGTCAGAAGAACTTGTGGCAATTAGAAAGAGCCTCAGAGATGATGAATTAGTCTCTTGTCATAGTAAATTCCTGCTTTCCTGAAGGAACAACTAATGAGCATAGATAAACTGACTACAGTCTCAGTGAATCTGAGAATGCTCTTTCAGAATGAAGCAGAGCAAGGATGTAGCAGATACGCTCACAATTATGCTCTGGTGACTACAAGTCACAGATGCCAAATGAATAACATCTATTACAAAAATTATGAGGGTGACTTATCACCATTGAACTGCTATGCCATAGGTTCTGTTGATGGGTGATGTTCCTGCCCTTATGAAAGGATGGTGCAAGAAACTTCTAAGGAAATGCTATTTCCAGGCAGAAGGTCAAGGATTTTTCCAACCCAGAAATCAGTAATCCCCTGATGATCCCATATTAATACCCATATCCCTCCAACACCACAGGCAACTTTCAGAATCTGGGCCTTGCTCTTTGTGTGTAAGGCAAAGTAAAAAATACAGCTGGTGCTGCGCTGATTGAGATGGGGAGCAATCACAGCCCTTGAGACGTGCTAGATAACAAGCCCTGTGGAAAGGACCATTGCATTGCTGACTTAGTGACAGTTTTACTTATTCCTCAAACTGAAGCACTCTGGAGCTTCTAATTTCTTTTCTTACTTTATTTGAATTCAGGCTGCTGCAGATGTTGCTGCCTAAATTGGAATGGATATTCTGAGATGCAACCAGGCTGTGACAACCTGGGTTGCTCACATAACGCTATATGTTGGAGTTTAGGAAAAAAATTTCTGCAGACAAATCACATGCAGGGGAGGTATCAGAAAGGTTTTGGAGTCTGTGTAACAAAGCATCCTCTCTAGCAATAAAGGCAGCTTGATTAAAGCAGTCCAGAGGCTGGCTAGGGCAGTCATCAAGAACAATCTAACAAAGTATTGTGGGCATGATCATTGTGGTCACTGGGAGTTGTAAGCATAGTTTGAAGACATTTGTATGATCTAATTTGTATTGTCAAATTAAAATACTGTGGTGCATAGAACTGGAAAATGGTGTCTGGGGGTCATTAATAAATAGCTGGGCCAGAATAAGGCAAGTATATCACCCTTTTGCCAAAGTAAGAGAGATGCTTCTCTTAATGAATGGCCCAAATCACAGCTGGACAATAAATATGAAAACTTACAGACAAAAAGATTTTTCAGACTATAGAATAATAATGAGATATTACCAGCAGGCTTCACAGTACTAGGCAAAGTGAATTATTGGTAAAGATTTTTTTTCTCATAAGAACTGAAATAAAAAAAAAAAAAAGTTTAAAAAAAAAAAAGATAGAAGAAGAAGAAGAAGAAGAAGATGTATCTATAAAAGCATTACAATTCCTAGACTCTTCTTCCAGAAATGGGAGAAATATGTGGCAGGGAGTCTGTATTTCCCGACCTTGGCAGATCAAAATGCAAAAGGTTTTGCCCTCAAATGTCACTAGTGGTTTAGAGTGAAGAACCTTTTATTAACATTTTTAGAGTTTCTGGGTATATTCCATTTAAGAACTTCCTTTCTAAAATTTGCATGTTAAATTATTCTGCTGCCCCTCTAAATCACCTGTGTTCCACCGAAGTAGAGTGCTGCTTTTGCTTAAGTTATGCAAAAGAACAAATTCTCAGTTTTTAAAGTTCAGTTAGATTCTGAAATTTAGGGATGGGGGAAGAATTTTTCTGTGATGTTCAGCTTAAAAAAAACCAACCAAACAAAAGCCTTAATCTTTTCATGTTGAATCTAACAATCAAGACAGAACAAGTACAACAGTATCTCTGATAAATTTCCTTAGCCTAAACTTTAGAGAAACAAATGTAATCTTAAGTAGAATCAATGGACTAGTCCCCTTGGTCTGAGTAATGTTGAGTCTTCATATTGAAGTGCTGAAAATATTTGCCTCTCAAAATTCCTGAAAAGTGCTACAGTGTCTGTCCAGGCAGAAAATGAATATACATTAGTGCTATACATTTTATTGTGCTAGTGTGTTTTAAACAAGAAAATGAAAAAAACCAACACAATTACTTAAGATGATTATGTATATCTTGTTTAATATTAAAGTAAAAATCTGAAATGGGTCAAGTAAATTTTGCATGAACACCTATGTGTTATTACTGACCAAAGGAAGTTCCAACGTGTATCTGACAAGCAAATATCATCATGGCAGACGACTTCAGTGTCAAGAAAAGATAGAAATGTCTTGATTATAAGAATGAAAGAGTTTGACCTCATTTAGAAAGAGCAGCCAAACTCATGTGGCTCTCTGTATGTCATAGTTTACTAGATTTCTTTTTCTAACAGAAATCCATTACTTTAGACATCGAGTCATTGAGGTGACTGATTTTGCCTTGCTGGACTGGATCAGGCTAAGCAAATATGTACAACCAGTATTGAGTGGTGGTCTATATAAATAGTACAGAAACAACTGAAGAAAAGAACTACATGCTTCTGACAGAAGACAAAACAGCTAAGATACAAAATTAAATACATTACAGGTGTTAAACATCCTTTTGAATTTATCTGAGTATGGATTCCTGTTTTAAACAGGATCTGTTTGTAGGTGCTGCTTTACACACTGATAGCTTGCAGGGACCTTTTAATCTTGCAAGTGCACATATTTTTATATATCTGTCCTGAAGGGTCAAACGCCCAAACATGCCCTAGTCCAGGCAATGGGCTAGGCACCTGCAAATGTGCTTACCTGGACAGTTCCTGGGGTCCAGATGACCAAAGCAAATCTATAGCACATGTGCTTACCTGGACACTTCCTGAGGTCCAGGTAAACATGTACCATTTGTAATTAACTTTGTAACACAGCTGTGAACTGTGTGTGCCCCTGGCCGTGGTTGGATATGCCCCATCCCACAGGTTCAGTTATCAGGGTTCTGTGTTACCAAAGGGCATTAATTGTCTTGGGACAGTATTTAAACCAGCCAAGAAGTCAGGCAACTTGCCTTGTTCTCACCCAGCAAGCAACAAGAGCCAAATGCTGCCAGAGTAGCAGCTGAAGAACCTACTCTAGCAGACCAACAACTTCACCCAGGCCTTGCACCTGGACCAGGGCAGAAAGGGGAGAGCTCTAAGAGAACTGAATCCCAGAAGAGGCTACAGACCAGCAACAGAGCGCACAAGAGAGAGGCCCCCTAGCCTTCTCTGAGCCAAGGACTGCTTGAATTATAGCCACAGCATTTGGGAAGATACCAGTTCTGGGCCCCTCAGTTTAGGAAGGACATTGAGACACTTGAACGTGTCCAGAGAAGGGCAACAAGGCTGGTGAGAGGCCTTGAGCACAAGCCCTATGAGGAGAGGCTGAGGGAGCTGGGATTGTTTAGCCTGGAGAAGAGAAGGATCAGAGGCGACCTCATTGCCCTCTACAACTACCAGAAGGGTGGTTGTAGACAGGAGGGGGTTGGTCTCTTCTCCCAGGCAACCAGCACCAGAACAAGGGGACACAGTCTCAAGTTGTGTCAGGGGAGGTTTAGACTCGAGGTAAGGAAAAAGTTCTTCACTGAGCGAGTCATTCGTCATTGGAATGGGCTGCCCAGGGAGGTGGTGGAGTCGCCGTCCCTGGAGGTGTTCAAGGGGAGATTGGACGTGGCGCTTGGTGCTATGATCTAGTTGTGAGGTCTGTTGGAACAGGTTGGACTTGATGATCCTTGGGGTCTCTTCCAACCTTAGTTACTGTGATACTGTGATACTGTGATACTGTGTGATACAGACAAAGAAGCAAGTTGTGAGCACTCAGCTACACTGCCACAGAATCCCATTGGTGGGAAAACCACAGATCATAGCACCTGTATTTCCAATTTGAATTGCTGTATTGGAAATGTTAGATCTGTGCTTAAATCACTTAGCTGTCCCTATATGTGCAGTGTAAAACCCACTACTGAATAATTGAACCTGTGAATGCATTTTGTACGTACGTTACGGTGGTGTTTGAAGGTACCATTGCCCAAGATATTAAGTAGTAAAATATATTAAAATGTACATTTTTATTACAGTATCTGTTTAAAAATAATCTGCTTTTAGGAAATCTCATTTCTGTAAGAAGTAGTGTCAGTTCTCTTCATGTTAATTATTATTTTATGCATTAAACAGAAAAATACTATATATCTTGCTGTTGATCTGTTCTTACCTCTGATTCTTAACCTCATGAAACAAAAACAAACACAGCTCCCCCCCCAAAATAAAACACCAAACAAACTAAAAAACCCCAACTGAACAAACAACTGAACGAATCAGTGCTTTCATTTGATCACTTATATAGAAGCAACACAGAATTTTATAGAATTTATATTTTTTTTTAGAAGACAGACACTAGGAAATCTATATTTAATTTAGATACTATATTTAGATCTATATTTAACATAGATACTAGGAAATGTGTAAGTCAGTTAATTCCTTATACAAATTGCACTCTGATACCATCTTTATATGATGTCATGCAAGTTTTTGCTGTTGACTACGAGTTTTTTGGAAGAAAAAAGAATTTTCTGAAGGGTAACTTCTTGAATCCCAGCAATAAGAATTGCTGCAACAAATGCAAACCTGATTATAGCATGGTATTGAGAGTCCCTTGCCTTGCCTTCTTCTTTTCTTTTTTTTTGGGGGGGGAGGATTTTAAGAACAACCTATTGACTCACCTGTAAAACATGTTGATCCTCCAAATCATAGGATCACAGGATCTTAGGGGTTGGAAAGGACCTTGGGAGATCTTTGAGTCCAAGTCCCCCGCAAAAAGCAGGACCATAGAATCTAGCACAGGTCACACAGGAATGCATCCAGATGGGTCTTGAAAGTCTCCAGTGAAGGAGACTCCACAACCTCACAGGGGAGCCTGTTTTTCCTCATGTTGAGGTGGAACTTCCTGTGCCATAGTTTATATCCGTTGCCCTTTGCCCTTTTTGAAGACTGGAGTGATACTGGCTACCCTCCAGTCCTCAGGCACCTCTCCTGTCTGCCAGGGTTTTGCAAAAATGATGGAGAGTGGTAGAGTGACAATATCAGCCAGCTCTCTCAACACATTTAGGTGCACCTCATCAGGGCCCATGGACTTGTGTATATTCAATTAGTGTAACTTATCCCTAACCCAGTCTTCATTGACTAGTAGAGAGTTTTCCCTCCTCCAGGCTTCCCCTCCATCATGCAGGGTCTGGTCTTAGGAGCAAAGACTGAAGCAAAGAAGGTATTTAGCAACTCTGCCTTCTCTTCGTCCTCAGTTATCAGGGCTGCCATCTCATTCAGCAGTGGGCACAAACTTTCCCTATTCTTCCCTTTCCTACTGAGACAATTGAAGCCATTCTCGTTCTTTTTATTCCCTTTGCCAGTTTTAGTTCTAAGAGGGCTTTGTCCTTCCTTATTACCTTCCTACATGCCCTGGCAACTTCTCTATAGTTCACTCAAGTGACAAGTTCCTTCTTCCATGAACTATAAATTTATTTCTTTCATGAGGTTTCCTTCAGAAGCTCCTTGCTCATCCATGCAGGTCTCCTAGCACATCTACCTGACTTTTGACTCAAGGGAACACACCTGTCTTGGGCTTGGAGGAAGTGGCATTTAAAAATTAACCAATTTTCTTGGGCTCCTTTACCCTCCAGAGTCTTAGCCCATGCAATTCTTGCAAGTAGATCTTTGAAGAGTACAAAGTTAGCCTTGCATAAGTCCAGAGTTGTTGTACTCCTACTTATTGCCCTGCTTCTACCTTGTATACTACTAAACTCCACCATGTCATGATCACTGTCACCAAGGCTGTTCCTGACCTTATTGTCTCAAATCAGTCTTTGTTTATTAGTTAATACAAGGTCCAGCAGTGCACCTCTCCTTGTTGGTTCCTCCACTACCTTTATCATGGGCTTTCAACAAATATGAGGGAGACTGAAGTCACCCATGAGTACCAAGGAGTCTGTTCTAGAGGCTACCTCCATCTGACTGTAGATCAAAGATGTTATAACAGAATTTGTATGGAATTTATCCCTTATGAAAAACAGGGATAAGAATTCCTCTAAGGAAATTATAGGTTTGATGGTTAAGAAAGTCTCAAAAGGCTCTACCTCATATGGTGTTAAGTTTGAGGGATCCAATCAAAGTTTCACTTTCTTCTTTAATGAGTTCATGGCTACATCCAGGAAACAAACCAATGTTTGGATGAAGGCCTTGAGTAGGAAAAGAAAGATTATAGTCATTTCTGGTTTCATCCAAGTGACCAAACTAAATAGAAGAAAAACAGACAACAATGTAGAGATTCTGAGATATCAGTCCACTAAGAATGCCGGTCTTAATGAAATTTTCACTGGCTGTGCAAAGCTGAAACAGCATGAAGATACAGAACTGTTCAAGAAATACATTTTAAAATTTCATTGCACAAGCTGGAAGCTGTGATGGGAACAGGGTTAATTAACAGAATGAGGCAGAACTCAAGAGGTACAGCACAATGTTTCCCATGAGGTAAGAAGTAATTTCTCTGACATACCATTTGGAAAGTATCACCATGAAGACAATATTCACCTCTACTCATATCATGAATAACTGGCGTAAACCATTTTTCTTATAAACTCAGAAATAATGTGTATTTCAAAGTACCTAAACTAGGTTATGGTTTTGTCTTTTTTTTTTTTCCTTCCCTCTTTTACTATGTAATCATGAGATCCAACATACCATCCATAACATGGCATTGCAGTTCACAGACTGTTTTACCTCCCTGGCAAAAATATGTCTGCGTCTTGAATTTGTGTCTAAACAGAATCTGTTAGACTGCTTTTTTAGCAACATCACAATGTTGATCTAACCATAAGAACATTAATAAAAATTTAATTTTATCCCTTTTCTCTTAAATACATAAGCTTAAGTGATAGTTTCCACAGTTTGTGCTCTGGTGTTTGTTATGACGGATCCTATTACTATGTTTATGTGTGTGGGCTAGAGAAAGGCTCCTAGCTCCAGATATAGTTTGTGTAGCCTGCCCACAAACTCCAAACAAACAAAACTTTCAACCGAGAAAACAAGCATCAAACCATTCCTGACTTCTATATGGCAGCTCAAGGTACATGTTGATCTCACTGTTTGCTTTCTTTACTCACATGTTGTTGTTTTTCAAACCTACAAACATCTTTACAGAAAGTTATTTCTCTGCAAAACAACAACATCAGCACATTTGCATATGCATGCAGGCTTAGGGTATGTCAAGCATACAGTCACCTACAGCCTCTTTCACACTTTCCCTTTTCCCCCTGTGCAATCAAAACTAAAACTTTAAGTCTACTTCACCTTATGTGCTGCCTTTTCAACATATGATCAATACCACAGACCACAAAACTGAAACAAAATCAACTGTTAGCAGTGGCAATATTTTACAAGTAGATGAGGGAGCCCAGGAAAGAGAGTTTCCTGATGGGGTAATTGACATTACAAAACTGTCATTGCATACTAGATATGACCTTAATACTGAGATAAATTATTACTATTAATTATTAATTATTATATATATTTAAACCCCTAAAACCTTAGAGGGGCCTCAGCTAGGTGAGTTTTAATTGGGAGCTTTATTTGGTAAAAGACATTTCTCAACAGGCCTGTTCAATAACCTATGCACTCACTAATTCTGTCTCACTCACTCATTTCTTCATTTCTGCACCAGCATCCATGATTCTGAGGGATATCCCATGACAGCTGCATTTGACCAGATATTAAAAACCAAAAGTGCCTAAGTTCAGCCTGGATCTGCACCCAAATACAGTGACATACTTTAGATAAATAATTTCAGGAAGAATATGTTAAATTACAATGGACTTCCAATAGAATCTTGTATTATATGCACCTGAATACCAAAAGAATTCATCATGATTAAAATCATTACAAGAAATATCAAAGGAAGTAAGAATGATTTGCCACTTATTATAAAGTGTTGCCCATTTTGCAATAAGTGGCCAATCATTATTAATTCATTTGATATTCTTTACAACATTAATCATGACTAATTCATTTGGCATTATTAATGTAGATGTAACATGAAATTCCATTGCAATTTAGCTATTTATTTAAATGTATCATTAATTTAAAGAGTTATCAATCCAAAATGTCAGCAGCTTTATTCAAAGGCTATAAGGCACATTCCTGCATCTGAAGCTGAAGGAATATTTTTTTGAGCAAATAAAATATAAACATTTCCATATATATGTTTAAAAATTAATTTCTTTTCTTTTTCTTTTTTTTTTTTTATTATGGCAGCACATAACATGGTGTGAATAAGAATTCTACCTGAAAAAAAAAAGGAATAATCAAAGTTATTTGCAGTTCCGAACTTCAGTCTTTCACTAGTTACATGTGAAATGTCCTACTTCAAATGACCTACTCAGATGTTTAAATTGCAAACGTGTTTAAGGACTTAGCATGAATAAGAATCTTATTTCATCTCCATCTGGGAAATAAATTTAATGTTTAGTCTGGCCAAGTAACTTCCATATTTGGAAAAATAGTAGGAGAGAGGCCTTTGTGACAGCTTGAAGACATTATAGGTTCGATGAAACTTCTCACAAGTTTGGAAATTTTAGACAGTGCCAATGCCAAAATATCTCTGTATTTTGTCTACCAGAGAAATTCACTCTCATGTTTCAATTAGATAAAATATTCACTTCTTCATTTGGTGTGCAGCATCGGTATGATCTTTCAAGCAGTTAACCTGCAGCTCTATTTTGATATTGAAGGAAATCACAGGATCACAGGATGCTAGGGGTTGGAAGGGACCTCTGGAGCCACATACATATAGAAGGATGAAACCCAGGGCTAACAAAAAGACAAGGAATGTCTACAGCACCATTCAAAATGCCTTTAAAAGCTTCTCTGTGGTGTTAAGGGATAAGGTGCAAGGTGTTCATGGACCTACAGTAGTCCTCAGTGCTCCAGAACACTGAGCTGAGGAGCAGGTTATTTACTACAGCATAACAATGGTTTCTAAGTGCAAAGAAGACCAAGCAGAGATTCACAGACACAAGTTTCCATAAGAAAGTTACAAATAAATAGAAGATAAATAAGAACACCAACTAACAATATAAAAAACACCAGTGAAAATTAATCAACAGCTCCTCAAGTTACTTTTGGAAAAATTGTGAAGACTTTTGCCTTTTAGGCAACATTAGACATTGGAATCTTTTTCTTTCATAAGATTTTTTGTTATATTACTGTCATTGGTATGCTTGTAAGAATACTGAGGAGCTCATAAGTGACCAAAAAAAAAGAAAACAGTGCTTATTGACTCATGCCAGAGTCAAAAGTCAGATGTTCAAGTGTAAGTGGGCCTTTTCCTAGGACCATAACAGTTGCTAGGTGAAGTACAAAGGTTTAGCTAAACCTTATAGGGGCATTGAATTTCCTTCTTTGTTGCAAACTTTGGCCTTTGGTTCTTGCCTTTATTATTTTCAGCCACTGAAATCATTATTCAGAAATTAGAACCACAACCATGTAACTCACTGGTGCTGCACATCTTATGCTCACAATGTACTTTCATGAGTTTGTCTTAAATATTTGACAAGTGCAAAGGAAACCTATTGTTTCCAAACCAGATAGTGAATCCTTATAGAAAGGAAAGGTGAGAGAGGTGGACTACAACCTCTTTCCTCCAAATCCACTGTGATGACTCTTCTGGTAACTCCTGCCAGCACACAGCACTGCAAGAAGGTGCAGTTTTACATCAGTCTTAAGGCTTTCCTTACTTTTACAAGAGGCAAAGCAGCCTCCCAATTCAGTAGAGTAAGTAAGGGTTACTTCTGTAATTATGACAGTATTTATCATTGTTATTTTAATTTAAAAATATATGACTGATAATATTTAGCAAATCTAGACAAGACTGGAAAAAACCTATTTGGAGAATATTCAAATTGAAGCTGGCTACAGTTCTGTGAGGAATAAATACTTCTGTGGGGGCCTTCTTATCAAAATGTGATGTTAAAAAAAGTATATATAAAAATGACATCAGCTTCAGCATTGCTAGAGAACATTCAACACCTTGCACTTTCATTTGTATATTCAATGATAACATTTAAAATTACTGTGGTCACCCTAAAGGATGTTAATTACAATGCGACTCAGAAGCCTTTATGCAACATAATTGCAGGTTACTAATGTTCATAGTATCCATTGGGGTTGTAATAGAGAGCAGAATTTAGCTCGTGGGTTTTTGTGGTGAAGGCCTTGCAGATATTTCTTGTTATTAATCCGCTTTTGTTTGTTCCTTAATTCAGAGTGATTTTCACTTTTTGTACATAAAGAATATCTTTCTCATAGGCCTAACTGTCAGATTTAATTGCTTCACATTTCACTTTTTGGTAAGGTTCTCAGATGTTAGGCTATATTAAGAAGGGGATGGAATACTAATACAGAAATTATTATAATGTCATTCTATAAATGGAGGTTACATCCTTATGGTGAGTACTCCACTAGGTTTCAGTTGCATTTCAGAAAGATATAGTAGAAGAAGAAAGGTCTGGGAAAGGGCAGAAAATACATATTAGTTGGATAGGGAGTGATCATATGAAAAGAAACTGAAAAGATTAAGATTATTTAAAGTGAAGCAAAAAGAATAGGAGATGACATATATAATAATGAGTGGAAGAGAGAAAAATGGTGGGTAGTCCTCACTAAGCTGTTCTACAGTAAGACACAGAGGGCATTCAGTGAAAGGACAAGTAACAAATGCAGAGGTGATAAAAGGAAATACTTTGAAAGGCTCTACATCATATAATTAGCCTGTTGAACTGACTACCATATGTTATTATTGAATAATAATTGAGGACTGCTTGGAAAGTTTCAAGAAAGGTAAAGCTATTATGTTAATAAAAATAGCATCTGCAGTGGAACTAGGTAGAACAAGTTGGTAAGGGTTCTTACAAACTAAAGCAAAGTGTAATCACAACCAGAGGTTGTTCATGCTCCTGAATATCATTGTGATAGGTACTGCATGACTATCCAAGGCCTTCCTGTCAAGTTATTTTTTGATCTAAAGCCCTGATTTGCAATAACATTTTGGAAAGACACTAGATTTGAGCTGGATCCCAGTAAAATCCATACATTTTTGGCTTTCTGGATTTATTGCTGGACATGAAACAACATGAATAAATGGGAAAGTTGCTTGAGGTGGCCAAAATAAAGAAAACACAGTGTGTCATGCTACTTGTAAGAGGTATTAACATCATAGGGAAAGCAATGGTGGAAAAAGTCCATGAAAAGTCATTAAATACAAATTGCAAATGCAGTTTCTCTGTTGGATCTGCTATTGGACACTGCCAGAAGCAAGACTAGACAGGCTTTTCATGTAACCATTCTTGTGCATTGGTATAAGCTGATTTTCTTCAACAGCAGTAGAACAAGTGCAATTCCTTTATATCCCTGAAGTGCATGATACTGCATGCCAACAGCAAGACCGTTGTTGGCAACAAAGAGCCATATTTGCTTTGTACTGCAGTTGACCTTGGTATTATTTTTCAGTGTTGACAGAACATGAAAACTCTGTGGGGTGAATGATTTTTAGTTTCAGGGAGAGCATCTTTAGAACAGATACCTGTGACGAAGCAAGGCAGAATATCCCACTGACCGAAGTTTTGAAAGATTTCTTGTTTTCAAGATCTAAAAAATATGCAGGCTGTAATTACATAGATTTCCTTTGCAAATGTTACTGATCATATGACAGCTTCTGGTCAATTGGACAGGGTATTCAGTATCCAGCAATACTGGTAAAATCTCTCAGATCTATGTAATGCCTTCAATGGCTTGGTTATTTGTCTTAGAAGTTTTCCAGTTTGTATTAAGTATAGTAGTAAGCATAGATCTTGCTCTTACATAATTCTGAACAGGTAGGATAGTATTAATACAGAGTATTGGGGGCTTATTTCTTTAAAAAAAAAATCTCTTTTACCATTCCTTTCTATGCATGCATGATTGAGATAAAGCTGTGTTATTGTGTTTAAATCATTTTGGTTGTTGTATTTAAAGTATTTCCCTTGTTGTGAGTAACATATGAGAAATTTGAAAACAAAATGTTATTTTTCTTTAAATAACACTAAGAACCTGCAGTTCTAACAGGAAAGTTTCCCTGTCAAGGAAGTTGATGATTTGTCATTAAGGATTTGGACTTGCTAAACTCATATGAAATACAGACTCATTTCAGTTTCAATGTACATTTCCTGTTGTGTGGGATGATACCTTCTCCTCCACTTCATGAAAAATAAAACATGTAGGAATACAAAGAAAAACACAAGGTTAGATGCCTTTCAGAACCCTTCTGTTTTTTCCCTTCATTTTTGTCCTAAAAACAAAAGACAAGTTAACATTTTTTTAGTTTAGTTTGGTTTGGGGATTTTGTTACAAATAAATGAGAAATAATGGGTATGAATGAAGATGAAAATGTTCTGCTTATTGAGATAAAAGCACAAAGTTTTATGGCAAAGTGTTTCTCTGAATCTTCATGGTTTTCATCCTCTGCTTCAAAAAGTTTTCTGTGGTGTGAGCAACAGTTCTTGTCTTCCTCATGACTATTCCCCATACAGATTTTTAACAGCCCACACCAACAATCTTGCCAATCTGTACCACCTGCCCTCCACCCCTTCAACAGGCTCTCTGTACATTCCTAGCTACAGTCTTCAGTCTTCATCCATACACCCCTGCTTCAGCTATTCAATCTGTTTTTCAGTTAGGAAAATGCACTTTCTTACATATTACTTTCTAGCTTCATCACAAAAGGCAGTGTCCTTCAGACAATGCCCCTGTGTCGTTCCCCGCAGAGTATTCTTTGTAGAGATTTGCGTAAGATGCCTTATTTTGCTACATGATATTTCAGGTACACATCTTAAAAAGCGAAGCAAAAGGACACATTTCCTGAACAAGTCAAAGAAAAAAAATAATCTTTTATTTTGGATTATGACTGTGCTTTACAGTTTTCATTTGGTTTGATCTTAAAGGAAGCCTTACATTAGTTTTCATTTACATTTAATTTATCATATTTGCTTGCTTGCTGGTATTAGAAAATGCACACAGTTTTGCATTCATCCAAACTACTGATGTAGTCTGGGAGAACATCTATGTCCTTTGGGAGAACTTAGATGGATGTAGAATCTGCCTGGAGAGAGAGAAAGAAAAACATTCAGCATCCCCCAACAAACCCTGCAGTACCAAACCATCATGGATCAAGTATTAAAACACACTGTCGTGTTTACAACACTATTGTTTCAAAAGTTGATTATTCTATTCATTACCAGCCAAGATTAGTAGGCACATTTGTTACTTAATTTTTAGTGTAATGTCGTGAGCTCTTTTCATAATATCAATTTTTCACCTCATGAAAATATGCAAAAAAAACCCAGCTGTGTTTCTCCACTTTTCACATCACATAACTAGTCTGGTGGCACAGAGTTATACCAATTGTAGGGGACATTCAGGCAGAAAGCACATGCTTCTCACTCCTGCCCAGGACACAGGTTTTTCTCTAGGTAAGTTATAATAAACTGGAGATCACTGGAGGCACTGCACTGCAAAGCCAGATACTGAGAGTGCTGTGGTTGAGAAGAAGGGGTGACAGAAGCACAGAGACGTGCATAACCCCTTTAGGATGCTTGTGCCTAGTAATACAGGCAACCCTGATAAATGAAAAATATTTTAAAACCTAAGGGTTTGGTACTTAGAGGGGCAAAAGACACCTATCTCTAAGTCACCAGTCCTAGCCTGAAGCCGATGAAGAAGGAGGAGCAGAAATAATAAAGTAGAAAATGTATCAGATAGTAGGTATCCTAAAATATGAGTAGTTGTATACAAAAATCATAAAACATAAAGCATGTATCCTAAATACATTAATATTCTAGAAATATGCATTGCAGAAGAGTGGAGGAAAATTATTATCTCTTTTAGTCATAGCCTCTTTGTAGGTGAAAGAGAGGCAAATTTCCTTACACAGCATGAATAACATGTGACTTCATAACTGGTTTCCCACAGGCCTCTGGAAATGCTCAGTGAAGGAGGACTCCCTTTTCCAGGGGGAGATTTAAAGAAAAATGAGGTTATTAATGAAGGGTCACTGTGATTTTTAGAGACCTTTTTGCAAAGTCCTCATGATCTTTGATCTCGATCACTGTCCTCTCTGTCACCGAGGAAGATGGATCCTCAGATTCTACAGCAGCCTGGGAGTGAAAATGTTAGCAGTATTCACTCATGTTATACCAGCACAGAGAAAGAGAAATCACTCGATGCCCTTGAAATGAGGTCATTTTCAGATTCACTAATCAACAATAAAAGAATGCTCAAATTGTCTCATTGATCTAGGAGAACGTACATTGCCTCCAAGTTATTAACTGAGGAATTAAAATGAGCTTTCCTGCATATTTATTCTTCCTGCTCTGTTTTATGGATGCAATATTTTGTTGGCTATATTTTTAAAAAATATATATCTGCTTCAGTGCAATAATAGTTGGTTAATATTTTTAATGTATTTAGTACCTGCTGTTGGGGAGATTTTGTGTGTTTCTTTAAAGTCTAAATGTACTGCTTTAAATAGCTTTGGAGTTAAAAAAGAGAGAAAGAAAGGAAGAAAGAGAAAGAAAGGAAGAAAGGAAGAAAGGAAGAAAGGAAGAAAGGAAGAAAGAAAGAAAGAAAGAATGAAAAAGAAAGAAAGAGAGAAAGAGAAAGAAAGAAAGAGAGAGGGAGAGAAAGAGAGAGAGAAAGAGAGAGAAAGAGAGCAAGAAAGAGAGAGAAAGAAAGAAAGAGAAAGAAAGAGAGAGAGAAAGAGAGAGAGAAAGAGAGAGAGAGAGAAAGAGAGAGAGAGAAAGAGAGCAAGAAAGAGAGAGAAAGAAAGAGAGAGAGAAAGAGAGAAAGAGAAAAAGAGAGAAAGAGAGAGAGAGAGAAAGAGAGAGAGAGAAAGAGCAAGAAAGAGAGAGAAAGAGAGCAAGAAAGAAAGAAAGAGAGAAAGAAAGAAAGAAAAAGAAAGAAAGAAAGAAAGAAAGAAAGAAAGAAAGAAAGAAAGAAAGAAAGAAAGAAAGAAAGAAAGAAAGAAAGAAAAAGAAAGAGAAGGAAAGAAAGAAAGAGAGAAGGAAAGAAAGAAAGAGAGAAGGAAAGAAAGAAAGAAAGACAGTCTCTAGCCTGCTGAGTAAACATAAATTTCACAGTTAAATACATAAAATAATGATTACATCCAATGGTCATAAGGGACATGTTTTTAGGAGTATACTAATTAAACTACATCCTTCAGACAACATGTTTCTACACTTACTAGCAATGAACCATATCTGATTTGTCATTAAGTAATTATGAATGCTAATGCAAATAAAACACCTTTCAAACAAGACTTCAGAATAGAAATTAATCATATATTATTCTTTCTTATCCTACCACATAAAGGTTATTTAAACAAAACAACACAAAAAACTGACAACAAAAAAAAGCCAAGGATATGAGACATACATATCATGCATATGATATATGTAACAAGAGAAGTTGCTAGTTTTGTTCAGACTTCAGTTCATATCTTTCTCTTTGGGGTGGTGTTTATGTATACATATGTATACTGAGAAAGAGTAAAAAAAGTCTTTAAAGCTTATTCATTAATTCAATCTTTGACCCAAACACTTCTAAAGCTTATTTCAATTTTCCATCAATACCAATAATAATTAGCAGTTCTTGCTCCTTTCCTTTTGCAGTATCTCCAGGCATTCTAAAAGGGCCGGTATGTAAGACCTCACAAAGAGGAAGCAGTAAGTGGGATGAAATTAATAAACACTCTTAGCGTTAACCCAGGAACATAACAATCACCAATACAATTCTTTGTGCTTTTGTTAGATAGAAGCTAGCAGAAATATTCTGATGTAGAACCAATATGATTTTTAACCAGATAAGGACAGTTTCCAAAGTGTAATCTCTCACTTCACCCTTCATTTACCATCCCGGATACTCCCACAGGTGACGTTACTTCCCCACTCTTACATTAGTAAATTAGGATGCAAAACAATGATGTGCACAACTTCAGTTACCTTAGCAGAGGGTCTGGGTAGTTTTTCAACCCCCAAATCATGTTTCTAGTGGTGGATTCCACCAGAGTTCTAATTAATGGAATTCTCATTAACTCTGCATTGGGTTTTTTGGCGTTGATGTTTTTTTGTGGTTTGGTTTGCTTTTTTTGTCTGGTTGGTTGGTGGGGGATTTTTAGTTTGGATTTTTGTTTGTTTGCTTTGTTGGGTTTTTTTGGTGGGGTTTTGTTTTGGAGAGGAGGGCTATTGTTATTTGTTTTGGGTTTTTTTTGTTGGTCTGGTTGGGACGGTTTGGGGTTTTTTTGGTCAACGTGTAAGATCTGTCTATAGATCAGAAATTAGCTATGCAAAGTCTGGGCTCTTCAACTCCAAAGAAAAGACCACATAAAGTACTGTGTTATAATTGGGAAAACACTAGTAGAAGCACTGCACCTTCACAGCTAAAAGGGAACATTAATGATATTTCCCATCAACCTACTTACAGCAAATATAAGTTGATTTACCTTCTTATTATGTTGTAATTGTTTTCCTTCTTGACTTGTCTTTGTCCTCATCTTTGTAAAGCTGATGAAATCATAAGTCCTCTGAAGCAACTATTTGCACATTATAATGCTTCATTGCATAAGCAAGAGGATGAGTTATGAAGAACAAAGTTCTTGCTGCGCAAGCTTCAATAATCCTTAATTCTGGGAAAGAAAATGGCCAATAACTTGTGAAAGGTACTGTGAATAAATGTGTTTGAGGCACAATAATATGCCTTTAAGTTGTGATTGGCTGTTTAGGACCCTTTTTATGGCAAGGGGCCATGAATAACTGATAATCTATGTGAGGTCAATTATTGTGTAAGGTACACTGAAAAATCATGCAGCACATCTTATTCATATAACTTTTATTAAAAGGTGCTATTCAAAACCACAGGTGTCAGCTTGTAAATGAGAAATTTCTCTGTTGCGTGCAAGAGAGAAAAAGCAAACGAGAAAAGGGCTGTAACTGAAGAAATAAAATACAAAAATGGTACAATGAGAGAAGGATGATATTTGAGAATCAAGAAGAAAAAATACAAGGACCAATGAATCTTGATAAACTTGAGGTGATTAGGTTCTACAAACCTTTTCAACCTCTGCTAATATAGGCTACATAGATTAATAATAACCTTGATCGGGGTTAATTTTTCACAAAAATGAGCACGTTTGGACACAATGAGTTAAAAAATAAAGTTGGTCAGCACATGGTACCTCAATGCCAATGAGAAAAGCGCTTCAGGGAACAATATAATCCTTTATAGGAATCCGCTGTTTTCTTCAGATTTTTGAGAAGTCATTAGAACTTCGGAGGTGGGATTCATCCTGTCTAACACCAGCCTCTGATTTGTGGCAGCTGCAGGCAACTGCTTGAGTGAATGTCCAGGTCTCTTTTACTATCAATAACACAAAGGCAGTTGATCCCAAATGAAGGTGGTTTTCTCACATAACAAATCAAGCATTAAAATTCTCTTTCTTTCCCTACCATAGATGGATCAGGATACTTATCGTGCACTAAGGCAGTGTATGCTCAAAATGGCTTCAGATGGACCTACCAATCTTACCTAAAATACCTAAAATGTATTTGCCTTCAGCTGTGGTATTTAATTCACACTGGTTCAATACAGGTTTTATTAAATAGTTACCAGGTGTAAGTACAGAAATTGGACACTCATTAAGCAAAAACTGATGTTTTAAATACAAATCATTATTAGTCCACCAGCAGTTTTCAGGAGCATTTCCAAGCTACTAGTTATTTCCTAGCTTCTGGGTGAAAGAAAATCAGTGAAAGACACAGTTCTTGTTAGCTGCATGTTGGAAGTTCCCAGCTATTCATGATGTGCTCCTGATGCCTGTTGCAATGAGGATGTTTGGCCATAAGTGATCATTAGGTATTTGAAGTACAGGTGCATAGAAATTTTAGGGTGGTGAAAGGAGAAAAACATAGAGATTATGACATATTTTCTAAGCTAAATTATACTGTGATACACCAAGCCCAGCTCCAGTACAGAAGGTAGGCTTACCTATTACTCATTTGGGCATGCATTCCCATTGAATTGACCTAGCTACCCAGATTACAGACGGGTTTGGTCAGTCATCTGATTTATTTTGGATACCTACCTTGGAATGAACATTCTGTGTTCTTAATTATTATTATTGTGCTTAAGAAGAGTCCAGGCTGAAATCTCAGCATTCAGGTAAATGAATCTCCACCTACAAAGAGCATGCCTCTGTTACTGGATGATCGAAGTAATTATCTAGGAAATTATGCTTGCAGAATAATACTTTTTGAAAATAGGTTTTTTGAAAATCAGACTTAATTTGTTGTTGTTGGGGGTTTTTTGGGTGTTTGTTTCTTTGGGGGTTTTGGGGGAGGGGTTGTTTGTTTGTTTGTTTGGCTGTGAGTTTGGGGGTTTTTTTAAATTATTATTATTATTAAAATCCTTTCCCAATCATTATTCAGAGCCTTAGCAGCCCAATATTCCATCACAATGTTGCAATCCTCCGTGTCTTGATCTTGCTTGATAAATGGCCTTATATATTTGCCAGAAACTTTTTTCCTTATACCCTGGTAGTAATCATGAAATCTCTTCCTGTTCAAAGCCATAAGAGTGACTATGGTACTTATAATGGAATCCACTGTGAAACATTTATTATGAGGGTATTATTGAGCCACTATATTTCCGGCTCATTTTATAACTTCCTTTGATTCAAAAGCAGTATATCACTTTCAGAATTAATATGCTGCCAAGAACAGCATGGCAGTTACTGAAGAGAGCACGCAAACCAGGGATCAGAACTGGGTTCCCGCATCTTCTGAATTGTAGCTCCCTACCTATAGTAAGCAGTTGTATTTCAGGAAGGCAACCATCTGTTTCTGGTCCCCTCAAGTAAAACCTACATTACTCACATTACTCAATTATGGATACAGTTGTACAGAATATTTTGGGGAAAGCTAGCAAAATACCTAAGATACTAAATATAACTAAATTGCTTTTCCTAGAATAATAACAACAGCAAGTGATAAAAAGGATGCAAATCATACTAAGGAAAATGGAGGTGGAAGGTAAGGGGAGACGATGAGGAAATGAAGAAACCATCCATAAGTGTAGTAGCCCTTGAGACAATATAGCTTTCTTGCCAGAAGATTGAGAGATTGTTCTACTGCCAGCAGTGCCTACAATGTACAACCATACTGCAATTTTCCAAAAACCCCAGGTTCCTCACACAGTCCTGTAATGCTCAGCCTTAGGCTTGGGCACCATTGTAGACTACATTAACAATAGGAGTAGCATTCATATATATAATCTTTTATCCCTCTGTATTTTTCAAATGTGAAAACTGCGTAGCAGACAATACATTTTGTTTTGTACATAGACTAAAACAGAATGTGCTGGTTGGAGCACCTTGTGGAAAACAGTAGCAAGAAAATTTCTTAGACAAACTATGTGTGCAAGACAAGGAATTTGAAACATAGTTTGTTTGTTTCTCTGTCCCTTGAAGTGAAAAGCATGTCATACATCACCTTTTGGGTTGTGGCATGCCTTTCACTTCACTGGCAGGTGTGTTTGTAACAAAATTCAACCCTTCTTCTCTTGTATAACTCATCCAATTCACGACAGTAATCATGTCTTGATAGGAGGGCCATTTCTGACAGTTTCAGTATATGATAGCTAAGATGATCCACATCAGATTAGCCAGAGGGATTCTAGCCTTTCTGTAGAAACATGCTTGTATTTCAGGTTATGCTTTTTTTGACTACTGAGATGAACAAGATGGGTGCAGCAGCAGATGAGAAAGCAATTTAATGTTGCTGTGTGAGGTAAAAAAGCTTAAACTAAACAAGTTATGTAACAATTGGAAGAGATACTCTTGGGAACTGTACAAGCCAAAGGGGTTGTTAATATTTGGGAAAGATTTCTGAGGAAAGGGTTTGCTTGAAAGCACCCTGCTGAAAATCAAATGCTAGTACTATGTGACACAGTAAGCTGTTTATATGAAACGTGCATGATGGTTTCACTCCAGTTAACAGCTACATAATGGGCCAGATGTTCACATTAAACAGGGCTTTTAGAGGCGTTAACTGTGTTGGCAATGTTAGCAAAGATACCAATATTTATCTAAGTTAGACCACCTTCAAATGGTTAGGCTTGTGTGTAGAGAGTCTTTCAAAGATCCTTATCATAATTTTCTGTTTATTATGGACAACTAGAGGACCTGTCCACAAGGTCTGAGGAGGAAATATTAAGAACTGGCATCTGGGTGAATGCAACTGCCATCCAGTGTTAGGTTTACAATTGGAGTCAATGACCTTAAAAGTCTTTTCCAAATTAAATGATTCTATAATTCTATGATTCCAAATGTCATGTGACTGTTAGTGGGATATTCCTCCCTGCTCCTCACCAGACTGAAAGCTCTGTCTGGCAAAAGCCGTAGGGTAGCAAAGAAAGATATCTGGGCAAAGAGCCTGGCTTGACCACTGTGGTTTGGCTAACTGGGTGTGATGAAGCATGCTCTTGGATCTGTGAGCTCTGGACTACTCACTAGGACCAGCGTTATCAACAAGGGTTGCTTCAAGCATCTTTCCCTCTACAGCCAGTTCTCTTGGACTTGAATCTGGTTTCCTTTGTTGGATGGTAAATAGTGACAGCACTCAGCTTTGCCTTGTTCTTGCGAGAGAAACTCCCCCTAGACTGTTCTCATGCTCAGACATGTAGAAGGTGGCTTTATTTCCTGCCATTTTGTGTGAGACTGTAAAATGCACATGCAAACAAAGACCAAATGTTAGAATTTTTTGTTTCACCTCTGATAGATCTCACTGTATTTTACATTCAGAACTTCCTGGCTGTTTGTGAGAGATACTGATTGGTCTGCAACACTAGTCTCGTCCCTCACAGCTCTTTCAGACAGACTCCTGACTAGCTGCTCATTCAGAAATGCTCTAAGAAAGCAGAGAAAGCTCTTAGGTCATACTATCCTGACATAAACAAGATTTTTTTGTTCACTTTCTTATTTTAGCACTGTCATTAATTACAGAATTTCAAACATTAGATCTGCTGTTTCAGATCAAGAGAATCTGTGAATTTTTTAATATATTCTAGATTTTGTGAAAGTGCTTTTTATTTTCATTTTGGCTTATACCCCTTATTTAAATTTTAGTTTCTTCTTTCTTGTCTCCCAAAATATCTTTTGACAGCACCTCTGGTGATGTAAACGGTTTCAATAGTTTTATGCCAGTCTTCAACTGCTAGATAATTGCCAGAGCCATTCCTAATCTGGAAGGCCAATTTAATATTTTTAATGTCTGTCAGTCTGGGATATTAAAACTATTGGTTTAGTCTAAAGGTTATTGATGTCACTGCTAAAATAAAATCATATTCTTTAAAAAACAAGAAAGTGCTGAGCCTTGAATCAAGCTTTGGATGCGACTTAAGGGTGATTTATTAGATAAGATAAATGAAGTTAAAAAAAAGCATTATATGCATTGCAGCATTTCAACGGTGTTTCTGAAGCATTGTGACATGACATCTGATGTTCTAAAGTGTTTTTTAACTCTTTAAGTGTAACTTTGCCTCAGGATATAACATCCTTTTAACAGCATGTGTGAGGAAACCTGAACCGCCTGTAGATGTGCCTGTAGGCTATGTGCTCTCTGTCACCTGCTGTATTGCCCTGACTTTGAGAAACCTTTACTTCCTCACACTTTAATGATTAGAACATTTCACACTTACTTTGTCCACTAAGGAAAGCTGACTAGCCTTATTCTGATGTCCTGGATTTTAAAAGAGCCTTTTTTTGACAGTTTCCTTGTTCTCAGATTATTGTGAGTAGATACAAAATAAAAGGCTGTATCAATAAAAAAATCAACCCATGTTATGTTTTGCTTTGGTCAGATTAAATTGCTCTACTTTTTACCTTGGCACTGCCTTAGGTTTTAAATCAATACCAATAAAACCATTTAACCTCACAGGCCAGCGCTGATAGTGTTATGATGCATCTCTGTTCAGCTCTCTCTCTGTCAACTGAAATAAATGTAAAATTAGTGAGTTTTATCACCTCCAGAAAAACTGGATTTTTTTTTCAGAGTTGTTATGTTAAAAGTTGTTATGTACTTATAACCTCTACACTTACTTATAAAAAATAGCATGTCTTATTTATTAGTATGTTTATAAAGACAGCATGTTTTGTCATAAAATTCTTTCACTTATTCATTACTTAAGGAGCAGTTCCAGAAAAATTCAACTGCGGTTTGTGATTCCAGAGAATTCAGGAGGGCCTTGCCAACAGTTCCTCCAAAACTCCCACCTTATTATTAAAGGTTTCTATGTCATATGTGCCATAATGTAGCAAATACAGTTTGTACAAAGTGCATGTGTGCTTAAATATATACATACACATATATGTATATACGTGTGTACACAGAAGGTTATTTTATACAGATAAGAGAGAGGGAGGAACGGGGAGAGAGATAAAGTCACTGTCTGTGCTTTTAAACTATCACAGATTGTGCGAGTTAGGCTGAAACAAATCAAATACCAGCTCACCCACCCCCCCCCCCCCCCAAAAAAAAAAAAGGAAGGAAGGAAGGAAGGAAGGAAGGAAGGAAGGAAGGAAGGAAGGAAGAAAGGAAGGAAGGAAGGAAGAAAGGAAGAAAGAAAGGAAGAAAGGAAGAAAGAAAGGAAGAAAGGAAGAAAGAAAGGAAGAAAGGAAGAAAGAAAGAAAGGAAGAAAGAAAGAAAGAAAGAAAGAAAGAAAGAAAGAAAGAAAGAAAGAAAGAAAGAAAGAAAGAAAGAAAGAAAGAAAGAAAGAAAGAAAGAAAGAAAGAAAGAAAGAGAAGGAAAGAAAGAAAGAAAGAAAGAAAGAGAGAAAGAAAGAAAGAAAGAGAAAGAAAGAAGAAAGAAAGAAAGAAAGAGAGAGAGAAAGAAAGAGAGAGAGAAAGAAAGAGAGAAAGAGAGAAAGAGAGAAAGAGAGAAAGAAAGGAAGAGAAAGAAAGAAAGAAAGAAAGAAAGAAAGAAAGAAAGAAAGAAAGAAAGAAAGAAAGAAAGAAAGAAAGAAAGAAAGAAAGAAAGAAAGAAAGAAAGAAAGAAAGAAAGGAAAGAAAGAAAGAAAGAAAGAAGGAAGGAAGGAAAGAAAAAGAAAAACACATAAGGATTCCATATATAAATCATTTTCCCCAGAGAATCATTCTGGGAAACTCAATTAATGAATTCCTGGTTT
This sequence comes from Dryobates pubescens, assembly GCF_014839835.1. Classification (NCBI taxonomy): domain Eukaryota; kingdom Metazoa; phylum Chordata; class Aves; order Piciformes; family Picidae; genus Dryobates; species Dryobates pubescens. Next base: position 3,307,234 of record NC_071618.1, on the reverse strand, counting down.
TGTAGCATCTAACATAACAAAGTAGAGATTCCTACAGTAACCTTTTTAGTGCTGTTGTAGTATATACATCATGATTTCTCAGTATACTAAAATGCCAACTTTCCACTTGTGTATCTTTTTTTTCAGTTGCAATCTTGTTTGCTTGTCCTCATACAGCTGTACAACCCCCCCCTCAGTTAAATTATAAATTCCTCAAGATGTGAGATGCTTGCATTTTACTGTCATTTCAGGCATGAAAAATAATTGCTTCCAAAAATCCCGTGAAATTTCTGAGTTTAGGCACAAAAACATAGCTAATTTCAGCTGGATCCATTTCCCACAAACCAAACAGAAAGAAAAGCTTATTATGAAACTTCACAAGGCTGGAGTGGTCTTTCTTCTCTGAAGTTAATTTTTCTGTCGAAATCCAGTACATTGAAAATCTATTTTCAAAGCATTTTTTTTTTATTTAAGAGAAAATCTGTTGGATCCCAAAATGGTTAATTCAGCCTGATTGTTTTTACTTAAATACCCACCTTCACAATTTCCCTAAAGCCTTGTGATATCTCATATTGATGTTTTTACTCCTATGCAGAACCCTAGTCGCTGAAGAGATGTCATTTGCTAGACCTTTCCTCCAAATCCGTGTGCAAGAGACCAGTGAGGAAATGGAAGAGTGAAAATGCAGTGAAGAAAAACCTAGAAAAGTCTGAAGTGGACACAGTGATAATTTAATTTTATGTTTTCATTACTCAGGAATGACCTCAACCAGAAAAATGTAAAGGAGTAAACTCATGCAGTATCAGCAAAACCCAGTATTATTTAATCTCTTTCAAGAAGTAGCACCATACCTTTAATGTAATGCAGATGTTTTATACAGAGCTGCTACTGCATCACTAGAGATATAAGTTATATATAACTGAACTTTGTAGACAATATCTTTGCCTGGTTAATTGATTCCTATGCCATAATTGATAGAAATTTCTTTGAGGACAGACAGAAAGCATAAAGGAGTTGAGCAGAAGTTGGCTCACTTTAAAAATCCATCTCTCAATCCCATCATTCAGAAAAGCTAGGCAACACGTTAAAGTTTGAAGATACAGCTGAAAGCACCCAAAAAATCCCAGAAATTTGGAAATCAAATTTTGATTTCCAGTGTTCTCCATCCATTAGGCCTAAACATACCAGCTATAAGCACAGGTCATAATATCACTAAAACTAGCAGGACTCCAGCATATACAAATGTGTCATTGTTGGACACTGATTCTAGATTTCAATTCCCCAACATGTAAAGATATTCCTATCTGGTTCTCTCATTACTTCACTCGAGACATATGAACAAGAGATCAAATTTGGCTGTAGAAATTATAACTTTCAGTGTCTGGAGAAATCTGAGTTCTGATTTAAGATCAAATGCAGATTTTCTTGCATCTTTTGCAATGGTATTCCTAATGATGGTACCCCTTTAGGAGCTACCCACTTAAGGTACTGTGGTCATACTCACAAAAATTATTCATAGCCATTAAGTATTTTACATATTGGAGCTACTTTACATATTGGAACTACTTTACAAACATTTACTGAGTAAGAATCATAGACTGAGCCTTGTAAGACTTATCATACTCATTTTTAAACAGTAGAGGTGAAATGGCTTGCTCAAGGCCATGACATAATTTGGCAGGCAGAACTGGGATTACTGCATAGGTTTTCATGCTTTACGCCTCATTACTGCACATTGTTCTGTCTCTCAGGTTGAGACACAGGGAATGTTTTGGTAATAGATTTCCCCAATACTTATTCATGTTGCTGTGGTTTAGCTGAGGTGTCAAAATGAAAGCTGGTACACACTGCAGGGACATTATTTATACCAGTTCATTCTTCAACAGAGTTTAAACCAAGCTCAAATTTGCCCCTTCTCAGGGCTATCTTCCATGTCTCAGTGATAGTTATGCTTGTACCGGTGTTGCTATACTAGGGATTGATGAAGATCTTCAGGATTTCTATGGATGAGAGACATTATGTAAATATAAAAATAATAGCCATTTCTTATGCTGATGTCTTTTCATTCTGGACTCTATGATATTAGTGTTATTGTTATGACTATCATTATTTGTGTTTTCTCTGAGTACTTTGCTTCGTTATGAATTCTGTTCTCTGTCAAATAAATTGCTTGCTGAATGGACCTATCCCTATAGAAAGACAAAGCAGAAGTAAATCTATCCTGTTTCTCTTATTAATATGATATTAAAAGATCAATTTAAAGTGATGTTGCCTGTTTGCTGCAAATCTCTACAAAGAAATAAAAAATGTTTGCAGAATCTCGAGGCGTGTAGGAGATGCACCTGTGTTGCTAATTCTCAGTCAAATTTCTCTGTAATAAAGTGTTTCTGTAACATACCTTTTTTTTTTCTACAAAAGGTGATTTTGAACAAATGCATTTTCATTATGTCTGAATTTCATTTAATGTGTTTTTACAATACGTATTTGCAGTGTATCATTCCAGAAAGAAAGAAAGCTCCATCTAAAATCACATTTGATTATAAGAGTACACACTCATACATATCTAATAAACAAATAAACAAATCAGTTTGATCTGTTATGCAGATAGCACTGATATGTAAAATATGTTCAGGAAATAAAAATGCATTTTCTGTGCAGAAGTTTTCCTTGTAGAGAGCATAGTGAATTTATGTGAACTGTATACAGCACTGAGACTCTTTTATGTAGCCTGTTTCCCTGGCTGATAGCTAAAAGAGGTTAGGCTGAATCTCAGTGGATCAATTAACAGAGGGACCTGTCCTTCAACAGAAGATCTATTTCAGGATTTGCATATCACTGGAAAAAATTACAAAGCTGAGATAAATACAAGCCTGATAATAACTCACTGCAGGCTTGGCTTCATTCCTAGATTTCCTTGGCTGTTTGTCCTAATAAAGTGTCTCCATGGCACTTAGGGCAGGAAGGTTATTAGTAGCTGTCAATCAAAACGAGTATGCATCGGCAGGAGGAGGAAGAGAAGAGAGGTGACATTCATCCTCTTTTCTCACTTATATTGGGTATAAAAGTCATTCAGAGCAAGTGGTCAAAAGGAACAGGTCCTTCTTCATCCTCCATGGAAAAGAAGAAAGGAAAAATGCCACCAAAACTTTCCTTGGTTGCTAACAATTTAAAAATAATATGGAACATATCAATCATTTCTCTATATCTTATTAATGCTGGGATGTTTGTTAATACCAAAAATTTTGAAGGACACATCTTAAAAGAGCAGGATAAAAATTCCTGTGAAAACACTTCTGGTTGGTATATTAGTACTAACAAATGATAACTTCAACAGGACCAACGTAAGACAAAATTATGGTGCTGTATAGAGCAGAAATGCGTTTAATCTTTAAGCTAACATGGTTCTGGCAATGAACACCTTTAAAAAAGCTAGCATCACTACCGAATACAGATTTCCTCTCTCATTTAAATCAGATACAGTGATTTTAACTTTACCAAGTTGAAACTTGAACTGATCTATACACCAATTAATTAATACTTTAAAGGTCTTTAATTTACTGTACCACTTTCTTAATTAAAGTATATCTACTGCTAGAGCACATCATCTCTATATATGCATATTTTCGTAAGTAACAGAGTCCACAGAGTGCTAATTGATATCCTGGTCTCCAGACAATACTTTACTAAATGAAATGACAATTATAACCAATTAAAATTCACTTTACATACCACTTCACCTATTTTGTATGTATTATGCATGAAGACAGAGAGTACATTGCCTCACTGCTCAGGATTTGTGTGCGTCTGTGCAACTGATGGACATCTCCAAGGTATTTCTTTTAGTGAGTTTTTTACCAAGGGTCATTTTCCAAGCTCATCTAAACCCTATACTTCGCTGTTACATAGATACGTCAGTTAACAAAAGCTATTTATTGCTTTGTGAGGATTTTATTATTTTTATTTCCTTTGACAAATGTGTTTCAAGTTTACACTTACACCTTCATCTTGCTAAGAAAAAGGTTTTTAAAATAGTGGAGTGCCTAATTAGAAAAGCTAAACTTCCACTCTCAGACACATTGTATGCAACATATACATGGCACTGCGCTGCACACCTACTGAGGAAAGTGTGGGAGTAAAGGAGAGAAATGAAGTCAGTGGGAGATATGAGTGTTTGGAACAGGCACCTCAGGCTTTACAGTGCTCAGCTAAAAAGAGACAGTACACATTTCTGCAAGAAGAGCTGTTTCCAGTTTCCCTGCTCCCAGTTTCCCTGGTCTTGGTTTTGCAATGCACCACGGCAGAGCAGGGGCTGTCCCAGCTGTCTCTCTCTGACCTGATTTGTGCCCACAGTGGGGAGCAGGCATTTCTCCACTGCCTGTGATGGGACCTGCCCTTTGATGTGCACTTTCTGCAATAGGGCAGGTCCCAGCAGCACTTAGGTGTAACCTGCTTCACGGGGAGGTCTCACAGCCCTGCCCTCTAGGCAGTACCTGCAGCTCAGGGTGCAGCCTCACTCTGTGAAGCTGGTTGTGCACAAGGGCAGAGGAGTTCACTGGACTGGTCCCCTGCTGGGTAAGCGTGACACCTGTGGAAGCAATGGGTAGACCTACCCTTTGAGACTTACTCAACTGAAAACCACAAAGATCTTATAAAAAACATAGAATTTGCATAAATAATGATGACAAATATTAAAACTTCTAAACTCCACTGATTTCTTACCTCTCCATTTCCTTTACTCCACTTCTTGCTTTGCACAGGTGGACACGGACTCTTGGTGTGGTAAGGGGAAATGCAAAATAAACAGAAATATGTGCCTTGAAAAGAGCAATTCATGCTGAAGAGAATATGTGCAATTTTTTGAGGTATTTAAACAAACCCAATTAATTTGTCTGCCACCTCTGCAGATCAGTCACATAAGCTTATAGGGACTTTCCACGATAACTTGTGTTATCATCTCCCCTGTCCACTGGCTGTGAGGAAACATTGACATTTTCATGCAGGGCATGTCACCAAGTAAAGAAACCTACCTCCTAAAATATTCTGTGTTCGCTTGAATCATTCTGAATTCCAGCTGAGTTAAAAACCACAGTGCCAGATTATCTCTTCCTGTTATAATAAGCAAAGGAGAAGGCTTAAAGAATGGATATGAATCATTCCCGCACATTTTTTTGAAGATATGTAATTAGTATCTTGTCAAAAGGATGGGGTTTGTTTTCTGAGGGCAACACTGTGAAGACTTTTAAATGTGTTGATTATTTGTATAAAGGGGCAGTTACTCTGTGACTGTCCTCTTCAACCACAGACTCCTCAGTAGTGTGGATCCAGGACATACATACCTGGGCTATGTTTTCTGGGCAAGTCCTTCAGGACCAAGGAGGAGATTACATACCTTCCTGCTTTTTTTATCATCTCTCTTTACATAATTTACCTCATTCCCCTTTGAACTGCATCACTCCACACAGATTTTTTTCCTATGACAAATGTCCCATGGGAAACACCTCCAAGCTCAGACCAATTGCAGGAATGTTATTGCAAGTCCTACTGAAGCATTGTTTTCTGACAGTCAGGGAAAACTCATCCATGGAAAAGGATCCTTCTGGATACAAGTTTTGACAGAATAATGTGAAACAAAATGTCAGCCAACAAAGTTTGTCGTAAGAGTTTGGGGTTGTTTGGGTTTCCTTGGATGAGGGGAGAGGTGAGGATTTTTGTTTGTTCATAGTTTTGTTTTTCTTGCAGACTTTATCTATAAAATTACTATAACTGCAACTAGTGTACTGACATTGCCACGAATTACCTACTTTTTAGTTAGAGATTCTAAAGTCAGCCAAAGTGCAAAATATGGATGTGTTTTTCACAAGAACAGTTTTGTAGCATTAGGACAAATACAAGTGTATATATATAATAGGTGACATTTAAGAGTTGAGACACAGTGTGTTGGTACTGAATGTTTGATGAATTCCCTGCCAGTGTTTGTTTTCATTCTTGTGACAGATTAAAACAAAGTTGCAAGCAATAAGTAACTGCTTCATATTTTAATACGATAGCAATTCATAACACCTTTAAGTTACAGTTCACAGGATCACAGAGCATTAGGGTTTGGAAGAGACCTCTGGAGATCATTGAGTCCAACCCCCCTGCCAGAACAGGACCATAGAATCTGGTGCAGGTTGCACAGGAATGCATCTGGATGGGTCTTGAAAATCCTTAGAGAAGGAGACTCCACAACCTCACTGGGGAGTCAGTGCTCTGTGACCCTCACAGTGAAGAAGTTCCTCCTCATGTTGAGGTGGAGCTACCTGTGCTGTAGTTTATATGCATTGCCCCTTGTCCTATCACAGGGTACAATGGAGAAGAGCCTGTCCCCTCCCTCTTGACACCCAGACCTCATGTATTTATAAACATTTATTATCCCCTCTCAGTCTTCTCAAGACTAATAAGCCCCAGGGCTCTCAGCCTTTTCTCATAAGGCAGTGCTCCAGTCCCTTATTCATCCTCACAGCCCTTTGTTGGACACTCTTGAATAGATCTCTGTCCCTTTTGAAGTGGGGAGCCCAAAACTGGACACAATACTCCAGGTAAGTTCTCACTAGGGCAGAGTAGAGGGGAAGAAGAACCTCCCTCTATCTGCTGGACACACTCCTCTTGATGCACCCCAGGATCCCATTGGCCTTCTTGGCCACAAGAGCACATTGTTGACCCATGGATAACTTGTTATGCACCAGGACTCCCAGGCCCTTCTCCACAGGACTGCTCTGAAGTAGTTCACCTCCTAACCTGTACTGGTTTAGTTTATTATTCCTTCCCAGATGCAGGACTCTGCACTTATCCTTGTTGAACCTCATTAGGTTCCTCTCTGCCCAGCTCTCTAGTCCGTCCAGGTCTTGCTGAATGGCTGCACAGCCTTCAGGCAAATCAGCCAAGCCTCCCAGTTTGGTGTCATCAGCAAACTTGCTTAGCAGACTCTCTGTTCCCTCATCAATGTCATTGATGAGGGTGTTAAACAGGACTGGACCCAGCATTGATCCCTGGGGGACTCCACTAGTTACAGGTGTCCAGTTGGACTTGGCACCATTGACCACCACTCTTTGGACTCTACCTTGTAACCAGTTCCTAATACAGTTGTACACAATGAAGGTGGTAAGTGCATCTGCTGCTATTTTTACTGTGTTTTAGTACTTTACAAAATGCCCTCAGAGTTTTTCAGCTGGATGGAACATTTGGGGTGTTTCTGAAAATTAAAACAAAACATGCAGTTCACTGGAGTTTGAGCATCTTAGATTTGTATCTCTCCATTGAAACTCTGTTATGCCAACTGTTTAGGTAACCTATTGACTGAGGGTATAGCAAGATCAAATCTCAGTTTATTTTTTTCACTGCTAAGCTCAAATCAGGTATGGCATTAGTAAACAAAATTTTTTTCATGTGTTTCAAATCAAATCCAAAGCTGAGCTCTCAAAATATTCAGATTATGGATCTGGGTAGTTCAAAATATGTTATTCAATATGCAGTACTGAAATGTATGAAAAGTGCATTCAAGTCACTGCATCGTTACTATGGTTTTATGAAAACTATCAGTGTCTTTGATTTTGTCATTCTAAATAGAAGCTATTCATGTTAAAATATATGAACTGTTAAGGGATAGTCAAATGACAAATATTCTTGGCTTTTTTTTTTTTTTTCCTCATCCATTTAAACATTGGTTAGGAGAGGAGCAATTTTTTAAAGTCTGTTTAAAGTGGTGCACTTGAAGACGGGAATCATTCTGTTGTAAAAGGAGGGGAAGGCAGAAATGACAGCCAAGGGCTCAAGTTCTCATTTTAATACTGGCAAAACTGTGAAAAACATTACTGTTTCAGAATTACTCCAGACCGTGGCTTTATACCCAAATATTTTATCTGAAAGCATCTCATTTTAGGTTGCTTTATAACATAATAGAAATTTTATCATTTGCTTTGTTAATATTAAATGTAATGCTGATCTAGATTGAAACATTAGGGGGTGAGATTTGAGAGTCATGTTTCCTCATATAAGTAATTTCAACCATCTCATAAATAATATCAACCATTTCTGAATTTCAGGAGTGTCTACCTTTAACATTTGTTGTATGTGAAATATGCTGGACATTTCTGAGGTGCCAAAATAACTCTTGTATGGCTTCATTTTGCAATTCCTAAGACTGATTTTTCATTCAATGCCCTTTTTTTTTTTTTCTGGAGTGTGGGTTTTTTCTTTTACCTTTTTTTTGTTGTTGTTGTTGTTGTTGTTGTTGTTTGTTTGGTCGGTTGGTTTTTTGGTTATTTTGCTGTTGTTGTGTGTTGGTTGTTTTTTTGGGGAGTTTTTGTTGGGGTTGGTGGGGTTTTTTTTTGGAGGGGGGTTCATTTACAAAAGTTGTTTTGTGCAGGAAATGAAGTGCCAACTCAGATAAATGTAACCAACATTAAGCTAGCCAATAGAATTCAACAAACTGCTCAGGTCATTAATATAATTTGTTTTGGCACTGCTACATTTCCTAGTGCTACTCTGAGTAGTTTGCTGGGCACATCAATTTGTTTTCAGCTATTGTGAAATTGGATATCCTGGCTTTCATCCAAAGCACCCTCTCAATTTGCATATCTTTGTTATCATTTCAGGTTCTCAGAACATACTGTGGACTATCACACCATCTGCACCAAGATCCTCACATCCAAACACAAATTAAAAATGAAACTGTAAAATTTGCAAGGAAACAATACAGACCTTTTATCTCATTCTCCCTCTGTTCATTTTCAAAGGAGAAACTTGCTTGTAGCCAAGCATAGCAAAAAAGGCTTTTATTAATTGGACTGGCATCAAGCATGCATACATAAAATTGTTTATTTTTTCCCTATAAAGGGGTTGCCTGACATAAAAGGGTCTTTGAAGATGACATTCAGATTTTGACATTTGCATGATATTGTATAAATATCAGAGGTAGGAGACTTTTCTGACAAACCAGATGGGTCAAAAAAAGCACTTCCAGAGGTAGATATTAGTCTTTTACTTAAAGAATATTAGCTTCCCCTCAAAGCTGTGAATTATTAGGCAGGAAAACCAAACATACTTTTCTCAAACCATGGTTTATTTAATTCTTTTCAATCCAAGTAAGTAAGCTGGGCTTGGGGAAAATATAAAATAATGTCATTACTTATGAGGGGTTTTTTGTAATTCAATTAAGATCACAGAATATAATTGAATCTTGTCTTTTGAGTGCCACAGAGATTAAATCTTATTGCTGAATTTGCTGCTTCTTGATGGAGTTAATCTGGATTTTAAGCATGGACTCTGAATGGTTCTTTGAAATACAAAAAGGCATTTTAGGCCTTAATTCACCAATACTGGAATTATGCAGAGAGACATTCTTCCATTTAGCTTTGGTTTTGGATGAGCTTTGATAGGACCCAACAGCCTCAGTTTTCTCCTGTGGTGTCAGAGGAGAGGGAGGAAAGACAAAATCTGCAAACCTGTAACAATCGTAACGTCACGTAGTAGAGATGTTTGCTGGCTGTATACATCAGCAAAGATTTCGAATGACAGAAAAGGGAAAATCCTCCTTTTGATCATGGGAAGAAATAGCACAAATATGATTATATATGTGGACCCTTCTTTATCAATAAACAATCAGCTAGTAGTGCACAGGAACTAGTTGATTGTATTGAACAGTTTGGGAGAATGACCTGAGCACCTTCCCTGAGCTTGCTGATTTTGATGATATGTTGCCATGCCTCTCAAAATCTCCAGCATTAACCTATAGTGAATGGTAAAGAGGAAGAAGGGAGGAGGAAGAAAGGGGGAGAAAAAGAGGAAAAGAGAGGAAGAGAGGGGAAGAAATGAGGAAGAAAAAAACAACTTAAACCCCAGCTTTCACTTGACATCTTCGGTGGGCCATCATGCTCATATTATGGGTTTTTTTAATTGTTATATGCAGCACTTGACTGAAAACTGAAAAAAAAGAAGCAGATTCACAGGAAAATATCAAATTCTCAGAAACTCCTTTTTTCTCATCATTGCACTGACACAACTTCTCCCCTGGAGTGAATGAGTCGCCTCAATTCAGATAGTTCATTTGTATCAACAGAGGTACACACTTAGGTATTTTACCTTGGATCACAACACTGTGCTGTTCTCAAGACCAAGTTAAAGCCAACCTGTCTTACATGTGCCTTTTTCTTTTTATTCCATCAATCTTACATCACCCTAAACATATGGCTAGGGACTTCTTTCTTCTCTGATGATTTCCCATGCCACCTTTAATTACACAAATCAGTAATAGCTTTTCTCTTCCTCACAGTTCTAAATTGGTCACCTGTTCTCTCCTTACCCCAGTCTTCTCTACCCGTCCTTCAGCCACAGGCCTCAGTGCAAGATCCATTTTTACATGCTCTTTTCTCTTCCAGACCCCTTACAAATTCAAGTCATGCTCCATACAATTCTTTCATTTCCACATTTCATTAGACACATTGCTCCAAATTCATGATAGATACCTGGATAGTCACTGACTAAAGTAAAGCTGTCTCTCAGGTCTTGCACAGATCTACAATAAACATTTCCTAATGTATATATTTCAGTCTCTTAAGACTGTGAAGTGAAATAAGTGAAACTCATCCTGCAACAGCCGATTACTTTCAGAAGAGTTAAACAACAAACAATAATTACCATACGGCTAGACTAATGCGATCTATGACCAGGCATGGTGAGAATTCCTAGTCATTCTCCAGGGCTCAGTTTTGAGACCAATCTCATTTAGTATCTTTCTCAGTGATGTGGATGAGGGGATTGAGTGCACCCTCGGTAAGTTTACAGATTACACCAGACTAAGTGGGAGCGTTCATCTGCTCAGAGGTATGAAGGCTCTGCAGAGGGATGCGGACAGACTGGATCAATGGACCAGGGTCAATTGTATGAAGTTTAACAAAGTCAAATGCCAGGTCCTGCAGCTGGGTCCCAACAACACCATGCAATGTTACAGGCTTGGGGTAGCGCAGCTGGAAAGCTGCCTTGCAGAAAACGACCTGGGGGTGCTGGTTGACAGCTGGCTGAACATGAGCCAGTAATGCACTCAATGTGTTCAGGTGGCCAAAGAGGCCTACAGCATCCTGGCTTGTATCAGTAGTGTGGCCAGCAGGAACAGGGAAGTCATCATGGCCCTTTACTCAGCACTGGTGAGGCCAGATCTTGAATATTGTGTTGAGTTTTGGGCTCCTTACTATAAGAAGGATACTGACTTGCTAGATCATGTCCAGAGGAGGTCAATGAAAGCTGATGAAGAGTCTGGAGAATATGTTTAATGAGGAATGGATGAGGGAACTGGTATTGTTTAGTCTGGAGAAGAGGAGGCTGAGGGGTGATCTTACAGCTCTCTACAACTACCTGAAAGGAGATTGTAGTGAGGTTCCTTTCTCCCTAGTATCACGTGATAGAACTAGAGAAAAGCCTCAAGTTGCACCAGGGGAGGGTTAGATTGGATATTAGGAAAAATAGAATAGAATAGAATAGAATAGAATAGAATAGAATAGAATAGAATAGAATAGAATAGAATAGAATAGAATAGAATAGAATTAACCAGGTTGGAAAAGACCTTCGAGATCATCAAATCCAACCTATCACCATCTTATCAACTAAACCATGGCACCAGGTGCCTCATCCAGTCTCCACTTAAACACCTCCAGTGACAGTGATTCCACCACCTCCCTGGGCAGCACATTCGAATGGCCAATCATTTTTCCTGTGAAGAACTTCTTCCTAACCTCCAGCCTAACCCTCCCCTGGTGCAGCTAGAGACTGTCCTCTTGTTCTGTCACAGGCTGCCTGGGAGACGGGACCACTACCTCCAGCAGGAGATTGTAGCCAGCAGGAGCAGGGAGATCATTCTGCCCCTGGATGCAGCACTGGTTAGGCCACACCTTGAGTCCTGTGTCCAGTTCTGGGCCCCTCAGTTTAGGAAAGATGTTGAGTTGCTGGAACACGTCCAGAGAAGGGCAACAAAGCTGGTGAGGGTTTTTGAGCACAAGGCCTATGAGGAGAAGCTGAGGGAGCTGGGGTTGCTTAGCCTGGAGAAGAGGGGTCTCAGGGGAGACCATGTTGCTCTCTACAACTACCTGAAGGGAGATTGTAGCCAGGTGGGGGCTGGTCTCTTCTCCCAGGTAACCAGCACCAGAACAAGAGGACACAGTCTCAAGCTGCACCAGGGGAGATTCAGACTGGATGTTAGGAAGAAATTCTTCATAGAGAGAGTGATTGCCCATTGGAATGGGCTGCTCAGGGGAGGTGGTGGAGTCACCATCATTGGAGGTGTTTAGAAGGAGACTTCATAGGGTGTTTGGTTGCATGGTTTAGTTGACTAAATGGTGTTGGATGATGGGTTGGAAGCAATGATCTTGAAGGTCTCTTCCAACCTGGTCTGGTCTATTCTGTTCTGTTCTATTCTATTCTATTCTATTCTATTCTATTCTATTCTATTCTATTCTATTCTATTCTCTCTTCAGGCAGTTGTAGACAGCAATAAGGTCTCCTCTGAGCCTCTTCATAAGGCTTGTGCTCCAAAACCCTCACCAGCTTTGTTGTACTTCTCTGGTGTCAAAGGCCTTGCTGAAGTTCAGGTAGACTACATCCACAACCTTCCCCACATCCACCAGGCGGGTCACCTGATCATAGGAGATCAGGTTGGTCAGGCAGGATCTGCCCTTCCTAAATCCATGTTGGCTGGGCCTGATCCCCTGGCCATCCTGTAAATGCTTTTCCTCATCTTTAGTTACAATATTCCCCTCCATGTCTACTAAGGAGTGCAGGTTGTCCTTGCCCCTCCTCTTGCCATTAATTTGTGAAAGGATTTTTTGTTGTCCTTACAGCAGTGGCCAGTCTAAGCTCTAAATGGGCTTTTGCCTCTCTAATTTTTTTCCTATATGACCTAGCAACATCCTTAAGCATTTCATGGAAAATCTCTCCTTCCTTCCAAAGATGATACACCCTCTTTTTTTCCCTTAATTCATTCAGAAGTTCATTGCCCATCCAGGCCGGCCATCTGCCCTGGCGGCTCACCTTCCGGCACATTGGCACAGCCTGTTCCTGCACCTTCAAGAGTTCTTCCTTGAAGTTGTCCAGCCCTCCTGGACTGCATTGTTTTTAAGGGCTGTTTCCCAAGGTACCTTCTGAGTTAGTTCCTTAAGTAACCTGAAGTCCACCCTCTGGAAGTCCAGCTTGACTGCATATTAAAATCTCAATTATCTCATGGTCACTGGACTCCAGACAGCCCCCAAGCACCACCCCTGGTAGTCTCAGCAGCTGGGACAAGAAGCTTTCTTCCATACACTCTAAGAACCTTTTAGGCTGCCTTCTCTCTGCTGTGTTAAGTTCCCAGCAGATATCAGGCAGGTTGAAGTCACCCATAAGAACAAGGTCTGGTGATCTTGAGACAGCCTCTAGTTGCCTATAAAATAATTCAACCTCTTCATCCTGGTTGGTTGGTCTATAACAAACTCCAACCAGATGTCAGCCTTGTTGGCCTTCCCTCTAATTCTCACCCACAGGCACCCAAATTGATCATCCTTAATCTCTAGTTTCATGGCATCTAGAGCCTCCCTGATGTACAGGGCCACACCTCCATCCCTTCTCCCCCACCTGTCTCTCCTGAAGAGCCTGTAGCCATCAAATACAGTGCTCCAGTCCTGTGACTCGTCCCACCATGTTTCTGTGATGGTAACTACATCATAACTTTTCTGCTGTAACAAGGCTTCCAGCTCCTCTTGTTTGTTAACCATGCTGTGCGCATTAGTGTACGTGCACTTCAGATGGACTGCTGGTTTCACCCCTGACTCTAGGTTACTATCCTCAGACTCCTGTCTGGGGGGACTGGTTTTAGCTCCTTCCCCCTTCAAATATAGTTTAAAGCCCTGTCAATGAGTTCTGCCAACTCCATTCCTAGAACCCTTTTCCCTCTGTGGGATAGGCTGTTCTCATGTGCTAGGATTTTTCTCCCCCTCTGGGATGGATGTATTCCATGTGTTGCTAGTGGACCTAATGCCTACTTTCATTACTGAAACAGTGGTCAGGCATTAGAATAGGCTATCCAGGGACATGGTGGAATCATTGTCCCTGATGGTGCTCAAAAAAACTGTGGACACGGTATTTTGGGGCGTAGTTTAATGGCCAAGGTGGCTTTAGGTCGATGGCTGGGCTCAATGATCTTAGAGGTTCCTTCCAACTGAAATGATTCTATGGTTCTATAATTCTTATATTTGCATACTATCAATAGTAGTGTTCAATAGCAATGAAAAGTGTACATGAAAGAATATGACTTCTCTTATCAAATATAAGGCAACTAACTTAAGGAAATAGCAAGGACTTTAATTTCTGATGATGGTGAAACCCAGCTTTGTGTTCAGCTACTGGGAGAAGCAGGATGAGGATGGAGTATTTCTGCATTTAGCATTGGCTTTCTCATTCATTCAGAAAGTTTATGAAAGTAAAAATGTCATTGATATTTGAGTTAGGTCCATGACAAGCCAGAGTAGTGTATATTTTATCTGAGGCTCCTGAAACATTGGGATTTAAAGTGGTAGATAGGAAAACACAGTGGCTGGAGTCTTTTCCCCAAAATTAGATGCTTTAGAAACCTAGAGAAACATTCAACTTCAGTCCAGTTCTTGGTTGCCAAAAGCTTTAATATTTAAGGCATTTCCATTTAACTAGCCAGTGATACACAAAGAAAAGAAGCAGGCAGCAACAGTTATTCCCAGCCTCAATAAAGTGCTACTCTTTTATTACTCACTTGGCTGGTAGATGATTTTCACAAGCCTAAAGCAAGTCTTAAGCCTGGGAGCTTGAGCCCAGGGGAAGACTAAGCACTGCACCACAACACCCTGAGAGCAGAAAGTTCACTGTCACTCAACACTTCTGAAGCACTCTGTAATAATAGCTTATCCTAATGAAAATATGAGCCTGGTTGGCATCAGCTCATATTATTTGTCTTGTAAGTACCAGTTGCACAAGCTAAAACAGTCTGGGACTAATCGAAGCACTGCAAAACACTGTTCTGATACACTTCTAGGTGTTTCATTCATTGTTGGAATTCTTAATTGGTACTTTCTGTTTTCACTGCCTCACCTCCTTCTCTGAAAATACAGTTGGACTTTGTGCCCTGCTATTTAAAATAAACACATCTCCATTAGAAGGAGGTCAAACCACATACACTGGACAAATGCCATTTCAGGAAATTACATTCTGCTTATCTAAATAACCCTTACAGTTTCAGATGGATTAAATATAAAAATAAAACCCAAACCAAGAAAAAAACCCACAACCCAACAAAAAAACAACCAACCAACCAACCAAAGCAAAACCCACCAAAACAAAACAAAACCCCAAAATAACAAACAAGCAAACAAATGAAACCCCCAAACCAACAAAACAACCCCGAAACAAACCCAAACAAAGAAAAAGTGTTCTTCACTTTTGGTAAAGATCTACAATGTAAAATTAGCATAGCTAGTCACAACTAAGAGTACTGGCTCAAAAGTTGAATCTCATTTATCTGTACTTAAAACAAACTGCTTCTGATTTGTTGTCAGACCATGAACTGTCATGAATATTTTAGAATAGGATTATAGGATACATTAAAAAAAACCAAACACCAAAACACAAACAAACCCCAAATATTTTCTTTTTGCTTACAGCTTATTCACTCAGGACTAAGACATAACCTTTACAACCTCCTCAATCTAGGAAATTCTAAAAGAGAAGTTTTATTCCTCTTGACATGAAGAATTTCGTAGGACAACATCAAACACAGACTTAAGTCTGGGATTAAAATGCAGCAAATATGAGGATGTAAAATAAGCACACATATTCAGACTGAAAAATACTTTCCCTTATGTGTATTTTTCTGGTTGTTTCTGAAGACATTTCTAGACCATCCATTATACATTGAAGGGAATTTGTGGTAGGTTTATTAGAGCAGGATTTTTTGTCAAAGGAGCAATCTCCTCAGATTTGGACCAGCTTGCAAGTTGCTAACAATTATTTCTCTTGAAAAAGGTTGATTACTAGAGCTTGTTCCTGATGAAGCCCTGCAACTTCTTTGCATAGTGTCCTGCTAGTAACAAGGACTGTCTGGATATGGTAGAAACTGAATAGTGATATAAGTGGTACTCTGATCACTGTTAAAATAGTCTCTATTTTCTCTATAATATTCCTTCATTGAAGTGAATGTGCAATGGACTGGGACATGGGGGATCATCAGTTTAAGACTTATTCACACTTAAATCTGGATGTTACAGATTAAGCAATTTTAAAAGTAATTATTAAATAATAATTTGTCTTACAAGCTTTGCTTCATGATGCATTGGGATGTTATGCACTGTGAAGAATATCAGGCCTCCAATATAATAATTAAAAAAGTCTGAGACAGCTGGGACTATCTTTCAAAGAGAAGTTGCTAATAAACTTCATGATTTTTTTTTTCCCACAAGATGGACCCATTAATTATTTCAGGATCTTCTTCATTCTTCATAATGAGTAAGACACAGAACATGAAAATCTCCTAACATCATAGAATCACAGAATGATAGAATGGTTTGGGTTGGAATGGATCTCAAAAGATCATCTAGCCCAACCTTTCTGCAGTGAACAGGGGCATCCTCCATTAGATCAGGTTGCCCAGAGCCCTCTTGAGCCTGACCTTGAATATCTCCAAGGATGGGGCCTCAACTACCTCGGTGGGCAATCTATTCCAGTGTCCTACTGCCGTAATGGTAAAGAACTTGTTCCTAACGTTCAACCTCAATCTACCCTTCTCTAATCTAAACCCATTGCCCCTCATTCTATCATTACAGGCCTTTGCAAGATAGATACTGTAGTTAATTCACATGTTGAGGGGCTTGAACACATTCTGAACCTTCTTGAAAAACAGTGAATGCACAATTGCATTTATTTTTGCATTTATTTTCTTTTAAAATGGGGGGTGGGGGTCGGGGGGGGGTGGGATGGGAGGGGAAGGGCAAAAAGGCAAACAAAATGTCTATATTGCTCTTTATATCCAGCTACCTTTTGCTGTGTTTGCCTAAGGACAAAGCTGATGGCAGAATCTGGTGCACAGTTGTAAACTTTTGTGGAGAAAGTATTTCCTCCAACTATTGCATGCTATAAACTTTCTCCTATCAGTATTAAAGACAAATTTTAGCTGCTCACAATAGTAAGGGACTGGTCTATAAGTCTGCAAAGTGGCATGCACACCTATGGTGCTATATAAGTACATAAATAATAATTGTAATTAATGTGTCTCAGCTTCCTGATCTGGAAAGGATTAATTAGTTGAGGAGGATTAATTAGATATTGTTAGCACAGTACTTTGAAGATGTAAAGTGCTATATATAAAGTACTAAGTACTACTGCATCGTGATTTTCATGTTCTTTGTGCTATACTTAGTAGCTTATAAGTTCTAAGATTTCATTTGCTGGAATATTTGTGAAACTGGATCTATCTGTCGCAGAGATTCTGAATCCACATAGATATGTTTGCATATAGTTTAACATTAAAGCCTTCTGTAAACAGACTTGCTTCAGTTTCTAATTGTTGAAACCACCAGGGTCACGTTGGCAACAAATTACTTCATAGGCTTCATGTCTGGAGACATCTGGTGTAGAGTTTTATACAAATAAATACTACTTTGATGAAACTTGAACTTATACAAACTAAACAAAACGGAGCTAAAGAGAATTCCCAAAGGGAGAAAAAAGGTTTGCGTTGCAGGTGGTTTCAAAGACTCCCAAGTTTTGTCCCAGTGAGTACTATATCATCGTTTCCAGTCACCTTAATAAAGTACCCATTTTCTTTTGCTTACATGGAATTTGTTACATCAAAATATATGATGACAAGATTATTAACACAAGAATGAAGAGAGATCTGAAACTCTTGAAGTAAAACTAGGAAGTTCAGCTACAAGCTCTGCAAAATATGAATTAACTTTTGAGGCATTCTATGAAGATGAATCACTTCAGACTTTTTTTGCCAAATTAGGAATAAGCATAGAAGGTCATTAAGAGGCTTCCTATTTCTTTAAGTTAAATTAGGTCAGATATTCAACTATAAAACCATTGAAAAACTTACTGCAACAGACAAATGGGTTTCTTTGGTATCATCAAAACAGTGGAGACTATAGTAGGAGTCTATTCATGGTGTGTAGATCACATCAATGTCAAAGGTAAAGCCAGCTGAAAACAGCATTTTGCTTCCATGTGACAACACAGATGTTCTATACAATATCTTGAATCAAAGATATTACACCCTGTATTAAATCTCAAGTACATCTTCTTAAAGCATAGGTACAATGAGCTTTCTGGTCTCAGATAGCTGTCAAGAAGCCCTCTGTGATCAAAAGAACAATGCCTGCTGAGGGCAATCCATCCTGTACTAAATTAGGTAGGATAAGGTGATTTTCCAAGATATTTCCCTCTCTTCACTAACTGGAGAAGCCAGAGAAGATGAAGTTGTGCAAGTGAAACTTTACAAACATAACAATGCCTGTTGCTGGTGATATAACTCCCAGATTTCCTTTTGGGGAACAGCAGTGAACCAAGTAACTTTAAAGGTTTCCATCACTTATCCATAGAGGTTGCTGTTGCTTGGTGTAGACAAAATTTCTGTAATTACCGATTACCCTAGCTGTGTAAAGAATCACTCAGTTCCTTCAGTCAGTACAATATAAATTTCATGGTCTTCCACCGCCTTGGTTCCAACTATATCACTGGAGGTTAGCTGCTTCTACCACTGAACTAGGAGGAAACGTGACTATGTTTGTAACACATTTCAGGCAGAGTGGATGTCTGGCTGCATAAAATGGTGCAACATAACAATATATGAACAATGTAAAGTCTGCCTAAATATGCAAAATGTGGGTCTAGTAGTCACTCAGCTACTAAATGGCGTTCTTCCTCTAACTGATTTCTTAGTTTATTGTTGTGAATATGACCCTTAAGGATTGGAAAGGACTCTTGAATAGGACGAAAGACAGTCTGATAGAAATATTCAACTCAAAGATTAGAACTTAATCACAGTTGCCAAAAAAAGTTATTCCTTCTCTTTCTTGCTCTGTTAGACACAGACTATTCCAATTACATTTCCTGATGGCTAAATAACCAGTTTTTGTGGATTTCACAATCCTATTCCCTGTTCTCTGTTTAGTAAGAACACCAAGACAGCTGTGGTTTGCCTAATAGGAATTAGGTTACATCTTTTTTCATTAAGGATCAGGGAACAGAGAATCGAATTCTCTGGAGTCTGTTAAGGTATGCCTGATCAATGTATTTTTCTGTGGGTGAGACAGTCACAGTAACTGTCTGTACATTTTTAATGTGTTCATTAGGAACTGAACTGGAATTCCACACAATCTGATGACGTGTAAGGCAACATTTCCAAACTCCTTCTAGCAGCTCACTTCATCTCACTAGCTCTTGGCATACAATAAAAAATGTGAAGAGACATGATGAGTGCCTGTACCATAATATCTAAGAAGCATTGCCTTAGAAAAAGGCTAAGGGAGTTTAAGTTAGACATTCTCTCAGAAGCATGAAATAATAGTTCTTTCCTCTGTTTGTTGTTTCACAGTGCTCAGTGAAAATGTACCATGTGTTGGATATTTCCATTTATCTGTCCCTCATAGGGACAACAGCTTTCTCAGAACTCCTTGATGCTGCAGCTGTCAGTCTTGATGATGATCTTTGGCTGATGATCTCAGCTGGCCAAGCGATGCAGGACATTGATGCCCATTCTGTCAAGAGGCTCAGCCCACAAGTAAACTACATTCAATAATAAATAATAGAGCACTAACTAGGATTGCTAGTTTTAACCCTCCTTCATAGAAGAACATCCATTTAAATAATTATATTTTACAAACATTATTTCATCACATCTATTATCTCCACAGTTATTTCAATGTTTGTTGGGTTGCTTTTATTTTATTTTAGATAATTTCTGGACCTCCATCTGTCAATAAAGCAGTATTGTAAATGACACTTTTCTAGTTAAGTCTAATAGCTTTTCCTTGAACTCTTTCAAGAGGTGTTTGGGTGTGTTTTTTTTAGTTTTCACCTCAATTTATTTGATTTTAATATTTTATAGTTCATCCATGTTCATCCCTTGTACAGATGTGTTAACATGCTTTGTGCTTTGAAAAAATCAGTAAGTTAACTAGGGTGACGTAAAGACAGTTCAGTCTGGTCTCAGTATAACACACTTAGGTTTCAAAGATTTATGCAGAAAGTATCTTAGTTTTCATTATACAATTTATTTTGAATTTTCCCCATTGGCTGGTGTATATATGGGTGTCAATACATCTGAGACTAATTTCTTGGAAAGAAGATATTTAGGCTCACAGACACTATTCATGTCCTTGTATTAAAGGAAGAAGAACAGGATTCTAAGAGGCAGAAAGAAGTCCTGTTTCTACATGGGTATGCCATTACATCCTTCATCTAGTTCAGCTCACACTGAAACCCTTGATTGCTAGTTAGTAATTATAGTAATAATTATCTAACTGGTAAGAGTATCATCATCTTCTCTTGTAAAGATTTGTGTAACTTTTAAGTTGCTTTGTGGGCTGTATTTAATAATCAGTCATGAAACATGTAAATTCACAGGACATTTGCTTCAGGATGGAAACAATAAAAGCCAATGTTCACTGTAACAGTGCTTATAATTTTTTTGTCAGCATATCCTAAATCTGGGGACCAACTGCCCACATGAGGACGGGGTCAAATTGAATACCTGTCTGACACGGGAAATGGCAGCCACTTCTTCAATGCTGCCTTGTAGCGAAATTTGGCTAGTGCAGTGAAGGGGAAATTTCCTCTTGTCATCTTGCAGTTTCTTACTGTAAATAGTGGCTACCATGATCAAGTCACGCTTTCAACATGATTTCTTGTTATTTTTGACCCGATGACAGGAATCATGAACATAGATGGATGAGCAGAAGGAGCAGACATAAATATCACCATGAAAGAATAGACACCATCATGAATGCAATCTTTATGAAAATTAAAGATTCTCTATAGGTGAGGGCTATTGTTATTGTCTTAACTGTTGAGAACATTTTGTCTGGAGAAGCATGAGGCACAAATACATGGGAAAACAGATTCCCTTTGTACTACATCATGTGAAGTGACTTTTCATTCCTCCCTGTTTGGCAACTGTTCGCAACAAATGCAACCAGATCACTCATTCTGGGCAAGGTAAATGACAATGCCCCCTTTACAGGAAATAGACATGGAAGCAGAACAATTATGTTATTTAACAGGGACATAAAAAAATGCATAATATCCCAAACTCCAGATAATGACTGAAATAATCTCCAGGTATTGGGACAATTTCTTTTACTGTCAGTGCTATAAAACACAGATTACTGCAGTTCATCTCCCACAAACAGTTTTCCTCTTCTCTCCCCAGTCAGTGTGGTATCTGCAACTGGTTTGAGAAGATGCTTTTGTTTCTGTACTGAGAAACTAAGGAATTGAGACCCTGTTTGCTGGTATCCAAAAAATACTCAAAATCACTCATCTCCTTTTTGCACCTGCAGGCCCACAAATACTTCCAAAATCTACCTAGATGATAGTGAGGTAACTAAACTTACTAAACATGTGGTAGTGATTGAACAATGCTGTGGTACCATTGCATGCCAGGATTTTGTTACAGTTCTATCACAGAACCATAAAATGCTTAGGTTGGAAGGGACCCTAGAGATCGTCTACTCCAACCTCCCTCCAATTGGTAGGGACACCTCTCAACTACACTTGGTTGCTCAAGGCCTCATCCAACCTGGCCTTGAACTCCTCCAGGGAGGGGGCATCTACAACTTCTCTGGGAAACCTATTCCAGAGTTTCCACGCTTGTACTAGAGAACTTCTTCCTAAGATCTAGTCTGAACCTACTCTCCCACAGCTTAAAACCATTCCCCTTTGTCCTATTGCTAGACAACCTTATGAAAAGTTCCTCTCCTATCCAACCTTTAGGTTCCCTTCAGCTACTGGAAGGCAGCCATAAGGCTGCCCTAGAGTCTTCTCCATGAACCCAGAGTCTTCTCTTCTCATATGAACCCTTATTTTGAGATTTACCCTCTCCAACCGTAACTGCTAAAATTAAGGCTTTAGTCTGAATTTATCATTTCTGCTGCCTCTATCATCAATGCTAAATGATAGACATTTTTTGTGAGATCATTCTTATTCTATCTCATCATTTTAGGAAGGGATGAGTCATAGTTTCTCAGAGGTTCCCATCTCTATTCACTAAGTCAAAGAAATCTAGCAGACTGGCTTAACTGGGCACCTAACTTTTTTATTGATTATGAAATGCATGATATGTCTAATTAAGTATCAATAATTTGTTAGTTTTCCCAGGCTATTTTTACAGGCAGGAACAACTCTGCATTAAATTTCCCAGTCCTCAGAAAGCAAAATGAGTGAAGCAGCTTTATCTGCGGATAACCTCTGCTTGTGACCCAGAAGAAGAATAGCATGAATTTCTCAGTCTGAGCTCTCCAAAAGGGTATGGAGAAGGTGCAGAAATAGATTTTCTTTGTTTACAGTGCAAAAAGTAGAGACAAATGCCTCCCCTTTGCTATGTATGGAAGCCATGCTCATTTTTTGTCAGGTCTAACATAAGGTTTTCCCAAACACATAATATTTTCCCCTGAAAATAATAGGGTCTCAGGAGATAACAAAAGAATATACGTCTCCTTGTTTGCTTTGCCATGTAGGTTCCAGAATGTGTGCATGCGTTTCAGTGGTATCCCATACAACAAAATACTTTGTGTGCCTATATGCCCTTAAGATTTAGGACTCTATTTGAAACTATTAAATTGCCCAGGAAGGTGATACTACATACGGAGACTTTAATTCTTTCTATAATGAAGAAAGGGAACTAGTGTATTTAATTTTGGAATCATATTTTAGTGAGAGCAACAAGGTTTCTATTGACCCAGTGGAATGTTGTCATATCTAATTTACTGATCCAGAGTTTTGTAAAAGCAAACATATATAAATGTATAAGCTTCATCTATAATTGCGAAGCATAGATAAAAATAATTTGACATTGAAATTTACACTTAAGAAGTAGTGCACTTCATTGCAATCAATTTTTCATTATGTTGTTGAAATCAATAGCTGCAAATAAGATATAAAAACTGTATTATTGATGTGGCACATGTCAGTATAAAATGCACAATTTTCTATAGCATTTCATTGGAGGAAAATTGTATTATACCATTTCCAACCTTATACATATTGGTCTGTAGAGAATGCTTATTAAAATCAATGTACAGTAAACTATACTCAGGGACATATTACAAAATAGAGAAAGGTCAGAGAATTTATGAAGGTTTTAAAAAAGACAAAATCACCTTGGTGTGTAAGTATTGTTCTAAATGCCACTTAAGGGGATGGTCCAACTCACAGAATTGGAAAAGAAATGTATGGTCTCTGATTTCTTGGCTAAAGTACCAACCTAGACTAAGCTGGTTATGATACAGGCTCTACGTGAGGGTAGTGACTTTGCCTGAAAGCAGTGACTCAGATTAGACAAAGCATGATAAACTACCCCCTGTAAATACCAAGAGGTGGTGTTCAAATGGTACAGCAGCATGTCCACCTACCTCAGAGTACAGCCCTGCTATCACATCACACTTGGACTGAGATGAAGGCCTTTAAAAAAGCCCAGAGATACAATGATAAAATACAGGTTATAGAAGAGTGCTGAGTCAGCTCAGTATAGGTCATTGTCCTGGAATAACTTACATGACATCAGAATTGTGGTGGTTTGAAAGGAAAGGCTCTGCTTTCCCTCCCCCACTGAGAAAGAGACCACGGCTAAACCCAGTCGGAGAAATGAGATTATATTTTACAAGGAAACAGATTCTATGTAACACAACAAACACAGGTATTTTACAATATATACAGGAATATACAGCAAATGAACTCAACCAGAAACCAGACCCCCCACAGAGAGGGCTTCCCCCTGTGCCCCCCTTCACCCCCTACCTCCCTTCTCCCCCAAAGAGGTAGAAGAAGAGACGAGGATGGTTAGCAGGACAGGGGAAGAAGCGGACAGGCCTGTTACAGGAAGTTAGTTAGTTCTTATCTCTTGGCAAGAAGCCCAGAAGCAGATCCAGCCGAGAGGGACAGCGAAGGAAGGAAGACTGAGAGAAAGTTCCCAGCTGCACTGGGACTATCCTCACCTCCCACAATTACTTGGCCAATGAAATTCGTTTAGAATACCAAAATATTTTACAAACATTTAGCAACCACATCATGAGGTCTGTGGAGACAGGTTGGACTCGATGATCCTTGGGGTCTCTTCCAACCTTAGTTATACTGTGATACTGTGATACTGTGATATTGCTTCCATGATTTGACGTGTTACTGCAGTCACTGGTGTCTTTCCATCACAATACAGATCCATAAAGAAATGGAACAATGGAACTGGTAGTGTCAAATAAGGGACAAAATGACCAAGATGACTAAGCTTAGATATACTTTCTTTTTTTCCCTTTTTTTTTTTTTTTTCCTCCTTTTTAATTTTTTTTCCCAGAGAAAGACAAAACAATTTGGATAGAGGAATGGTTTAACTTCAGAACAGAGGCTAATAGCTTTTTTCAAGTAAGATGATAAAGGAAGAAGTTCTGGGAAATTTGGAATTGTTAATGGTAGAGGAATCACAGAGATTTAGAAAGGTAAGACACAGGAGGAATGCTGAAACATATGAAAGAACACTTGACCTCAGATAAAATTATGAAGAAGCATTTCTGTGAAAGCAAATCTGTAGAACATCCACATGTCAAAGAACATCTGCATTTGCAGGTACCTAGCTTCCAGTGAAAATACTCTTTAGAATTAAAATCCTCTTGAGAAACATTTATGTTCAGCTTCACTACTTTTTACTTCTTTTTTTTTTTTCCTCTTTCCCTCCTTTCATACATATTCCAGAGTACATAATAAATATTATGCTGAACAATTAATGAACAGCTTTAGCATTCATTGAATCAACAAATTTACTAGTAAATAAGTAAACTACTTCTGTCTGGCAGTTCACCATGTCATAACCATAATTGTGTTGACTTAACTGATATATTTGATGACATTGTAAATTCAATTTTGTTTCTTTTTGCTTTCTAAAGACAATGGAAAGAAGGAGGCTAGAAAAATACAGAAGGCTAGAAAAATACAGAAACTTGAGGAAAACAGAAATTCTTTTGACAGCGGATCATTCTTTTGGATCTCATTCATTTCTCCAAAATATTCCTCCAAAGAGAAAGCAAATGGAGCACAAAACATGTGTGTTCAAAGACAACAGTTCATGACCACAAATATTCATCCATAGGTGTATTTCTTTCCAATTCTAGTGTCTCATGGCTGATACTCAAAATCTCTCTTATTTTCAGTTGAGTATCAGTAAACAGAGAAGATTAATTCTTCATATGATCAGTATGAACTCTTCTGTGCCGCTGTGAAAACTGAGAATGTGAACCTTGGAGTTCAGTATTTCTATAGAATTAAATGTGTCTCCTTGTGATATTCAGATATAGAATTAAGTTAACTTATTCAGTGGCATTGCACACTAGCAGCCACATTAAAAAGCATACCTCAGTTCAAGATGGGCAGTAGTTGGGCCCCAGTTTAGGCTTAAGCAAAAGATCCAGAAGAGTTGGCAGATAATATGGTTCTCTATTATTAAAGTTGCTATAAGCATTTTCAGAAATGTCACTGTGTTGACCAATTTAGACAAACTGGATAAGTATTTGTTAGACATTACAGAGCCAACATTATCCTAGGAATGGTAAACAGTCTCATTTTAATTTACTTGAAAGTGTTGCCTCGTACATTGATTGAGGAACTAACAAGAACATTTGAAACAAAGCACAGATCGACATCACAGCGATTTTCATTAAAAATGAGATGATTTGTTTAGTTGTGCTGCTGTGAATGTTAAAAAGCAGCTCAGAACAATTGAACTTTACTATCATTATGCAGTAGCTTTACCTGCTAAAGTGTTAGGATTTTTAAATGCTCAGCCTACACATAGAATGAGAACTGAATGCTCAGCTACTTCCTATCCCTCCAATCCCCTGCCTGCCTTCAAGGCTCATATACAGTCTTCTTTTTCCAGGATACAATCTTCTCTTCTGCTTTCACTCCATCTTTCCTTTTGAATTTCTTCATTTTCTTCTGCTGCATCTTCTCTCCAAAGATGTTGAGTCCTGTGTTCTCCCTCCAAAATCCTTTGCTTCTAACCCTTTTGTATGCTTTCTTTCCCTTATTTTTTGCCACTCAGCTGTTTCATGATGTTTCACAGTGTTTATCCTCCACATAATCTAGAAGAAAAGGAACTCTACATGCATGATTAGAAGTGGGAGTGTCATCGCCATAGTTTCCAAGGTTAAAATGCACTAATGAAAACTATGGATCCACTGGAGTCAGAGGGAACACTGAGATAGTTTTCAATAAGACTGTGATTTCACTCGGTATGATAATTGCTTTGACTTAAGTCAAGATCCTTGCAGTCTAGATCACAATTAATCATTTTCTATCATACCAGGTGCTAAACTTTGTTCATCTGAATATAGCAGCACAATCAGACTTAGAGTAATGAAGTAGAAGTTTAACCTCAGGTTCCACTTCTTACACCTTTGAGGATGCTTTCTTAATGACATTTGCCACTAAATATATGAGAAAAATGATTCTGAGTAACAGTTAATCAGATAAGCCTAAGAGGTGAACTCTTATATTTAGCCAGATATTCTTTATTCATTGTTTTCTCTTTGAAGCTAATTTGATCTGAATTATTCTGGCCTTGTTTAAAAGTGCTTGAGTAATTTCCTCACCCTTTTTAAATTTAAGTTGCTGCTTAAGAGATGGTCTTACTATCAGCACTCAAATGCATAAAGCATTTAGTGCCGTGGAAAAGACTATAAATAACTGCATTTTGTTTCATTTTCAGTTCTAGAATGCTCCTTATATCTAAATGCTTCCAGTAAATTATACAAAATATTAGTATTAAGCATAGCTGTGAGCTCAAAATGCTCATTTTCGTAGAATCGTAGAATGGTTTTGTCCGGAAGGGACCCAACCTCCCTGACATAGGCAGGGACACCTTCTACTACACAAGGTTGGTGAAGGTCCCATATAACCTGGCTTTGAATACTTACAAGGTAGAAGCCTCAACAACTTCTCAGGGCAACTTTTTCCAGTGCCTCACTACCCTCACTACCCTCATGGGGAAGATTTTCTTCCTATTGTCTAATATAAATGTAGCATCTTCCAGTTTGAAGACATTACCCCTTGTCCTGTCCCTACATGCCTTTGTAAGAAGTCCATCTCCAGCTATCCTGCATGCCACCTTCAAATACTGGAAGGCTGCTACAAGGTCTCCCCAGAGCCTTCTCTTTTCCATGTTGAACAACCCCAACTTTCTCAGCCTGTTTTCACAGGAGAGGTGCTCCAGCCCTCTGATCATTTCCATGGCCCTCCTCTCGACCGACTCTAAAAGTTCCATGTCCTTCTTGTGCTGAGGGCTCCAGAGCTGGACACATTACTCCAGGTGTGGTCTCACGAGAGTGGAGTAGAGGTGAAGAATCACCTTTCTGAACCTGCTGGTCACACTTCTTTTGTTACAGTTCAGGATACACTTGGCTTTCTGGGATGCAAACACACATTGTTGCCTCATGTTGAGCTCCTCATCAACCAGCAGCCCCAAGTCCTTCTCCTCAGGGCTGCTCTCTGTCTGTTCTCCTACTAGCCTGTATTTCTTTTTGAGATTGCCCCAAATAAGGTGTATGCCCTCACAGTTCATTATGTTGAACTTCATGAGGTTGCCATTGGCTTGCCTCTCAAGCCTGTCAAGGTCCTTCTGCATGGCATGCCTTCCCTCCACCATGTCAACCGCGTCACACAGCTTGGTGTTGTCAGCAAACTTGCTGAGGGTGCACTCAACTTCACTGTCCATGTCAGCAACAAAGATGTTAATTAGCACCAATCCCAGTACTAACACCTAAAGGGTCACTTGTCTCCACTTAAACATTGAGCCGTTGACTTCCAGTCTTCCATTCTTTGAGTGCAATCGTCAAGCCAATTCCATATCTACTGAGTGTTCTACCCATCAAATCCATATCTTTCCAATTTAGAGACAAGGATATTGTGAGGCTTAGCGTCAAACACTTGGTGCAGCGTTAGGTAGTCAACATAATTTGCTCTTCCCTTGTCCATCAGCACTCTTCTTTTTGTGTTGAAGAGCGTCCAGGAGCATCTCATTTATCCATACAGACTGCATGGCACTTTTTACCTGCCTTCCTCTTTGTTGAGACACAGTGATCCTGGGCTTGGGGGAGGTAAGTCTTGAATATTAACCAGCTTTATTGGGCCCCTCTCCTTCCAGGGCTTTATCCCATTAAAATCCCTAAGCAGATGTCTGAAGAGGACAAAATCTGCTCCTTTGAAATCCAGGGTAGTGAGCTTGCTGCTCACTCTCCTTGTTGCCCTAAAAATCTTGAATTCCACCATTTTGTGGTCACTGCATCTGAAGCTGCGCTTGAATTTCACACTCCATGCTAGCCTGTCCTTTTTGGTCAGAACAAGGTGCAGCATGACATCTTTCCTCATTGGCTCCTCAGCTGCTTGGAGAAGGAAACTGTCATCAGTGCATTCCAGGAATCTCCTGGATTGATTGTCCTACTGTTGGAGGGACAGCACAGCAGAGCAGAATTCACTTTTTCAGCTCATTTCTCCTTTGTTAACACAAAATATTTTTGAAAGATCACTTGCTGCAGCCGAAATTAAAGGCGATCTTACAATCCTTGGTTTTGAGAGATTTTTAAAAAATCTCTTTTTCAAGGCAAGATGAAAAGGAAACAGAGGTGTTGCATAGGAAGACTGATGTAGAAGTAGGTTTGCAGTAAAACTTCTCAGTACTTCCTGAACCTTTTCCTCAAGGTCAACACCTTCTGTTGCAGTCATGACAAACTTACGAACCATTGCAGATGACTCAAAATTTCATTTTTCAGCGCCTGTATTTACCCCAAAGCTTCTACCAAATATGCCTACCAATGAAAGCACATAGTTAGGACTGTGTTTATCATCTCTCACATGACCTGGGTGATACAGCTGGAAATTCTAGTACCTGTAGAATATGGCATATATTTTTCACTAAATTGTTATTCATGAGGTTTAATAATTGTTCTTTTCTCTTTGGTTATGATAAAAAGTACTGGACTAATGATATGAAACAACAATGCAAATGCAATAGGTAAAACTGAAGGTGTTTGCAGTAGAGTTAAATTCAGGAAAATAGGTATTTCACTGTGATAGAGGGAAACTACTGAACAGAGTGGAATGTTGATGCAACTTAGATCAGAATCTTTAAAAGACTTATGAATTACACCCACATTTAAAAAAAAAAGAAAGACATATTTTCCTTTGTCAGTTTGACATGATTAGCTATAATGTACTTGTAGATTGCCATTGAATGGCAGAAATCTGCTGACCCCTAGGGTCAACAGATCAGCCATTATTCTAAGATGTAATGATCCAAACCATAACTGGTTCATTCCATGATTTATACTAGAGTAAACTCTCAACACACTGAAATTGCACCTGTTTAATTATATCATTATTGAATTAGATGTCATTCCACTGGTTAAAACTCTCTTCCTCTTTAATATGGAGTTGGTGTGAAACATTCAGAGCCCTTAAAAACCTGACTGATAGATGTTCTGGACATGATCAAAGGATTGTCAAGAAGAGGAGCTACATCAATTTTACTGAAATAGCTTTTAACCAATGTAAGTCTAATGTTATCACTTTTATGAGCAGGCAAAATGTAGATATGGATGTATGTAACTCCTCCCTTCCTCTTCTGTGTTACCTGGATATGCTACAGGCTGACTGAAAAGCAGCCAGTTCACTGCTCATGATTTCATGATTTTGAAAGTCTTCCTGTCCTCACCAGAACAAGCACAAGCTGTGTCTTCCTTACACTTTCATTCTGATCTTTACTGGAGTAAAATGAGAGTCATAAGAACAAAGTAATTTTAGTTAAAAGCTCATATTATTTCAAATCTTTGGGACAGTTCTTTTCAATCTCCCATCACTCTTTCTGGATTAACAGAAATTAATTTAAGTCACAAGTGCAAGAGTAGGGCTATTTTAATTGAATGGCCATTAATGGATTCTGGTACTGGAGTAGTGCACTTCTCTTGGTGGTACACTACAGAGCCAAATCAGACAACAGTATTTGTTGAGAAATTGGAACAGGTTGCCCAGAAAGGTCATGGATGCCCCCTCTCTGGAGGTGTTCAAGGCCAGGTTGGATGAGACTTTGAGCAACCTGCTGTGGTGGAGCGTGTTCCTGCACATGGCAGGGGGGATTTGAACTGGATGATCTTTAAGGTCCTTTCCAACTCAAACTATTCAATGAATATATGAATTTCTTTGGGAAAAATGGGAGACACAGACTTTTTCATAACTGTAAGAAAATCCAGGTTGTTGCATCTGTGTCATGATGTTAGCAAGGAGAGATTCATATAAATGCATAGAAGGTATAAATCCATTCTACTACACTGGGTGAAATGTAATTACAGTGAGTAATACAAGCTGCAAGTAGGCATTCTGTTCAGCAGAAAAAAGGTCCAGTGCAAAAGCTTTACATCTAAGGAGTTCTGCTTTGTATTCATCAAGCATAGCCTAAAATTTGCCCCAAAATTCAATTTTAAATACCAGGGACCAAACAGTGTTTTAATGTACACCAGTGTAAGTGTGAAAACTTTGGTGGTCTCAGCTGCATAAATTAAGAATCAGTGCTGCAAATCATGCGATCAGTGCTAGCCAGAATGTAACCACTTCTTCCAGTGGCAGTTTTAAAGCAACAGTTTTAAATTCTATGGAATTATAACAGTCTAAAGCCCACAGAAGGAAAAGTATAATCAGCCCCTTATTGCTCACAATAATTTTCAAATTCATTTCTAAACTTTGTGTAGGGTCTCTCAATGCCAGTATAGCTTGTCAACAACATTTTGGGACATATGTGACAACAAATGTTTAAACAGGTCTTTCCATACAACAGAGGCATTTAAAAACAGTATGTCCTTGCAAAAATTCTCTCTTGTATTTTAAATACAAGAATTTTAATCCTCCATTCAAAGCAGGGTAAATCAGAACAACTCAGTTGATGCCAAAGAGGTTACAATGGGGTAAATCTTGTATAATCTATCAAATAAATTAAATTCCGAGGGACTATCTTTCCATGTGTTCCTGATTATTATTTGATATGTCTATGTTGGAAAGAAAATGAAAATCCTTACAAATCCCAAGAACTGGTGCATTCTCAGTTTCAAAAAGATATTTAACATTTTATTTGGAAAGCAATTAAAATATCTGATGCAATATTTATGACTCAATTAAACTTCTAAAATATTGAAAAAGCTTAGTAATGATATGTTGGGTTTAAACACTTAAATATGGCTATGTCAGAAAATACCTGCAGTCTCTATAGATTCCTGACAGGATTTGTTTCTCACTTTTGGTGAAAAAGCTATTCTTTGTAAAATATTCCCACACATGCCTAACTTTATTTCTCAAAGCAATACCACAAAGGATATGACCTCTTTACTCTTAGTAACCTTTCATGGTGCTGAATTGACTTGGACACTGGTGCCAGTCAACACAGCTTGATTTGCTATGGTAAGAATAAGATTATATCTAACAGACTATGTCATTTCCAGGTTCAATAGGCACAGATTTAAAACTAGTCCTCTCTTTGACCCTCTGGATTCTCTTGAACTATTGCACCTTCTTTGACAATGTTTGTGAATGAATGAATTCATGATGACTCAAGGTTATTTTAATGATAATGGCAATGCACTCACAAAGGAAAAAGGAAAAGGCTAGTAGTACTGGCACTAGTGCTTCTTCACCACAGCCGACTTCCTTTTTGACAGACTGACTGTGGAGTGAATTCCTGTTTATGGTCAAAGGCTGAAAGCTGTTGTGTGTCTGCAGCAGCGTTGCTGCTACTGATCTGTGAACATGACATGCCTGATAATATTGCATTGCCATGGCAACAACAAACACGGGGCAAAATTCTATTAGCTGGAGTGACTCACTGAGTCAAACAGATAATGTGATGGGCCTGGCCAACTGCCCAACAAAGGCTTATGTGAAAGTTGTGATGAATTAACTTTGCCTTGTTATGTCTGTTTTTTGTATAAATTCTCTTCTCGCTACTTATTAAGTCCTCATATTTCTGGGGGTTGCTCAAAATATATATATCGCTGGGAACTACTTTGGCAGCAATTAGCCAGTCTGATGCCTAATATAGGGTTTAAGCTGCTCTGTTTTAGAGGCACACTTCTTTCTTTTCTTCCTTTTTCTTAATTTCTCTGCAGGTGATTTATATGGGAAGACAAGTGCATTGTTTCTGTGAAACAAAGACCCCTTTCCCCTCCAAAATATTTGACGGTGTCTGAGAGGTGGGTGTGGCTTGGCACAGCATTGTGTTTTCTTATATTTTCATGCAAGCTTCTCTTTTAAATAGATGTTCCACAGAGGTGCTCTCCAACCAGTACAAGAGAGTAAAAACCTTTACCAGGCGTCATCTGGACCTCACTTCTAGTGTTTTAGACCACTGCCACTTCATTAACTGTAGCTGAAATGAGGTGGTCCAGATTATGTTCTCTTTCATCACCATGTAAGTCAAGAGCAGTAGCTCTGACTCCTGGTCATTTCAGAGGACTAATTAATAACTGGCAGCAATCTGAGTATTTGTCCATGGACCTACACCAGCATTTCGAAAGTGCAAATATCTAAGGCAACAGAGTCAAGACAGAGCTGCCAGACACCAAAAAGGAAGATTTACCTAGAAAATATGTGACTAACCTTGCTTCCTCCAGCATCCCTGGCACAAACAGTTCTGCAGAGAAATTCCCACATGTAAGGGCAAAAGGTCAAAGCTGATCCTAAGATCACAAAGTGAAAAAAACAACAAACCACCACAATACAAGAGACCAAAAGACAGCAGGGGGCACTAAGTAGTGGTGAAAAAAACAAACAAACAAAAAAAAAAAAACAAACAAAAACTAACCAACATACTTCTCTTTCATGCTCTTTGCCCCTAAACACACACAATCCTTCACCCCTGGATGGGAAATGTAAAACAAAAGACTCCAAAATATGGAGGTATAGTGCTTCAGCACCAGGTCTGAGCAGAAGAACCTGCCATGGTGGTACATATGAAGCAGGGTACTAACTCCTCAGGAAAAGAAATGTACATAAAAACTAAGAATACACTAGTTTTCACGTTCAAAGGCAGTATTTTCCTCTTCTGGGGGAAAAACAAACAGAAAACCACCACCAACAACAAAAGGCAAATGAAAAAAAAACACAAACCAAAACAAAACACACCCCCCACAAAACCCCAAAACCCCAAAACCAATAAACGGGCAAACACACATTAACCCCAGCAAAGTCTGCAGACAATGACAAAACAAAAGGATCACCTTCAAGTCATCATATTGAGTTTCGTATGCTTAGGATTTGGAGCAATGTCTCATCTTTTCCAACTCACACACACACACACACACACACATACACTCTGAAGTTAGACTGTGAGAATCACTGCACGTGGAGGGCATGAACATGTAAGAATGTATTTCTGCCCAGATTTCTCATTCTCATTTTCTTTTTGTTCTGTGTTCTAGAGATTTCTTATTAGGTCATACCGCTAGGAAACAGTTAAGGCTGCCACAAGACCTCCCATGGAGAGAGCTTCCCAGGTTCGGGTGGAGACCTGTGAGAAAGTTAACGCAGACATGGGTGTAGTTAAACCTACAATGAACTTTCTGGAATGAAGTCTGGTCATCTGGCTCATCCATTTTTTGTTGCTCCCATCTTCCTGACAAGAGGAAGATACTTTGCAGTATGAAAAAAAATAAAAATAAATTAAACACACCCCCACCCCACCCCCACAATGGTGATCTGTCTTTGCAAAACAGCATTGCAGTATTGACAAAATGGTGAGAGCTACATATCCAAGGTCACTTTAAATATGCAGATGGAATGATATTTTCCAGTTTTAAACTACAAAAGGGCTTGAATTGAACCTGTGACACAGTTATCTGAAGGTTTTGGCTTTAACTGCCATTATCTCTGATGCATTTGTGATTTTTAAGACAAAACCCAAAGACACTAACCTGCATAACTTTTTCACCGTTCTTACCAGAGACTCCTTGCACCAAGGCCATAAATTTGTTTGATCTAGAACCTATATTCATGAAAAGCATATCCATCTTGATTAAAAACTTAAGGTGGCAGAGAATGCATGACTTCCCTAAGCAAATTGTTTAATTGATCTCCTTTAGTAATAAGCACCTCCTAGAACTATAAAGTTCCTTCTTAAAGTGTGTCATTCCTCAAGCAGTGTAATTTAAAATAGCCATTTTATCTCACTTGTTGAATAATTTTCTTGAAAATATCCTTTTTGCCTTACGGCTCAGAGTCTGAGAAATATATCACAGCTATTCCATAAACATAGATTCCATTAACTTATAACTATTTTTTCCTATTAAAAACAACTATATAACTTCAACTTCACTCCAAGCTGTTAGATAATGATCATACTTAGGTCACAAACATGCTGAAATAAAGTAGCCAGAGAAGAGTTTGTTTGAACTGCTCCTTCTTCCTCTAGGCTGAGATAAATGCATAAAAAGGAAAGTTCCAGCAATTCTAATAGGGAGTCTTTCCCTGCCATCCCCACCTGCAGGCTCACTAGGGAATTTACAACTAATCCTAAAAATGTGTCTTCCTGTCTTAAAAGCACTCCAGCAGAGGAAGGTTAATAATTGAGACCTTGATCATTCTGTTGAGAAACCTACAACAGTATCAGACAGTGTTTTGAACTGCAAGGCGCGGGGGGGAGAGGGGGTGTGTTCTTTAAATATAATTCTGCATATCTTAAATGTTGGTTTAGCTAGTCCCTTATTTTGTCTAGTCCCTTATTTTTGTTAGTCCCTGAATCACAGCAGCCACTGCTCCATTAAAACAAGAGGCTAAGGGCTCAGCATTTGGCAGATCCCGTTAATTAACTGCGGGGACTGCTTTTAATCCAGAATCCTCTGCCTGCCTTTGCTGCCATCCTGTTCCTGCTCTTGTGAAAGCATTGCAGACATTTAATTAAGTTGATACAGCGAAGACAACTTCTATTGCTCTCCTAGAAAGCTACAGCTCCCAGACAGTAATTTGGTTACCTGGATGGAAAACCTATTTGTTTACCTTAGTTAGATAAGATATTAAGGATATTTAAAGATTTTTTTTTTCTTTAACAACATGTAATCCTGATTTTAAAAACAAACTTCTAAAAATATCTGAGCTATTTCTTTTCAAAAATAACTAATGATAATAAAAACATAGCCATAGTATTGTACTATCTTCTAGTCAGTAAATGATTGTCAAGCTGCAGGGTATATAAGAAGTACATGCATGTAGCATATATTAACCAGGAGTGAGCAGAAGCACTGCTGTCACAGAATCACCACCACATCTTGTTTCATTGTTGAGTGAGAAAATGCCAAACCCCCATATTTATACACTGAAATTAGGGATTTGCCTTTCCAAATCCAGACCAGGATTTGGTTTAGGTTTTGGGGTTTTATGTTGCCATAAGTTGAACGTGAATCAGCTTCAGCCTTGAGCTCTTTTTGTTCTCTATAGTCTTTGGGGTCTTCTGGAGTATTTTGAAGATGCAGCTGGGACTGACTTTAGGAAAGATGATAAAAAATGCATCAATGTCACTCCTCAACACCAAAGTTTGTGGTTTGCAGGAACCAGGCCGTGCACATTATGCCTGCAAGGACTGGAACAAGAATTTTTTTTAATTAATAAGCTGCTTTGTGAGATATACTTAATGAGGGGGAGAGAGAGAGAGTTGCAAATGTATCCTTTATTTTCTTATATATTTGGAAATACTCTTTTGCTAAAGTGCATGTAAGCATAACTAGGATGCATTGTAAAATTATGCTGAAACAAAAGTACAAGATGTGCAGCTAAGCAAAATGGAAGGGAAAGAGAGCACCTTCCTTACAGATCCTTCTCTAAGTATCTCATCAGACCTGTGATGCAAGGGAGAGGAGCAGCAGCTGCCACTCTTGCTTGTTGGTGTTGTTTCTACAGCGTCCAGTGTCACTTGGGGACACTTGGGAAAACTAATGGTTCCAGAAGCACAGCTGCAGCGACCTAGTGCCAGTTCAGATCCTGGCCCCATTGTGGGAAAGCATTATCAGCCTCTACATTTTCTAGCTGTGAGTTAGCCTGCCTGGCTTTTTCTTTGACCATGACTGCTAAATGCTGAGCTGAATGCTGCTGGCTCCATGAGTGCAGCTGCTTTCAGCTGTACATAGGCACCTACTCTGGGGTGTGGAAGGTCAACTTTGAATAGCAGCCTCAAAGAGTTTAAATAAGCTAAGTCACCTCAATTCTTTAATGATCATTTACCACAGTTCCGGTCCAAGCATCCTCATTTGAACTTCTCATGTGACTTTTTGTGTTGCTGTTTTTATCATTTTTTCATCTTCGATTTTGGAATCTAACTCAGATGGAAGAAGACTCATGAGAAGGCATGGGGGGTCGGGGGGAGGAAGTCTTAATTTGTCCAACTTGGGGGGAAAAAAAAAGTCAGGAAACAATTTTTTTTTTTCTATGAAGTTTGCAGTCGTGCCTAAGTAGAAATGTTAGGGCAGGTTTTGAATAAGCTGCTGATTGCCTGACATATTTAGACACCACATGAATGATAAACTGCATGTAGTTTGCCCGTCAGTAGGTGAGAAGAATCTAAAGGAGACTATTTCAAAGCATAATTAAGAAACAAAAAGTTTCTGTTAATCAGTTTGCTTCCCCCTCACCCCAGGTAACATTTTTCCCTAGCTGTTAATTAAGCTATGCCAAAGTTACTAATCTTGATGAACTTTTGTTAGTTGGGAAGCATAAGGTTACTGGCTATGCTTTTTCATGTATACTGTCTGCATACCTTCAGACAAGTTCATTCCTTCTGATCCTTTTCTGCTTCTTGTTTGGATGCACACACATCCCTGGAAATTAATTATGCTGGTAAGATAGCAAAACATTGGGCTGAAGTACACTGGTTTGGTACGTTATACAGGATGTCAACAAATCAGATTTACATGCAGCAAAACATGCCTAGAGCAATGTTTTAATATACTCCATTTTTCTGAATTTCACAAATCGTATGTTTTCCATTTTTTAATTAATAAATTATCAGGGATGCTCATGAAAGTCAGAGAGTAATAGCATTGCCTAAAACTACACACAGTGTTGATTAGACATAGCTCCTGTTTCTCATGCAAGTCTGTCAGACAACGTACCTGATACTGATGAGAGTGCCCCTGTTAACCCACTGGGAAGTTGTTCTGGGGCAGGTATATGGCTGAGCTGAACTGCAACAGATTACACAATACTTCAGTGTATTTTAAACAGATAGGGCAGAAACTGTCTCCTTTTTTGCTGCTTCAGTCCCTTTTCCTTAGGATACTGATTTGTGTCTGTTTCCTCAAAAGCAATCAAACTTGTATAATTTAAGCTCTGTTCTGACCCAGTTCTGAGAGATAAGCTGTTATCACACTAAACCCTGGTGCCAGCCCAATTTCAGAAAATTTCCATCTTCCCCATTTTTTAGTTTAAATGCAGTTAGAAAGATGAAGTTATTTTAAATTAAACACAATTGAAATTATAAATAGAACAAAGAAGTTGCTGTGCCCAGAATAGCTTTACCATACTTGCAAAGTTACATTTTCATTTTAATAAAAAACTAACATTAAATAGATGGAAACATTTGCTTGTTGGAAGATGAGAAGAATATAAGCACATTGTATGTATTGTTCAGTGGCAGTAAAAGGAGATTCCCCGCTTGGCTGTCTGGTGTGGTGTCTATTCTGACATCTTCAACAAATCTGAGAGTCCATTGTAGAAGACTGTGAGATGTTTTCAGATGCAGTAGTCGAACAAGGCAAGTTTGGTGTCATCTGGTCGGTGCTGGATTTTATTTATTTATTTATCCATTTATTTATTTATTTTACACAAAAGATCATGAAGAGGACTCAGAATTACACAAAGACAAGGACTAAGATGATGGTGCTATTTTTCAGGTACCCAAGAAATTGTGCTACAGAGATTAGAGAAATTCATCCTATGTAGTACTCGGTTCTCTAACCCAATCTAGTAAAACCATCTTTAAATTACAAAGTGACAAAAAATTTGTCCACCTGTTTTGGTTTGGGTTTTTTTTTGTTTTGTTTTGGTGGTTTGTTTTTTTAATAACATCCTTAAGGTAACTTAAGTTTCAGGAAATATCAAACGATCCCCTTTAGAACACCTGATCTGTTTAACATGACCCTGAACTAAAGCATCCAAGTGACTAGCTATTTTTCTGAATGTTTTGCTGGATACAAAGTCTGTGATAGACAAGATTGATTTAATTAAAACTTCTTGTATTCTTGTCATGACTCAAATATTTTGTGTTTTCTCATATAGTTTTGAAATTATTAATTTTTTTTGCTTTCGTTAAAAATCTGATAGAAAGAGAGTGGGATGTGATCTTCAATGCCTGATTGATGCTCTTTTGGGAGACTGATGACTTAATACTCTGTTAAGATGCTGCATTTCTTCCTGTTCCTTCTTGAGATGTATCTTAATACAGACCTAATTTCCAATTCCTGAGAGACTTTGATTCTTAGGAATCACTTGAATATCACTGGGTACGTACAGTTGCCTAGAAGCCTACAGCACACCTAAACCTTAATTTGTAGTTGATCTTGGAACGAGATGATGTAACCAGTTTGAAGGGCAATAGAGGAGCTCTGGTTACTGCATTTATTAATAGAAGACCCAGCAGTGGTAGATGATAGAATTGTATGGAATACAAGCACTGAAATCAGAAGCATATTCCGTGCATTAGGAACATGTAAACTGCACAAGCATTTTGCATAAAAGGGATGCAAAAATCTGGATCTAAGCAAAGGTTTGCCTGATAAGCACAATTTAATTTTTGCAGTAGCAAAGTATTAATTATTTATCTAACTACATTGAGAGAACTATCAGTTTTAATATAGTGTGCAAAAGTTGTTGATTTATCTTAAAAATAAACAAAATGGAAATTTTGATCAAGATTTTGAATACATTAAGTCAAGATGTCGCTTTTTGTAACAGCTGATGGTATTTTATGTACCCACGCATAAAAATGTTACAGATATATAAAAATAAATATATTAAATACAAATAGAATTTAGTATGGAAGGTAATTTTAAATATTTGATGATATAATTAAGGATTGTTAATGTTCTTTATTTTCAGATTAAAAATTCATAGGGATTTTCATCCTTTTCATCTTTATTAGATAATGTGTTAGTCATAATTATTTGTTTCATATATTCTAAACGTTTCCTGAATAACAAATATTTAAAACAATAATAATAATTAAGAGGCTTTTTCTGTATTTGTAATGACTGCAGTGGATGGAGGTATTACACCACGTGCGGTTATAATGCACATTCTGCCATAATTTCTGCTGCATTTTCTTTGTTTGAGAAACACATACATAGGCTTTCTATTTTTAAAAGTTAAATAATTTAACTGAAGTGTCTTAAAAAAGTGAAAGAAAAATTTATTTGAGTTCATTGTTGAAAAAAAACATTTTTTTTTTCCTTGGGATCATTTCACTTCTTTGGTATTAAAAATATTTTGGAAAAGTGTGCTCCAAGGGCACTTAGTTGGGAAAATAATCCTCTATACAAGAAACACAGGATACTTGCAGACGGTCTCTTCCAACCTGGTCTCGTCTCGTCTCGTCTCGTCTCTTCTCTTCTCTTCTCGTCTCTTCTCTTCTCTTCTCTTCTCTTCTCTTCTCTTCTCTTCTCTTCTCTTCTCTTCTCTTCTCTTCTCTTCTCTTCTCTTCGGAATAGTGTTATGCTTGGTTGCATGGTTTAGTCGATTAGGTGGTGTTGGATGATAGGTTGGACACGATGATCTTGAAGGTCTCTTCCAACCTGGTTTATTCTATTCTATTCTATTCTATAAGCCTTTGTTATCAAAGGTTTGTGGAGTTTTGTGTACAGTGTCGATGCCATCTGCAACCAAGAATTGATAGGGATATGTTTGGGAGCAATTTGGTTAGACAGAAAAGGAAGCACATATGAAGTAAGGTAATGCTCTGCTAAGTCCAGAACATCCCTAGTATTCAACTGCCTACCAGTGACATAAATTAATGCAGAACACAGGCCAGGGAGCAGGAGGTGGCTTGCCTATGTTCTCCCTTCCCACTGAACTGCAGATAAGGATTCTTCAATGCACAATGGCATATCTTGTGTACCTAATTTTTCTGATTTTTTTTTTAAACCTACAAATACTGTATTTATTTCTATTATACAAAATGAATCACTTCTGCTGTGATTGAAAGCTACAAAATACCAATTCCCTGGATTCAACTCTTCTATGTGCATCAGGTAAGAGCTTAGGTTCATGAAAATTCTTTCTGCAGAACTGCAGATGAAGAGTCTTCAATGCCCAGTGACATATCTTTTCTTTCTGCAGAACTGCAGATGAAGATTCTTCAATGGCCAGTGACATATCTTGTGTAATTAATTTTTCTGATTTAATTTTTTTAAAAACTTATAAGTTCTATAGAGTATTTATTTTTATTATGCAAAATGAATCGGTTCTGATGTGATTGAACACTACAACACACCTGTTCCCTGAATTGAACTCTTCTGTGTCCATCAGGTAAGAGCTGATGTTCATGAAAGTTCTTTCTGCTTTTCATCAAACTGTTATAGTTTCTCCACCCTTCCCCAAGTGGTGCAGGAGGTGTATCAGACCTCTGTTTCATATTCAACATGTCTAAAGTTTAATCTCTCGATTTACACTTAAGATTTCTTGGGAGCTGTGAAGGCAGTCCTACTTTGCTGGCTCTGGTAGTTCTAGTGAAAGTTTAGGCAAAATGAATGGAAAAGCCCTACAGAATTACAAAATTTTACTACTAGCGATAAGATTTCACAGCTTTTCACAGAAGAGAAACCATTTTCCTCACTGGAAAGAGGAAAGAAGAAGCTGGACTCTGGGAATGATTTACTAACAGAAATAAGAGGACAGTGAAAAAACCTTTCTTTCAGTCCTGTGTTAGGGTATAGAAAAGGAAAGTAAAATTGCTGTGGGCTTCCTTCTAGAGAAATCCTATAAATTCACCAAAGTATGGAAAATTTGGAAGCAATTTTCTAGACAAGATCTAGTCACAATAAATATCCCCAAGGAAAGCAAAGAAGCAGGGGATTTAAAAAAAAAGAGTTAGACCAAGAGGGCAAAATAAAACAATGAAGAATCTTTAAGAAGGCTTGTCTTGGGTTTATGACTATTCATATTTTAATTTTTAGACTGTGTTTCCATGAACACAAGGAAAAGACAGGAATCTAGGAAGAAGAAAAACATGTAAGA
Organism: Dryobates pubescens; assembly: GCF_014839835.1. Taxonomy (NCBI): domain Eukaryota; kingdom Metazoa; phylum Chordata; class Aves; order Piciformes; family Picidae; genus Dryobates; species Dryobates pubescens. The sequence goes on along the minus strand of NC_071618.1, from coordinate 3,265,717 downwards.
ATGACCCAAAAAGGGAGCTATTTTGTTGTTTAGAAAAGCACAAAAATTCTAAAATAATATTTCCTATAACATTTCCCAGTAAAGTTCTAATATCTTTTTGGAACACTTTGTTCCTCTCAAAGATTTTTGCCCATTGTAAAGGTATTTTTTCTTTTGTTGGGAGAAAAGGAAGAGCCTTAAATGAGCATTTTTATTTTTATTAAAAAGATGAAACTTACAGTCTTTCAGATGTTCCATGTTAGAGTAGAAAGGCCTTTACCTTAACCATAAAACCTTCCTTCTAATTTTTTGCCTTCTCAGTTTGCTAAAAACAAATACCAACCATTATAATCTTAGAATTTAATTTTATTTGAACACTGTACATCTTGTATTCTTCACTGACTTTGGACAAATTGTTTTGGAGAGCGTTCATCCTCCCTACCTTAGCTTATGAGTCTAAGATGGGCATCTAGCCTTCTTTCATGGCCACAAACAGCCCCCAGAGGACAATTAGAGTCATCCTAACATCAAGATTCTGGATGAGTTATTTTCTACAATGTTAAAGAGAGCCTGGGGTGATTTTACACAGCTTAAATGCCTATCTTTTAGTCCATTGAAGTTCAGCAAGATGACTCTCACTCATCATTTCTCCGTGTCTCAGTTTCTTCCTCTGTAAAAAAGGAGATCACATTTCCCTGCTTCCCTGGGATACTAGATGCCTAAGTTAATTAAAGTTTGTAAAGCAAGTTTCATTTGTTGGATAAAGGCATTATATAAATGTGGAGTATGATGGGCAGACTGATTGATTGAGTTAGATAAGACAGATACTGTTTGGCATGCCAAAGTAGCATGGATGCCAGATGATATTATTTGAAAAATTCAGAATACAGAAGTCAATGAGGTCTGGGCTGAGTTGAGCCACAGAAGGCACTCCCATCAAAGGCATAGCAGGTTTAGTTAAACCGTCATCCAAACTCAGAGGAATTCAGAAGTTTGCCCATTTGCGTTATCACAGTTATTTTGGTAGAGTTACAGAAGGCAACATTATGAAAAATTGCTGAGTTTTACTGCATCTGCATCCCTGAACTCATTGTTATGCAGAGTTTTAGAAAATGTACAGTATTTTTTATTCTATGGACAGAGTATATCATTGTGCTTTAGATGTTTTATCATATTGGGTGTATGAAGGGAATGGTGATTTCAGCTGTGAAGCGTAAATTTCACTTAAGGTACTGATGGTGCCTATATGATCATTAAATAGGCATTGTATAATGCCATATATAATTCACAATTTTGCATATAAAACGACTGATGCAGTAAAAGGTAATAGAACACAGAAACATCACATGATAAAAAAAATATATATTAAAGAGATTAAAAAGAAATTCAGCAGGGGAAAAAAATAATACCCCCCAAAAATGGGCTGGCTATACATGAAGATGGATTTAAAAAGCAGAGACTAAAAATTTTGTGGCATGTATGCATAGTTCTGGAGACAACAATAATCAGCCTTTGTCACCAATCTGATAATTTCCACATGGTGAAGTGACTGTGAAAGTAGAAAAGCATTTGTGTTGTTCCTTGTTACTGTCTTAAGGTACAAAATGAGATTATGTCTATGTTTGCCACCACAAGACTGGCAGATTCCTCCCCAGCAACCTCAACAACAAATTACAATTGGATGTGTGCACTGGACTTTGCATCTGACATGCCATGTAGCTAGAGACCAATGCAGTTGCAAGTAGAGGGCAATACTTCATGCATACACTGAGCACAAAGAAAAGATAATAAATAATGCACTTAAATTGAGGAAGCCTGAGAGAATGTTTAATTAAAGCTATAAATTCATTTTCTAGTACTTTAAGCCTTCTTGGGTTTGTTTTCTGGTGTGTGTGTGTTGTTGTTGTTTTGGTTAGGTATTTCTTTTTTTTGGGGGGGTGGGGTGGTGTTTGCTTCTTTGTTTTATAACTAATTTGGATTTCTTAATTTATTTGCATATGCTTACATAAGGTATGAAGACAAAACTTACCCTAATTACTCTGTACTTATTCCCTACAAGTGCACTGATGTACCTGTACTTAGCAGTTTAAAGGTAGCACACAATCCTTTGTGTAACTGCCATACAGACTGGTTCACAAGTCATTTCCTTCACTCAGCTGTGTGATTTACTGGGAAATGCAGTAGGTCACCAAATATTGGTTTTGATCTCTGACTGTGGGAGAGACTTTTTGGAAACAGAGAAAGATGAATGATGAACATTGAATAGCTTGTGGCAAGCAATGAAAGGCACACTTAGGGTCCATCTGCATGGTGATGAAATCTTGAGATTTGCAAATTTTTTCTTGAATTAACTTTTTGTTGCCTGGATACCAATGTGAAATGTCTAGTATGAAATAGTATATAAAGCAGAACATTGCATGTATTTGCAAGTGTACTTGTGCATTATTTTTAATTATTATTGCCTATTCTGTTCTGTTGCAGGTCCCTTGCTACTTCCTGTGTACTAAACAATGACAACAACACACTACTGCTACATTAAAAAGATGAAAGCAGCTTTTTTCATTAAGGCTCAAAAGCTAAAGGTTAGATCAGGCTCCAACAGTGAAAACCCGAATGCATTGTAATGAAGGATAAAACATCCTCCAGCATCCACATGATAAAGTACACCCTGAACAACACAAGGAGAGCTGTAGAGGAACACACGTACAATAAGCATAGGGTCAAGTACAATAAACTGTTCAGCTTCCTCCAAAGATGTTATCAAAAGATTCTTAGCAAGTCAATTCCAATCAGAAAGCTAAAGATGAGTGTATTCCAGATTACTTCAGGTCGGTTGATAGAAAAACACACTGCTCTCTACAATTTGAACTGTTCATTATGACTATTACCAGTCAATGGCAAAAACAACCTTGCAGAAATGTATACAGCTTCCACTTATCCTCTGAAAAATATTCACAATCTTCTCACAAGTTCCTAAAAAGTAGATACAAAAAAATATAAAGAAAAAAGTGCAGATGGGCAAGCAAGCACTTAATCAGCTCCAGAAACAATGTCCAGAAATTCACAACAACTTTCTGCAAACATATAAAATCTCCTGCAACAAGACAATATTGCTCTGTCCTTTACACTTCAAATACAAAGAACACCAGCTCTTTATAAATCTGTATGGCTCACCACTACAGTGAAATATGTATATTCAGTAGTAGCTGCACTTCACTGGTTTGGTCAGGAGATTTTACTAAGCTCCTGAGATCAAACTGAAGGACCTTATACAGAGGATTATTGCAACTGTAGAGATTTGACCAAAGCTACTATGATTTATGGCAGCTGAATTTCTGTCCATGTTTTTCTCTAGTCTCAAATGTTTCTTACCCTGTATCAGCTCAGAAAGTTTCTTTCATTCCTTCATTTTCAAGACATATTACTATGCCAATTTTCCATGCCAGTGCAGATTACATTTGCTTGAAAAGATCATTACAATCTGTGCAGATTTTATAAATCAATTGTCAAATAATATTTTCCTTAGGAAAAGCATTTGATAAAAAAGGAAAGAATTTGGCATTTGTGTGAATTACACATAGAATCCTTAACTTCAAAGAAATACTATCTACTCCACAGGATTTACAAAGGCCTTCTAAGAAGGACTTTTATTCAATTTGAAACTACCTAGCACAATGGTGCTTAATTCTAGTTGGAGTTTCTGGATGTTACCACACTTATAAAGGATGATAATAACAGCTGTAGTAAACAAAAGGTCTAAAGCCAGTGAATAATATTTTAGTAGACATCTGAATATAAAATATTTGACAATTATCTGGACTCTGTGGTTCTGCAACATTACAGGCTACTGTTATTTCTAGGTGGAGAAGTTTACCCCCTCATCTCCTTCGCAAAAATGCGCTGTCTTTGCACTGTTAGTCCCCATAAGCTGTTGGTGGTGTGGGACACGTTCATGCGGAGTTCCCTGTAGCAACCACTGTCAAAGAGCAGCTGAAAAACTTATAGTGATTCACAGATGCACAATAGCTCTAATTTCCTCTTTCTGTTTTCAGTCTCTCGATACTTTTGCTTTCTGACATTACAGTGCCAGAACTGCTTTGTTCCTTTTTTGCTAAAGAAACTATATGTTTGTTTAAATGAGATATGAGAAAAGGACAAAATTTATTCAGTATATGCTTCCTGGGGCTATTGTATGTGTATTTGTATGTATACATATACATGCATATAAATATGTGTTTATGTAATTCTATCACTCTACATGTACATACATGTCGTGATAAATGCATATTTACACACATGCATATGTATACATGAATGTATACATTCACTCTATGTGTATGTACATGCATGTGATAGAGTAGAAAATCACAAGTCCTACCACACCCACTATGTTCTAAAAGAGACAAGCTCTAAAAATAATTCAGCTACCCAAATTTGCCTAAGATTTTCCTCCTTCTCTCTTCTCTTCCCCTCTCTGCAAATACACTGCCTCCTAATAGCACTCCCAAGTGCAGTAGCTCAGTGACAGGGTAAAACCATTTTTTTCAAAGATTCCACTCAAGGGTTTTAGAAGTCTTTAACTCCATTAAGTATAATAAACTTGAGGAAAAGTATAGTTTTTGTCCTAGAAATTTCATTGTCTCTCATTCTATGGCACTGCTTTTTCTGATTATGTTTCCCCAAAGCTCAGTTTAAGGTATAGTTTAAGATCATTTGAAGTGTAATGTATACTTTATGCAGTACATATCATTTTCCTTACTTTTTCTAAAACCAAACTTTATGAGGGGTGTTGAGAAATCAGAACTAAATCCCAAGACATTGTTTAAGTGATTATTAACTGAAAGTGTTTCAACAGGGTATTACTTTTCTTTAAAAATAAAAGATGTTAGATCTTTCCCCCTAGGTATCAGAGCAAGTCCTTGCTTGCATCAAAAGAAATCTGCATTCTACAAAATATATTAACTACCTCTTTCTAGTGTAATGGTGGCATCTACTATTAATAACTCAACCAGTCTGCAGATTGGATCTTTCTACTCTTTAAGACAGTTAACACTATGTTTGCTTGTGGCCACATCACCTTATTTCAGAAAGGAGTCTGATCTTCCCACCCTTATTTTGAAACAAATTTGCACCTCTGAAGACAGGTTTGTTTCAGCCTAGTTCATGAAGAAAGTCCACAAAGAGCTGATCTCTCTTTAGTATACACTTAGGTAGGTCATCCTGGTTATGCACAATACCATTCCTGCCTTCTTGTGGACTCCAGAGAGTGGGAGGCTGACACATCCATCTAATGTGCCTGAAAATATCTGCAAAAAAATAGAGGAGAAACTTGTAAAATGTATAACAAATGTATTACAAGTAACTGACATAGGCATAGTCCCTATAAAGTACAAAACTGAATCCCATATCATGCCATTCTACATTTCACCAAATAATTTTGTGTTCTAATTATCAATACAAATCAGATTCTGCACCTAATTCATGAACTGTATAGAGTAACTGAGTTAATTGACTCAGTACTTAATTCCCCTTTGTATCTTCTCTAGTGATATTCAAGTATTTCAGCCAAGATTTTAATTGATTTTCATAGTAGCCACTAGTTAATAGGATAATTTGTCAATACAATAATAAACCAATTGTTCCTGTAGCACTATGAGTTCAGTTTATCAGATAACAAAGTTAAGGCTGGTTTCATTAATTGAAGGCAGCTGCAGAGTCTGCAGGATGAAAGATATAGATCTCGATGGCACTATGGAAAACTAGGTCAGAGGGCAGGGGAAAATTAGTTAAGCATGATGGACCAACAGTGACCTGTACAGGTGTTTGAGCTCATTTTCAGGGCATCACTTCCTCTGTTCCTATTTGACTCCAGCAAAGCCCATAGGTCAACACATGCACTCATATGCATGGTTTAAATTTAAAGCTAGTCTAGAGCTGCTCATTACCAAACTCCAGATAATGTTACCCATTTAAAGCAAGACATTCACAATGTCTTTATGTTGTCAGGCATTTCCCAAGGAGCTTTGTTTACATGGGCAAGTGGCTCTTGATTCCTAAAATAGCAGAATCAAAATAACGTTCAAATAACCTACCAAGGTGGAGAAACTATGTTAAAAAGGGCTAAGTGCTACTCATGAAAGCTAGATGAAGGGAAGTGAAATAAAATAACTACTGAAAGTCATCCAGATTGATACAAATGTGTTAATCTATCATATGTAAACCACCACCTCCCCAACTCCTGACCCCTCCCCCAGCACTTACAGTGTAAGCATTTTTTCCCACTGTCAAAGTTCTAAAGTACTATTATCCATCTCTCTTGTTTTCAGCCTTGGTTATTTGTCTCTGTACATCCTTATGTCTTGATGGCATTCTATATTAATGGAAAACTTAAAATACACAAAAAGCCTGGTAAAGTCTTTTACTTTTTATTGTAATGACTTAACTTAAACTCAGGTTTCCTTACGCGAGAAAAAGCTTTGGCCTGACACCATCCATTGTGTGTTATGTGAGTTTACACTATTAAGTCATGCTGAAAACACCAAAGACATTTGTTTGATCTTGGTTTACATTTTCAGGTATATGAAACACAGGTCTGACAAGTAGCTTAACCTTCTAGATGAGGAAAATAAAGTATCCATACTGTAGTGAGTAAGACAAGGGCAGTGTTAGCAGAATGCATGTTTTTGACCCACAAGAACTAAAGGGTTTGCATGCAGCAGTTTCAGAGAGGGGTAAGAAATAAGGTGACTTGCCTTCAAAGTTTATGTCATAGAGTTGTAAGGAGTTAGACAGTTACTTTCTGAAGTGCACTTTGGTGCATTTGAATTCCCTGAGTGATTCAGGAAACTGCATACCATGGTATTTGTGAGTGTAAGTATGCATGTATGTTCACCTGTGCATGTTCCCTGTTGTGCAGGTGGAAGTGAGTCTGAGTGAGGCTTTACCTCAAATGGAAACACCTGATTGATGGAAGTTCCCATGCCTCCATTAGAAGAGTCTTGGAAGCAGCCCTTTTTGCAGTATTATTTTTCTTGCTCATCACAGTACACTTCCACGTCTCTGTCTCATAACTGACTTCTAGATTTTATAGTCCAACTTTTACGTATCTCATTCTGGAGCTTTGACCTGTTGGATGTCAGTGTTTGTTGACTGCATTTCTAACTTTCTTTTTAGCAAGTTGAGGGTTTCAGAATAATCTTATTTTCTAAACATGGGAGTAATCAGAGCTCAGGAAAACCTAAAATAATTTGGACACAATTTGACAGAACTCTTACTGGTTCATATCTTTAGCAAGGAAATTAATTAAAAAAAAAAAAAAAAAAAAGTCTTCTGTGTTCAAGAAATCTTGTTTGAAACTGACATTTTGCCTCACAAGTTTAAAAGTTGTTTGGCTGCCTTGGAATGCATAGCAATGGTGTCCAGTGCTCAAATTGTTTACTGGTCAGAGTTACATTTTTACTTGCTCAGTTACATCATTCTTTTTCAACCTACCACAAAACAGCTCATTCCCAGCACCACTGAACAGTATTCCTTTGAAGTTCAGTTATCAAATCAGTCTTTGTTCTCTTTACATAAACGAAATCAGGAAAATATAATAATGTTCTTTGTTTCCTTGTTTATGCATAGAAGAGCCATAGATATTCCTTAACTCCTCATTGCAAGGAGCGAAACCTCTTTCTAACTTGGGACACACTGATATATTTATCTCAACATGGAACTGAAAATTCAGTTGGGCTGAAACAATGCTTGCTGTTTTCCTGTCAATAACTAACAGCACTACCACTAAATTAAATATTATCTCAATTCCGTGTAAAGTAGAAATATAATAAGAAAAGGGGGGGAAAAAAAGGAAATGCTTTGCATATTATGGTATAATTTAATGAAGAGGTGCTTAGATAACACAATGCACAAAGAAAATCTGATTTGTCAAGATTTCAGTATCAAACTTTATCTCCTTTTGCACAGTAAGTGCAAGGTAATAATTTTAAAGGGGTGTGTGTGTATATATGTGTGTATAAATAGAAAAGTTGTGCTAAATATTGAGTCAGAGCCTCACCAGCTGCTTTAAGCCAACACAGTGATTTTCAGTGTAACCATATGAATTTATGTCAAATGAAGAGATGAACATTAACACCAGATACATTGATAACAGAAAATATCTTTTACCTCTGTTTTAGGAAGAACAAAATATTTGTGTCAGCAGAATTAAGTATGTGTTTTCATGTGTCTGCAAATCTGTGTCTCTAAAATGTGGACAAATACTTGCAGTGATCGAAATAAATGTTTTTTGAAGACTTAGGTTATTCCATTTGCTTCATTTGTAGAAAATCACATGTAGTCGAGTAAAATAATAATGCTGTTTATATCTTTTATAAATCACTTGATTCTGACATTTCTAGTAACTGGGTTCTATGAAATTACACCAATAACACTGTATTAGAGAAGCCACTGAAAACATTTTCTTTGTCACCCAGGAACAAAATGAGACAAAAATTCTGAGCATTTCTCTCAGGACTGCACGGGCTAAAAGTTTGTGCCTAGACTGTATGAAGGAGGGAAAAAAAATATATTCAGAGAGACAGTACACAGAAGTGAAAGCAGCTGAACTCCTTGCAAACCACCCTCAGTTGTGAAAAGAGAGAGAACAGCGGCTACCATGTGGCACAAAACCTAAATATATATTATTTTGTTCCTTTTCGTTAAGACTGCATAGGGCATAAGTTGTTTTCAAGCATTCCTCGGACTCCTACAGCTCCAGCTGTCATGTGTAATTAAACATTTGGCCTCCACAATTACTCTACAGTGTACATATGCCAGTATTTCAAGCCTGGAATATGCATTTCAAAGAAGAATAATTCCCTGGAAATCCTAAATTGACAGGAGCAAAGACAGCCTGAAGGAAAGTAGTCAGAGAAAACTGTAAGGTCGGGATCTAATGATTAAAAAAGAAACTTCAAGAAGAACTTCAACCCTTAACTAAACCAATGGGAAAAAGAACGACAGTTGGCAAGCAGATTTCTGCACTGGGATCCTGATTAGGGAGCCTCTTGGGTTAATTTAATATTATCAGTGTTGTTCACCTTGCTGTAGTATGCCTTATCATTAATACCATTTAAACAGATTTCTTTTTTTGTTAAAGCATATTTGGCATCATTTATTTTCCATGAATACTGATCATGGAAATATTAAATTTGATGATTCGTATTGAATTCAATGTTGATTTATCAGCAGAGGGAGTTGGGTTTTTTGGTTGGAGGTTGCTTTTTTTGTTTGGTTTTTGGTTTCTTTTATTTTATTTCTATTTCTCTCCTTCTCCACATGCTTGAATTTACTGCTGGTGCTGTTGCCCTAAGTAATGTTGAGTTTGCATTCTTTTTAAGAACCTGCTTTTTAGCATTTTGTATCAGGATCATTTGTAAAGAAATAGCTAAAGAAGATTCCTAATGTAAGTTCAAGATAGAGAAATTCAGATTGTTTTAAACATATAAGAAAGAAGTTAAGTAATAATAATATATATTTTTTTTTAAATTAATACATTTCTTGTTTACAAAAAAAACAGCTTTCTGTAGAATATCTCTGGGGTCCAAGGATTTCCTATCCTTGATTATGTACTTGGTAACTCTTAAATGAAAAGGACTGCAGATATGTCCAAGAGTTTATGGACTACAGAAAAACTTTGAAATATGTCAAGCAATCTTCTATTAAGACATTCGAAAATGCACTCATCTACTTTCCAAAAGTTAGACATTTAAGACTGAACTAATTCCTCATAGGTTCTGTTCTGTACTGAACACAGAAAAATAAGTATTTCAAGTATATAATGTTCTCAGTACACTGGAATTATTATACATTATCATACTGCAATATTCTTCAACAATAATCCAGAAACACACTACAGAAGATATAAAAATATTGTTAGACCAGACTTAGATATCTAAATTTGAAACATCTGCCTCTATCTGTGATGAATTCATACTTATGAGGAATGGTTTTTTTCTTAATTCTTGCCTTAATATCACTTAGATTTAAAGTAAGTGACAGGAGGAACTGGAGAACTTACATCAGTGCAACTGTATAGGTGACAATGGAGAATTAGCCCAAAAGACTGTTGCCAGCCATGTAAAGCTGTTAGCACTGCAGGCATCCCAGCCTTTATTACATTTCAGATTAAGTTAAGGCATTTATCTTGAACTGATTGTAACTTACTGTCTTAATAAAAAACTAAAGTTCACTGCACAGTAAGGTACCATGGGATGACAGAAAGCTACAATATGTGTCACTGTGAATGATGGAATCACAATAAATTCGTGTGAATTCTCATGAAGAAACAGACATACAAGTTAACAACGTTTTAATGCAGCTTTTGTATTAGGCTTTAGCCTGCACCTCTGGCAAAGAAGGAGCAGAACCACAACAGGACTGAATCACCAATTTCTTCTCAGATAAGGTCATACTAAATTATATGTCACTTTTTTCATGATTTTTTGTATCACTTCAAAATCCAGTTCTGCCGAGTCTGAAGCTGTTGTTAAGGAATTGAGTACAGATTTACCTTATTAGAACTGATCACTGAGGAACCAGCTTGGTAAGTAGGAGCTAGCAACTTCATTGACTTTAACTGTTAAATCCATATTTCTTTTAATAGATGCTAGTGTTGCAGACTACTCAGGAAAGGAGGCAGCCTACCTGTTACTTCTGGCAGTGGCAGTAGCTTTGGAGTATTGGCATGAAAATGGCCCTTCTGGCTAAAAACACAGAGAGGTAACTGACAGACAAGAGATCTATGTTCTCTTCCCATTCTGGTTTTGGCCCAGCCAAGCCTAGAAAGATTCTTGCTCCTGCACAGCAGCTTTTTCATATGCATTTCATTAAGAAAGCTAAATCCACAAGAAGAGAGGAGTACATAGTGCTCAACAATTAGAAAAAATGGACCATAATGCAACTGTAAAACTCTCATATAATATCACTCTTTCTTAGAAGTCCTTGCCTGACTTTCCATTCCTTCATCCTGGTACAGAATTCTGCTCTGTCAAAGTAATTTTTTTTTTAATTTAAGTTGATCTAGAAATCTCAGAAGACAGGGGCTTCAAAATCAATGCCTCAGGTACTCACTTATTGACTGCACACTGCACTTTAAGGGTGCAGTATTAATGCAGGAAAAGGTTCACCTCAGATCCCACCTTCTTTCCCCAGTTTTTCTTTTGTTTTTGTCTTCTACCTTCACAGTATCACAGTATCACCAAGGTTGGAAGAGACCTCAAAGATCATCGAGTCCAACCTGTCACCACAGACCTCATGACTAGACCATGGCACCAAGTGCCACATCCTATCCCCTCTTGAACACCTCCAGGGATGGTGACTCCACCACCTCCCTGGGCAGCCCATCCCAATGACGAATGACTCGCTCAGTGAAGAACTTTCTCCTTACCTCAAGCCTAAACTTCCCCTGGCGCAGATTGAGACTGTGTCCTCTTGTTCTGGTGCTGGTTGCTAGAGAGAAGAGACCAACCCTTTCCTGGCTACAACCACCCTTCAGGTAGTTGTAGAGGGCAATGAGGTCACCCCTGAGCCTTCTCTTCTCCAGGCTAAACAATCCCAGCTCCCTCAGCCTCTCCTCATAGGGCTTGTGCTCAAGGCCTCTCCCCAGCCTTGTTGCCCTTCTCTGGACACATTCAAGTGTCTCAATGTCCTTCCTAAACTGAGGGGCCCAGAACTGGACACATTACTCAAGGTGTGGCCTAACCGATGGAGAGTCCAGGGGCACAATGACCTCCCTGCTCCTGCTGACCACACTATTCTTAATGCAGGCCAGGATGCCATTGGCCCTCTTGGCCACCTGGGCACACTGCTGGTTCATGTTTAGGCAGCTGTCAATCAGCACCCCCAGGTCCCTCTCTGTTTGGGAGCTCTCCAGCCACTCTGACCCCAGCCTTGTAAAGAATAACTTTCACAGAATCACAGAATCACAGAATATTAGGGGTTGGAAGGGACCTCTAGAGATCAAGTCCAACCCCCCTGTCAAAGCAGGATCACCTAGGGCAGGTCAAGGAGCACTCTGAGGCAAGTTTTGAAAGTCTCCATACATTTACCAATCTCCAGTCAGCTGGGACCTCCCCACTTAGCGAAGTGGTTCACCCAGCACTTCCACCAGCTCCCTCAGTACTCTTGGGTGTATGCCATCTGGACCCTGTGTTTCAGATCAGGGACCTGGGTATCCAGCCAACAATTGTTCTTACTACTAAAGACTGAGGCAAAGAAGGTATTGAGTACCTCAGCCTTTTCCTTATCCTTGACCAGGATGCTCCCCATGGCATCCAACAAAGGACAGAGGTTCCCCTTAGTTCTCCTTTGCAGAAGTGTTTCTTGTTCTCTTTAACAACTCAAGCCAGATTAATTTCCAGTTGGCCTTTGGCTCTTCTAATTTTCTCCCTGCAGAGCCTTGTAGTCCTCCTCAGTGGCCTGCCCCTTCTTCTAACAACCATAAACTCTCATTTTTACCCTGTGTTGTAACCAGATCCCTGTTCAGCCAGGCCAGCCTTTTTCCCAGCTGACTCATATTTTGGCACATGGGGACAGTCTATTCCTGCATCTTTGAGACTTCCTCCTTGAAGGATGTGAAGCCTTCCTGGATTCCTCAGCCCTTCAGAACTACCTCCAAAGGTAGTCTATTGGCCAGTGTCCAATACAGCCCAAACTCTGCCTGCTGGAAACCCAAAGTGGCAGTTCTGCTGACCCCCCTCTTTACTTCTCCAGCAATCAAGAACGTGGATAATTTTGTGATCACTGTGCCCAAGATGGCTTTCAACCAATACATGACTCTCAAGTCCCTATTTCTTTGCAAATTGTAGGTCCAGCAGGGTGCCCTCCCTAGTCAACTCCCTCACCAGCTGTGTCTGGAAGTTATTCTCCACACACTCAAGGAACCTTCAGGATCTGTCCCTCCCTTATGTGTAATATTTCCAGCAGATGTCAAGGAAGTTGAAGTCCCTCACAAGAAAAAAGGCCAGTGAGACTTCTGTCAGATGCTGACCTTCCCCCTGATTCTTACCCAGAAACACATCACCTTTATTAAGCTCCAGACAATGAAAACATTTCCCAACATACAGGGCTACCCCACCACCTCTCCTTCCTTGCCTCTCCTTCTGAAGTTTGTAGCCATTGATTGAGACACTGCAGTCATGTAAGACATCACACCACATTTCTGTGATGGCCACTGTGGTGGTGTTTTCCCCATACAAAATGGCTTACAGCTCCTGTTTGTTTCCCACGCTTCGTGTGTTAGTGTAAATGCACTTCAGCTGGTCTAACAGTTCCACCATCTTTTTGTAGGGAAAAGTCCTATTCAAATCTACAGAGAAAGGAATCTCAACAATTCAACCTCACCTATGTTGCACGTAAATTAACAAAGAGGCCTCTGCTAGTGCCTCAGCAGGGGTCTTACCAGGAATTATCTCCAAAGATAGCAGAAACTGGACACAGCCTGAACTTCACAGTTGTTCTTTAAACCTGTTGTCTGTAAGGCTGTCAAATGATCTCGTTCTGTCCCATCCCTCCTCTCCAGAGATAATTTTAAGTTTGAAAGTGGTTTAGCAAGCTGGAAGAATTTATGTCATGAAAAAAACCATGCTGTTATTATAAGTGGAATTTGTCTTTTGATCTTTGATTCCAAATCTTTCACCTCTTGGGATTGTCTACCCACATGTTTCTGAAATAGCTGAAATCTTAATATCTTAATATCTAGAAACACTTCTATTTTATTTTTTTTTAATCAAAAAATGTATGGGCACTTATAAAGCTGGGAATGGACACCGAGGCAGAAGTAGAACAGAAATGTGAGGCTCATAGTCATTTTCAAATGAAACATGTATTGATAAGACAATTTTCTTTCCCAAACTATTCTCATTTGGGGGGGATTAGCAGGGTTTTGACACAGAAGATACAGAAGACAATTTTGTCCATCCCACCCTGGTGAGGCTGGAGCTCTATGTCTTTAAGAAAAATAAATTTGAGAAGCCCAGAGTAGAGAATGAAAAATGAGCTAAGGTTTAAAAGTCATGACCTATGAGTAAAAGTTGATACGATTAATTTAGTCTAGAAAAAATAGAGACTGAGGCAGAAAATGACAGCCATCCTCTACCATGTAAAAGATCATCACAAAGATGGTAGTCACTTCTTCCTCATTGCCAGCAGTGGGAAGTGTAAAGAAAAAAGGCTTATTTTATATATATATATATAAAAGTCAGTCTGTATACTAGGCAAAAGCCTATGATTAGGACAAAATACCAGAAAAGGAATCCCATAAAGTTCCAATAATCTCTTCCTTTAGAATGTTTAAGAAAATATAGACAAATACAAGTTGGAATGTCCAAGGAAAACATAATTCTGCTTTAAGGTGAACCAAATAACCTTTTGAACTTCTACTCATGTCTAAATTTAAGTGCTTTAATGTCATCTTCAGTCTTGCCTAAATGGTCATAAAATTGAAAGACCGTATTAGTGTAGACAGAGCTCCCTCCTACTAGTCAGACCTAGACCTCCAAGGTCCTTGTGTACAACATACAGGCTGATTTACCATGTTCTCACACCTATTATAACTTTAAAAGAAGCAGCACATCTTGAACCCTGATGGTTGCGAACACAGGTTCCTTTTGTGAATCAAATTTCATTGGTGAAGTGTGTCTTCCTGGTCTGGAAAGACTAAATCAGTTGCTCTGAAAGATGTGAATTTCCCTATCTTTCATCTCCCTGAATTGCGTTGCTGTTGATGATGGAGTAGGGTGTGATCTATCACATCTTTCTGAAATCATCTAAGTCAAAGGTAGGATTCAATTAGGATTAATGCTGGACAGCTCTCTGTATTACAGCTGTGCTGTTTCTTATGCCAAAATATATCTGCATGCTAGCTGCAGTCCAGTTAATTCATCCAAAAGACCTTCTGGAGTGATTTGTCTGACCCAGCACACATGCCTGCTTGAGGGTGAGGCTAGCTCCCCATGTTGTTGTCAATGAGTTACATTTCAATGGATTGTAAAAGTAGCTTAGACAACTAGCTCATGTGCAGATGTCTTCTGTGGGTTACCTGGAATACAATGTATCTGCCTTATTTTAGATGTTTACCGTAGTATTAATTGAATTGGGCTAATTCAGCTGCCTAAGCATAGTATGCCATGCTCTATATTGTCTCTGAAAGCGTGCAAGTCTCAGTATTTCTATCACTCTGGCACCAGGTGTCTATGTTTAGGTAAATGAGCTGATCCTGCTCATTTCCTAAAAGTGCTTGATTTTGTCCTTTGACTATAATGGGAGTCTGGAGAGTGGAAAAAGAAAATAATACTCTTATGGTCTTGTTTACACCAACATACAGAAAGTTAGACAAGATGAATTCCGCCTAATATGTTTGCAGCGGCAATATAAGCAAGGCTTTCATGGTGAGATAAACAATTAGGAAGTAGAAAAAGATGAAAAATTTTCAGGAAATGCCAAATGAGTGAAAGGGAGATGCAAAAAGCTAAAGAAAAACTAGAGAAGCTGTTGCTGGATAGGGATAGGGATAGGGATAGGGTGACGGTCAGAGCGACGAAGATAAAATGCAGAGTACAGAGAAAGACAAAGGACTCTGTTTATTCCAGCAAGCAACACATATTTGTATCTATCTTGTTAGTGTGGCTGCATGTGATTGGTTAACAGACTCTTCTCAAGATTCTTATGGGTTAGTGATAGCATTGCTGTAGTTACTTGTCAAGCTAGTCCAGGTGGCCTCCTAGCTTATCTTGTGGTTTCTCATCCTCAGAGATTCAATCCAGGGAGTTTCCAACTTCTCATGGGAACAGTGATGTTTTCTCACCAGAGCTCTTCAGAAGGTTCACAGATTCATCACAGTCCCCCAAAAGAAGCTGGGGAAAAGAAAAAAAAAATACAAGAAAAAAATGAAGGGAGGAAAAAACCCCAACCAAACAAGACAAACCCAGAAAATTGTTGCTATCCTGAGGAGTATTATCTTTTTTCTCATTTTCTTTTACTGAGAGTAACAACAGTGTACTAAGCAAATACATATTGAAAATAACTTAAATTTAGTTAAGAATAAAATGCTTTACTCTTAACATCAATACAAATCTCTCACTCATATCATCAGACCTAGCACATAAAGCAAGATGTTTGTAACTCTACCTTTGTTTCAAAGGCCACATAGCCGATCTAAAAATAGAACTAATCTCTCTAGTTTGATATCTCAGGATTAAGGGCAACAGTGTGGTTTTTCAAGGTATGTCTCTCTCTAAGGATGGGGCAGAATGTTAGTGATTAGGGAAACACATTTTCCTCAGTGTCATTCCCAGGTGCATCCAATCCACTTTAGCATCAGGGCACTTTGTGCTATGTTTTCCAATTTGCTTCAAAGTAGAAAAGTTTGGGTTTTCTTCAATTGTTTTCTATAATTACTTTATCTATTGACCTTTTGCCATCATCAGCTTCTTTCATGTCAGTAGGAGGCTCCAATTGAATCCCACATATATAATAAAGGTCCCATAATCAAGCTTAAAAATTTGCTACTCACTGCAGCAATGAAAACACATTATTTGTATAAGAAGCTGTAGGACTAAATGTTTGCACTTATACAGTTTATGAACATTAACTAATAATTATGTTCAGCAGAAACTTGTCAGTCTTTCAAAATAATAGGACAAATAACTCAAGAGCTATGAAAGAACAGCAAGCAAAGCAATGATTTTGAAATCACAGCATAAAGTTATGTGTTAAAATGTATGTCATTACAATCTTTGCATACTGAGGTATTACTGAAAACTAATCATTTTGTATGTTAACAAGAAAGAGTTGAAGCAGCAATTGGATGGGAATGAAAATGAGAATAGTCATTAATTTGGCAGGCATGGAATATATATCAAAGCATGGATACAAAGATAGTATAAAAACTGCAACCAATGGTCAAGCAAGTTGTTAGATCATCAGAATTTCCCAGGTGACTGTTTCAGCTTTCCTTATCATTGACCATGAGGAAAAAGCATCTTTTTCATTAAAAAGAAATACATAAAAATAAACCAAACATATTGAATTTATTTTCCCTGTTCTTTCACTTGTCTGAAGTGACTGCCAGTAAGTAGCATGGTGTCACCAGAGTAATGTTACTAATAGTTCCTGTAATGTAACATTTTCCATTAGTAAGTAACCTGGAGCTGCCAAAATTGTTTTACATACCATAACAGCTGTATTATGGCCAAGTAATAATAATGGCTGTCAGCCAATCAATTCACCTGTGTTGGATTTGAGCCATTTGTGTGCAGATTAAAGTCTTTAAATCCAGTCACCTCTAACTATTCTGTCAATTAGGTTCTTCTCATGTGCTTGGCAGCAGTTTCCTCACCTACAAAACAATTTCCACCCATCACAGCCACCTACTATGCACACGTCTCTTGTTCCATTTGGAGTAGACAGTGTTTACAAGTCATGCCTCAGTTTTTACAGTGAGCTATGCTCTCCAGTTCTTGAAGATCTTAGTAAAGTACCTATAGGAAGACATTCGCTTTCACCAAAGAAATTTTCTAACAAAGTGGCAAAAGCCAAGCTCAGATTACCAGTGAACCTATTCAGTATCATTTAGTTTGGAAGTAGGTGAGTATCTGGCTTTGAACGAAGAACTGTATGGAATCTTTTATAAAAAGGCTTGAAAAAAGTTAACAAAAAGCCTTCCTGTGGCCATCCTCTTACTGAAGACAATAAAAAAGTCAGCACAATCTAAAATTTCTCTTGCTATTAATTGGGTTTATTATTTGAAGAGAGGTTGTTATGATCTATCTCCAACTACATATTAATGCAACTGCTTTTCCTCCTGTCTGCTTTAGCAGTGATAAAGTTAGTTGGTGTTCATGACATGTTGCAATGATTTGAATATGAAAAATACATAAAAATGTAGCAGCTTCTTTACTGATCAATAAATAAAGAGCTTCTGTAAGTACTTTACTTATTTTGTGCATTTAATTACAGAAGAGAGATCCAAAGCCAAGGATGTGCACCTGTATCCACATTTTTGACATTCAAATTAATAAATAATAAGATCTGACAGGGTCACAACAAAGGTGGCCCAGCTACAGGCATGTTCAGGCTGCAGATTTACCCAGTTACTTACCCAGTGACTTAGAGCCAGTGACTGCAATTCTCGTTTGGGCAGCAATATTTCCTGTATATGAAAAGAGAAGTCTGTGTACCATCTTTACTCCCACGATTTTAAGTGTTTATTACTTACTTGCAGCACCTTAAATTCATAATTCATGTATATTACTGCATATCTCAAATTGCAGAAGCAAGACTACTAGCAACACAGAACTCATAGAGAACCTTAGGACTATGATAAGCTTTTCAAGCCCCTTTGTTGTGTCAGTTGAGAAAACTATACTGAAATTTTTTTTTCCTTTTTTTCCCCCTTTTTTTCTTTTTAAAAAAAAAATTAATCTTTACAACTACACAGCAGCTATGATCACAAAAATATCAAGTCAAAATAAACACTTGTTTACATATGTGACAGACTCAGAAAAAGTCTGTGACTGAAATAGAATGAAAGCATAATTATATCTTTGCTGTTGTGGAGGGTGGGCTTTGTATGTCAGGACTAGGGTCCTTAGCTGTGAGGGGGAAGTCATTCACACTTAAATAATTACCTTATCTTGATTAGTGAATGTCAGAAAGTTTAGTCATCTGGGATAAAAATAATTTATTTTATATTTACTCAGTTTCCATTCTTCAAGAGAAATAGAGGAAAAGTAGAACAGACACAGCTGCACATTTTTTGATGTCTTCAAACCACCTACACCTATATATCTCCACACAGAAATGTTAGATTACACCTTGAAAACACAGCAGAAGACAGAGGGCTGTATTCAAGCATTGGCCATCACTGTGGCTGTCATGCCAATCAAGCCTTTTCTGGAAATAAAACACAGAGGACCCTGAGAACTTCCCAGAGCATTTTCTCTTTTGACACCTTGTTGTCTACTAATTGCCTTTCCTTTATCTGCCTCTTTCTGAGGGCCCATGTGCCAGGAAGCACCATCAAAAAGTCACGAACATTGTGGAAGAAGAAGATGATGTTTGTGGGCCAGGTAACCTTGTGGGAGTCTGAGGGCCTTGGTGTCTAATCCCTGGCCTGAACAGGGTCGTGTACAGATACTCTGACAAGCCATACCAGTACCATGTAATGTCAGGAAGGAGAAAATATGTTTCATACTCAGAGCTATAGAGCTGAGTGGAAATAGTACTGTCTAACAGGAAAGGCTCATTACCTTGGAAGATGCAGGTACAGCCCTACTGCAGTCAGTCCTTGTAAAACTGTGTCCAAATTGAGCACAGAAGCTGTGCTGAGTGGGTGCACTATCCTGGGGGTACAGCACTGTGTTTACAGCATTGAAAAGTTAGCCTCTTGATCCCCACTTCTTTTCTGTTTCAGAATTAATAGTGCCTATTGATGTTTGCCAGAGCTGCTTCTGAGCTTCTTGGTAGTGTTGGCACATGGTGATCACCCATGGGTAAGGAGATGATCTGGGGCCAGACTGAAATAGTCTCTGCCATGAGAAGAAACAAGGAAGAGGAAAAAAGAGTGAGATGAAGAGAAATGGAACAGGAAGAACTAGTGAGGCCTGCAAATATGTGTCTGCTGCTTCAACTGCCTTTGGTCAGTCGTGGACTTCCCTTTATAGCAATGCCAGCTTGATTCTCCTACTGTCTATATCTCCCACTATCCTTCTCTGTACTGCAACAATGACCATGGGACTATCACCATAACATCCAGTACCTTGAGTCAGCTGTGATCATAACTGAAATCAAGTATATTTGGATCCAGGTTCCAGAGAAGGGAAAGTGCAAAATATTTCCTTCTGTTCCCAAAATGAGGTGGAAATAGAAAACAAATAAGACCCAAGCAACCAACACTCAAACAAACAAAACCAACCAAACAAAAAATGGCATGGATTCCATATTTTTTTTGACTAAGTGAGAACATGTGCCTTAACCTTTAACTGAATAAAAGTTCACAGCAAAACTACTATGTACAGATAAACCTGGCACAGAAATTTTGTGAAGTGCAAGTGAAAAAAAAAAAAAAGTGAGGTGATTAAGTCTGCTTATTGAGAAATATACACCTATTAATATGCTACTAATTCTGAGTACACCAGTGAATAGCATTTGTGGTTCAGAAGACAATGGCAATTATATTACTCAGCATGGAAAACAATGGCAATGTGAAAAAGAGGGATACTTTGATACATAGCCATTCTGTGCTAGTTTAAAAGAACAAAGCAATTTATTCAACTTATTAAAGTAAGAGTTTATGAAATATTCTTAGGCTCTGTTTTGTGCATTTATTGAATTCAAAACTTCACATATAAAAATGACTAGAACTTGATTTCTGGTCTCATATAAGAAAAGGTGATTTATATTTGAGGAAACAATAAGTCTCAAGACCCACAACTATCTCTTAGTGAGGTATATTTTTTCCCTAGGGGAAGAGAAAAGCTATTGGAGCACACATAAAATTTAGGTGCTTTAAGAATTTCTCCAGGACTTCTGCTAGATTTGCTATCAGAAGAGGCAATAAAATGGGAATTTATGTTTTTTCCTTAGCGAATCTCATGCTTTCTGATCTAGTATTTTGTCATTGCAATTAGGCCTGTTCCTCGAAATAGCAAACAGAAAAGTGGTACCATGGTGTTTATTTTAGGTACAAACATTTAAAGAATATGAGGAATGTTTGGAAAATAAAGTTCATATATGTTATTCACATATTTTTTTTCTGATGGATTGCCTCTTCACAGAGTAAGGTTATGGCTTGATCATGATTTACAAGAGCAGATACAGATTTAAGTAACTTCCCCCAGTAAAGTTTGCAGCTGTGTAAGAAATTAATTTATGGTTGCAATAAGATTTCAGGCTGTACTTATTCTAGGTAAGAGCATCTTCCTATGATCCTTCTAAAAGAACTGACAACAAAGGAGAAGAGTAAGGACATGTAATAATTTCTACTGTCAGTGCTGGATCACTACTGCAGTATAATAATGTTCCAAACAGCATCTTTAAATAGTTCATGTAGTGTTTATCTCATCCTCTCCATGCAGTTCTTGCATGGAGACCCTAGTGATGTTGCAGATACTCACAGGACTTAGTTGGATTTGTTCTGTTAGTGTGCATTTATGACTTTTCTTTTTTTTTTCAGGAAAATGGGGAATGAAGTACAGAGTAGGCTTACAAGGTGCTGAGGAAATTACTTAATTATGAATTTGATGTTTCTACAGTGATTTACAAAGAAAATAGTTATCCTTGATATCCTTGATTAGTATCCTTGATATTAAGTCTTCAACCTAATGAGAACTATCTTACATGTCATCACCAGAACCCATTGCTCTACTCCACAGAGATGATTATAAAAATGCCCCTCCTCAAAATGCAGATATTTTTAGGATATCAGTCAACAACAAACTCTTCTAATTTCTTTGATTTCTTCCAGTCAATTCAGTATGAAACCATGTGCAGTAACATGGTAAGAAATGATCTCTTAAAAGAAAACAATTGCTAATCTGGTTTATGTGCCCTAATGGTCTAAACACAAATAAGTACTCAGAAGGGGAAATTAGCATAATAGGCATGAATTAACTGACTGAGATAAACTAGAAAATATTTCTGCTTCAAAATGAATCAAAACAATTATGCAGAAATAGAAAAATGCCTTTACATTTCTGTACATCTTTTTAGCTTCTTGACAATATTAACCGAAAATGTCACAATATTGTAAGAAAGGTTATTTTTCTCATATATACCCCCTTGAAAGTAATATAGGAAAACCAATAATCTAATATAAAGAGTCTGGACTGAAAATTAGAGTGTACATTAACTAACACATATCAGTACAACAAATTCTTTTTCTTTCAAGATCATTCTTTCAGATCATTAGGAAGTAGAGATATGCTTCCTTGGGTGCAATAGGCAAAGAGGATGGTGGGGAGGGATTCCCCACAAATACGCATTTGACAGATTCTGTCTTGCTTGTTAAGGGTTTTCTATTTGCCTCTCCAAACATTTCCAAACAGCCTTACTATTCAGAATTACATGCAACATTTGAAAACATTCACATGAATTCCTAAACAACAACAATCTTTTGTGTATTTCTGGAGTTTCCAGTGTTGGTGTGGAACAACAGACCTCCAAAATGATCAGTCATGTTCTTTCATGAAAACCATATATACCATACCATTTGAAGTTTTGCAGCATTATATGCACCAAAGACATTTTTCTGCTTTCCACGGACCATTGCAAAATGCCAATTCTCCTTTTTGACTTCAGAAACAAAAGAGAAGTGTGTCTAAACAAATATTTACTTAAGTCTGTAAGAATTATATGAATAATAATGCCAAGTGATGCAGTTTCAAATAATGATATATCAACACAACTTTACATCTTTACCCTATTAAGAGTATGTCTGGAATTTTTAGTAATTGCAGCACACCAGTTTTGATCTTTGTGTCTGTCTCAGTAGGTTTATGTATGGTTTAACTTGAATGTGCAATGATTTGTCATTTTTTTCTAAACAAATCTGAAATTTTATGTAAATTAATGACACAGTGATCCTTTGAAAATTTTGTGTCCACAAATCATTTTTTTTTTAATCTTTTATTCCATTTTCAGCTGATCAAAGAGATTTCCTTAGACAGGAAAATTTTATAAATAAAACAAGCATACATACTGCAAATTTTAAGTAGTATGGTAGATACATAGGTAGAATCTAAATTAGCACATTGTCTGGGATAATCTACGTTGACCTATTTAGCTTTAAATCAGAGCTGTAAGAGAGTAATCATGAACTATAATGGCTTCTCTGCATCACACTTCAAACATATCATTTACAATGCGTTTGTTTAGAATACATAGAATACACCAGGTTGGAAGAGACCTTCAAGATCATCACGTCCAACCCATCAACCAATCCAACACCACCTAAACAACTAACCCATGGCACCAAGCACCCCATCAAGTCTCCTCCTGAACACCTTCAGCGATGGCGACTCCACCACCTCCCCAGGCAGCCCATTCCAATGGGCAATCACTCTTTCTGTATAGAACTTCTTCCTAACGTCCAACCTGAACCTCCCCTGGCGCAGCTTGAGACTGTGTCCTCTTGTTCTGGTGCTGGCTGCCTGGGAGAAGAGACCAACATCTGCCTGTCTACAACCTCCCTTCAGGTAGCTGTAGAGAGTAATAGGGTCACCCCTGAGTCTCCTCTTCTCCAGGCTAAGCAACCCCAGCTCCCTCAGCCTCTCCTCATAGGGCTTATGTTCCAAACCCCTCACCAACTTTGTTGCTCTTCTCTGGACACGCTCCAGCAAGTCAACCTCCTTCCTAAACTGAGGGGCTCAGAACTGGACACAGGACTCGAGGTGCAGCCTAACCAGTGCAGTGCACAGGGGCAGAATGACCTCCCTGCTCCTGATGGCCACACTGTTCCTTATGCAGGCCACACTGTTCCTAATGCAGGCCAGCACTCATAGAGGACACAATGCAAAGTATCTGGCCTGTAAAATCAAAATATGAAGTTAGAAACAGCAATGTCATAAAGTTTGAAACCCCCAGGAAACTTCCTCATTTTTGGAGTTTCACGCTAGATATTTTGAGTCTCAAGCAATCAAAAAGTGGATGTCTTTGGAGCCAGCGCTAGTAACTGAAAATCTTTTTCCATACTCCTCGTGGGCATTACAGTTCCTCAGGCATTTTCCTCAAGAAGCAGAGGTTCTGTAATAATTTTGAAGCTGAATCTTACCATTGTCTTTTTACTAACCTGAATACCCATCTTTTCTTCTGTGGCATATGGATTTAGTTAGAGTAGGTGATATACACTTGCTTGTGATCATCTGACTAACTGGTAAATATTACTCACATGCAGACAAGGGCTTATTCATGCTATTACAAAACCTACTCCCAGAGAAACAGAAGGTACTGTTAGAATTGACTGGATATTTTTTCTAGACCAAAGACTAACAGACACAGAGAAAACACACAGTTCCTCATCCTCATCTGAAAAAAAGACTTCTAGGACAATTGGGAACTAATGAAGACAAAATAATCAGTGAAATTTAAGAAGCAAGACCTTTGAATGATGTGGGTGGAAAAAGGAGGGGGGGAGAAAGAATAAATACAAACAAATAAAACCCCAAATTTGGAGTAGTTTATCCATGCCAGACTGTGCAACAGAAGCACAGTTTAGGAAGGCAGTAAAATGGAAAAATAGGAATCACCTGCAAGCAGAAAAAAGCATGCCTCTTTCTCATACCAAGTGCCAGCACTAGAATGTTATTGTAACTAAATTCTTCTTAAATTTGTCTTTCTTTTTCAAAAAAGAAGACCATAAAAGAGTGAAGAGTGAGAAAGGTGTTGATCTTTTTTCTTTATAACTTTTACAATCTTGAAATAATTGAAGTTTCTTCATGCTGCATTCACTCTTAATCAGGACAAGGGGAATCATCTACCAAACTATATCTTCCCATTCTTCTACTGATGTTAGCTGCCATTCAAGGTCCAGTCAGTTTGTTGTCTCGGATTCTTTGTTTCTTCATTTATTTCTTTACTGACAACAAGGAACACATAGGAAATTGTAAGCAAACTCCCCAATAGGTTAATGTTTTCACGTCAACTGTTTAATCTTGTTAGCTAAAAACAAGTTAAAATTAAAAGTTCAGGCACCCAGTGTACTTGTATTTTAATGAGGTGATTTGTGTAGACCTGTCATTGAGTGTTAACATTTACAAATGTAATTAATTCAGTCATATAAAACAAATATTAGATAGTTATATTTTAATGAATTTAAACCTATGTATAAATGCAAGCAGAAAGTTCCAATCATATTTAGTCAGGAATATGCATTAATCTTGCTTAGTTTTGCTCTATATGGTGCACTAGACAAGATCTTCTGGCAAAATTAAAAATAAATGCTTACATTTGACCTCTGACTTACACAGTGTGGAAACATACAATATTTAGGTTTTAATTGTGCTATTTTTCTGCTGCACCAAATCAGACCATCTGTCCAAAATCTAATCTAGATTTGTTTTTCTACATATATTGGAATGCATTTTTTAAAATTATGGTTTATTATTATTTCTAATTAAAAAGTTCAGAAATATTTGCATATATCCAAAATGAAATAGCCCAACATCTAATTAACAATAAAATATGCATTGAATAGGAAAAATCAATATTGATCTGTAAAATGCTATGCCAGTTTGTTCTCACAGTAAGCATCCTTTCTCTCCAATCAACTGATTTTCTTTAACAAAGGGAATGGGAAGAGGAAAGTGCTCAGATGAAATAAGTGAATGTTGTTTGTAAAGAAGAAATGGATATACCAATGGTAAATACTTCAGGCCAGATTTCCCTACAACTTTTCACTGAAAACAAAAAATACACCAGATTCTGAAAATCACATTGAAAAAAAAAAATCACAGATGGCAATGCTTATTTGTATACTCACTAGATAATGCTCACAGTATCATATATTTGCATTTTATTTTCACTCAGAAGTTGTCTCATGATCACTTTCATTCAAACTGGCAAGTCACTTCTACAGCAAAGGAGATGGTGACAAGAGGACTTAAATGAGTGTTAAGATGTGACCAGCAGTGTGGAATGATACCATTCCAGCAGATCCTCTGGATAGACACCTTTTGCAGAACAGGCAGATTATCAAGAAGACCCAGAAGGCTGATCTCACCATTCAGAAGACCAGTGAAGAATGACCTTGCTTCCTCTTTGGGCCTTTGTACCCGTGTCCACAAAGGTAACCTGTTACCTTGAGAAGCTTGGTCTTTTCAGGAAGAGGCACTCTATCTCTGCTTGGTTACTCATCTCTTGCACTCGCAGTGGTATATCCAAGTCAAGCAGCAGTGCATTTACACTGCCGTGTGCAAATGTAACAAATGGTCTTCACATCTGTAAGAACAAATATAAGCTATTCAGAAAACCCTTGAACAGCCAAACTATAGCTAAATACTGGCCCCACACATTTTGAGCAATGCTCAGACTTTTCTGCTCTTTTTCTTCCTTATGCCAGCATCACTTCAGACTCCAGACGTACTCATCCCAACACAGGAACTTAAGAATTTCTTGCATCTCCACAAGACACAAAGATGAAATGTAGATGTTCTCAAATCTGACATCCATATCTGAGTTAATCACCTTAGCCTTTATACTCAGTGAGTGACTAGGACAGGAAATTTTTGGGCATGGTTCATCTCCTCCCAAAGTAGAATTTTGTCAAATGATTGATGCCCTAAATGTGCCTATCAGTCTCCAGAAGACCATGGCATGACTAGATGAGATTATAGATGTCTGAAGTTAGGTGAAATGAATCCCACCCACAGTGCTCTATTAGATATACAAATGCTATTGAAATATCCCAAAACACATAGTTTTATATCAAACATCTCCCTGAAGTGCCCTTTACTTTAAGTGCTATTGTCAAAGTCAAGTCATGAAGACCAATAATAAACAGCTGGAAAAGTGTGTGTTACATAAAGGTAGAGAACATATGGAATGTTCTACAGAGGATTCAACAGAGATTTGATAGAGATGCATGTAATTCAGCCATCTAGAATTGCTAACAGCAAAATTAAAAAAGAGAGCAAAATAAAGAGAAGTTAAACTAAAGCTTCCAAATTTCATGCTCTGTTCTGTGGCTAAGAAACTCTGAAAACTTAGTTCTCTTTTGTTAAAGTTGCAATACCATCTGATATTTCTGTGACAATAAACTTAATGGCTAGCAACACTGAAGACCTCATGCTTGAAATGCTGCTAAAAATTTTAATTCACATATACGCTTAAAATAGCATACTGAAAAGAACAGATGATCACCTTTTCAGAACACTGAACAGTTTGTTTTGAAGTAACCATTTGCAAAGAGAGCACCAAAGGCATACAGATTTTCTGGTTTACTGGGGGATGTGTTTCTGCAAAAAATCTGGTAGAAATAGTCATTTTGGGGCACACTGACATTACATATGTAAGCATCACACATTTATGTTTGTTTGTGACTGGGGGATGAGTATCGAACAGCAGTTAAAAATTCTTCATGACAACTACAATACCTGGGATTCAAAGCCACACTTTTCCTGAAAATACCTCCTGTATGATATATATTTATTAACAATGTTCCTATCACATTAATACTTTAAGGTGAGCCAGTAGGGGTATTATGATATTGTAAAATTTTAATACTAATAAATGTGTCTGTGGTAATAAAATACATGCAAGTTACTGCTTTTATGAGTTTGAAGTTGATTTATGTTATGTTGTAACCCCTTGCTGAGGAGGTTGTCTTGCTGTACCTTAGAAACTTGTATATTGCAGACTACTGTATTTCTTTTTACCATTCTAAACATCTGAATGGTTATGCAGAATTTTTAGACAAACTATCATTGAAATAGAATGGCATATGAAGAGCTAGATGTATGTACTTTTTTTTAACAGAATAGTTGCTTGATAATAATTTCTTAACCACTACATATTTCAAATATTTTCAGATCCTCAACTGGCTACTGGAATTTTCTAGTGCATAATTTAATTAGAATTAATTATAGAATAGAATAAACTAGGTTGGAAGAGACCTTCAAGATCATAAATATATAAAGAAAAATACACTGGAAGAGATTTTGATCTAAGACCAGTTCTTCTCAGGGTCTGTTTACTACAGTGTGCACTAATTATTTGTGACTAGTGTGTACATGAGACCTGAGAGACTACATATAGGTTGCTGCACATGAAATATTTTTTGATTATTTCAAGTATTACATCGAGATAGTTTTAAATCACGCATACTGTCCTCTACCTGTTTTGTTTGTTTGTTTCCATGGTTTTTTTTCTAGAAAAACAGTATTTATAGTCCATACCTGTGAGTAATCCCCCTCTCTCCAGATATCAGGTATGAACATTACTTCAGATTTAAAACATATATATAGTATAACAAATCCCATACCTCTAATGCTATAGTCACAATAAAAGTATTTCTCACAAGATATACTGACTGTACTTTGAGAGAAAACCAGTATCACCTTCCCATATTTTTATTTACTGTGCTCAACATCTGTTCATGTGTTCTTATAATTTTTGCAAATGAGATGTACAAATTATTAAAATAGTAGTAAAGAGGTAACAGCCATTATTCACTGTCAAACAAAGTGTTAACCCTTGCTACATGAGTAAACAAAAGCAGAGTTTGTACCTCTGTGCAATATAATTCACCATCCAACTATAACCTAGATCTCTCCATCACCACAAAAAATTTAAGTGGCTATCAAACATCGTGAATTTTATCTCTATGCCAGCATGTTTATATCCTGCACAGGTGTTTTTCTAATTATCATGCTGTCCAGTAAGAGATAAAAATCTCAATATTCAGTGACCGTAGTCTGTTTTTCTCTTCAGTCGTAATGATGATGCAGTATTTATACAATGGGTGACAACAGAAAACCAAGCCAGGTCAGAACCTTATTTCTTAGATACTCTTAGTTGCCTGACATTTTTCCTCCCATTCAGCTAGCTTTATTGTCTTGTTTTCCGTATACATCATCTGTGTCCTCTCTCCCACACTCTGGATATCAGACCTGAGACTGATGGCCTCTGAGTGTATTTACATTCATTAAATATATAATGTGGAATTAATCTGATCCACATATGAAGTATTTTATTTATAAAACCTGAAAAATTTGAATCAGCCAAACTTTAAAATGTACCCACTTACCCTGCAGAGCATCCAACTGAGCACATAGCATCCTGCTGAGTGCAGTGCTGGTGTGGCCTGCTTTTGGCTTTCCTGAGCAGTTCACGTAGTGAACCGTGGAAGTCTCAGCAGGATTGGGAAGCTGAGTCTAACTCTTTATCCACTTTAAGTGGTCATTTATGGTCATCATGTGAAAATCAGTAAGACCCCACTCAGCCTGAATAATGACATTGAAATCCTGTATTGTGATCATAGTGAGTTTGCTTGCAAGGTGCTGTAGAGCAGAACATGGCAAATAGTCGCTTCATTTAATGAACTAACTCACCTTCAGCTATGGTGGAGTTACTAGAACATCTTTTTAATGTATTGCTCTGAAAACTTGTACTCATATACCTATTTCTTCCTGCATTACAATCACAGGACGGATTAAAAAAAAAACAACAAAAAACAACAACTTCCAAGTTAAAGCATTTATTTTGTTTATTTGTCCTATGCAGATGCTCATTAAAGTTTCAATGATAACTGTTATACGCTTATTGCTCCTGTGATCACTGTTTTGCAATCCAGGTCCAGTGGATAGTAAAACAGCAAAGGGGCACCTCCCACATGATGCCATAGAATCATAGAATTGTTTTGGTTGGAAAAGACCTCCAAGATCATCAAGTCCAACTGTCAACCTAACACCACAATGGCCATTAAACAACTTCCTGAAGCGTCATGTCCGCGTGTTTCTTGAACACTTCCAGGGACAGCGACTCCACTGCCTCACTGGGTGACCAATGCCTGAAAACTTTTTCCATGGAGAAGTTTCCCTTAATACTTTCCCTGGCACAATTTCAGGTCATTTCCTCTTGTCCTGTCACCTGATACCAGAGAGCAGAGATCAAATCCCATGTCACTACAACCTCCTTTCAGGGATTTTTAGAGAGAAAGGAGGTCTCCCCCAAGCCTCCTCTTCTACAGAAATGAATCTGAGTTGCTTTTGTCATCAGTGATGTGTATAGTCCTCAGGTAGCAGGAGTAGTGGCTGATGAGGCACCACCTATTAGCCCATCTATACGCCCACAGGCATGGTATATGTGTATTTTAGAGACCTTTCAGCAAGCTTAATCAATAAAATTTGAGTCCATTCCAAGTTTATAAGAGTTCACTCAGGCAGATGTTAATCAGTGAACTATACATAAAAAAGCGAGCAGCCGTTTCCACCGTCTCCAAGATACTTGCCATAGAATCTATTATTCCAGTACCACAATTGAAAAAAAGGCTTAGATTTCAATTGAATCTCTTTTGCAGTCTCAAAGAAATTAGGGCTCCTATAGGCTGATACTTACTCTAATGAACCTGAATACTGTGAAACCTTCCTTTTCAACCCCCAAAAAAGCTTCTCTGACCATAAACAAGACTGTATCTCTGGAGGATTTCCTATGATCTATTGATCTAAAGGTATGCTTTATAGTCTCTCAAGAATGGTATTTGTCTTTCTATCAAGTTCAGAACCAGCAAAATTGCCCCAGACAATTTTATTAAGCTGACAGAGAAGGGAACTGCTCATTTTAGGGAAAGAGAAGGACCTTTGCTTTGTTGGTTAGTTAATCAGAGGCTTTTTATGTATTTCCTGTGCATTTGTATTTTCTTCAGAAATCAGAAAGAATTTCAGACAGTCTGAGAACTATTTTATTTTCTGGAATGCCTAAAATCAGAGAATCCAAGGAGTTGTTTTCATATTGTTGATTCTTTTTTATTTTATTTGGAAAAATAATTACATTTGATACCTATCTAACTCCCATTGATGGCAGTGGAAAACTTGCTATTAACTTTAATGGAGATCAAGGAAAGAGACATGCCTGGTAAAAATTTTCAAAGAAATCTTATGCCTGAAGATTTCCATACTCATACTCCCTAAAGGCAGAGAGGTAAAACCTGGAGTTACACTCTATCTGTATGTATATACATAGAAATCCATACTGGCAGGAGTTTGTTTGTGTGTGCTAAGAATGATGCTTCACAAGCATGAAACCTAAGTTAGTCAGGTAAAGGAACAGAACAGAGAGAGATGGAGTAGGATGTAAAGAAGAGAGCACAGAGAAGATTATAACTCTAAATGTAATTAAAGATTGTCTCTTGCTGTTTCGGTGATGGTGATAGACGCATTGACAGATATTACTAAGATATTCAAAACAAGCGGCATGTAACCATATGTGAAGTCTTAGTTTGCCTAAATTTGTTGCAGTTATCATATTTGTTTCAAGGTTGAAAGCATACTCAGTATATTGCGTAGTTGGAAAAGATAATACATGGGGCAGAAACACATGTATATAGCTCACACGTGTATATGAAATCCAAGAAACTGATGGATTTTCATGTCACTATTTAAAGGACATAGAGAGATGTTCCATTGACAGTGAAATGATGCTAGAGCTGAAATTACTGGAGAATGATGTGCAGAAGCAAGAATAGTGATATATAAAAGAAGGAAAGAAACAAAATTCATTGGGGACTTCTGAAAGAAGAAAGTGCAATTAGAAGGACAGTCTTACTTGCAACTGGATTTCACCATTGTAAAAGTTAATGAATAAAGAAAATTCATTTCCACCATCGATGTTGTCCTATCTTTCAGTTTCTTCACTGCCCTCCTTCTGTGGCTGACAGGACTTCCTGTAGGGATGGGGAAGACTAAACAGTCCTAAATGCATTAATCCTAACTCACAAACTGTGGTTCATTCAAAATATTTTTGGCATGTCTGAAGTGAGAGGATCCAAGATGGTTTTGGAGAAAAGAGGGATTTTTTAGAAAATGTAAAATTATTTTTAAAAATCACATTGTTAATTCAAAACTTCTGGGAAAAGCCAGGATATGATTCTGATTTTGCAATTAACACTTTTTTGTTTGTTTGTTTTTAATAACATAGATACACAAAACCTGCATTTTAAATATGTTCCAGCCATGAACATGAGTAGAGCCACAGGTGGTTTGTTCATGTGGTATTAAGTGCCTAAATCACTACAGGGCAAACACAATTTATACAACCTTTCTCTGAGTATCTATGAAGCCCAGAGGGCTGTTAAATACTGAGTAAAGTGTGCAGGGCCATATTTTAATGACCATCTGAGCACTCAAGTTAATGCTCTGAGTTTTTAGAGAGCCATGAGATCTTTAAGAATCCACTGAAAAATAAAATCTTCGGTGCTCATTCCTCTAATTCCTTGAATGTTAATGCTGCATTAAATGAGTTCATACAGCTTTCCTCTACCACAGTGCAGAAAACTTTGTGGTTTGGGGTTTTGGTTTGGTTTGGTTTAGGTTTTGTTTTTCCTTATTTTTCATTATCTCTGTGATTTGATGTGTTTTGCAGGTGACATTCCTTTTTTCTCTTGTGAGATAAGGACCTTCAAATTGTCTTTGTTTATTTTGATTCAAGCAAACAAGTCATTGCTGGTTTTCACTTGATGGGATATAGCATTGCCATCTATTTGACCCAGCTAAATTAAAAAAACAATAATCTATGAAAGTGATTTAGTACTGTTTCAGGACACTTGACACAGAAGGGGATTGAGTTGCACTTTAAATGGGGAGCCTTGTAGATGTATTCATTGGAATGCATAAAACCAAAAACCAAACCAAAAACCCTCAGGAGATATAAAGAGCAAGCTCAGGTATGTGTTTCTGAAGTCAGAGAACCAGCATGCTTGTGACTGATGATTGCTTAAAGTATTAAATTATTCCAATACTCCCATTGTAATCTTACTGGACAGAAAGCAGGAAAGCTTTAGGACTTCTGCTTGAAGAGTACAAACAGAAACATAGCATATTAGATGGCAAAGTTTGACTAAAGGTGACTTTTGGTTGAAGGATGCTGCAGGCTATGGTTGGTTAGCTTTGTTCTTGGGCCATGTTTGATGTTACTTGTCAAGTCTCAGGCATAGAAAACTGGGGAGGGAAAGGAAATGGAGAGGAAAACAGATAGCTGCAATTAAAAATAGGTATTTTCTAAACTGCAGACTTTTATTCTTATACCTGGTATATTCCTTAGTTCAGACCTTTCCCTAGGTGAAACTAGCTGATTATTTCTTATACCATTTAGCCTTTGTTGAGAGGGTTATTTTAACTGCAAAGAGAAATAAGTGAAACTGTCAGCCACAGACCTTTAATTCCCAAGCTTATTTTTGTAAACAACGATGCCATTTTTTTTTACAGCACACTCCCTTTCAGAGAGATACAAAGATCAAACGTGAATGTTTCATTTTCCATAACTCTTCCAGACAAACATAGTTCTTCCAGGAAAAAAAAAAAAATAAAAACCCCAAAGAAGCAAACAACGTTCACAGAGGGAATATAGCTTAAGTAATTCACACAGTATACAAATATATAGTGGTACAAAACCTGCAACATGAGTTTTTTGTTACATTTTAACAGTGTTTCCTCAAATCTTCAAAGCTTGCTTGATGGTTTGCTGAAGTAATTGAACCACTCTTGAGTTGTTTTATATAGGACATCTTATCTTTCTTTCATTACCCAGTCCATGGCTTCTTTTCTATTCCCATGAAATCCATGTACACACTTTAGAAGCCCTCCTGAACAAGCTTGCTTCTAACTTTCACAGAGCCCTTAGCACAATTTGAATACGAAAGAGATACTGAATAAAAAGCTTTAATCTCTTGTCTGCTATTCTTCTTTCTTGCCTCTTCATCTCTCCCCCCGCTTCTTCCAAGAGCTTTTCTGTGTTAGTAAAGTGAACACTTTCTGTTTAAAGTCTAATGCTCAAGAAGATGCACTGGAAGAGTGAGATCGAAAGCCTGGCCTGTGAAACCTCTCTGCCACAATTTAGGAATATTTGTCCTGCATTTACTTGCTCTTGAGCTTTTTGCAGGTAAAAGATTAGTAGAGAGCTCTCCTTAACAAAATAATTCAATCAGTAGCAAGCATAGGCAGTATCAAATGTGCCCTCTACCTCAAATACTGTGAGGCTCTTTCTTCTGGTACCTCTTCCCTCAGTTAACTGGAACTGCTTTGAAAGGGCTTCTGTTCTCTGCTCTCTTGTCAATTTGAATGCCAGGAAATGAGCCCCCTTTGTGAGATTAATTAATAGCAGGAGCTGATCGGCCCAAGCCCAATTGCCACGCAACAGAGCTGTAATTGCTACTTTGTGGAAAGGAAAGAAAAACTTTTGGTTGCAGTTTAAGAAGAGGGTTTAAGGAAAGTTCTTTGAACTAGAGGTCTCAGTGCACTGGATTAAGGCAAGAAGCAAGGAGGCCTTTGAAGTTTGTTAAGAGGTTTTGGAGGAGAAAAAAGTTGGGTGGCAAATGGAAGCTGGCAACATCAAAAGCATTTAGCACCATTCCTCACCTGCTTGTATTCAGAGCAGGGACCACAGGCTGGAGATGTCGTTTGCTGCAGTTTAAATGGTCATTTTGGAGCTCTATTTGTTTTGATCGGAAACTGTACCATGTGTGTGAGTATGTACGTAAAGGTGGCTACACCTGAAAATACAAAAGCCGCATATACCCTGGCGTATGAATGCATATGCATTACATGAACAGCTATACACAATCACTGAGTTCAATGTAGTAATTGACATTTGTCATTTGAATTCCTGCCACTTACCAATTACTGCTACTCTTTACTTGTGCTCTGACATACCAGTAATCTCTGATTACTGATATTGCTGATCTCACATTTGACTTAAAATGTTAGTAGATGCAAATTTTTTGAAATTACTCCAAGTATTTTTTTTATTTTTATATATATATATATATATATATATATATATATACACACATACACACACACTACAAAAACGCATAAACTAAGGTCATCTTCAGGCATATTTTGGCCGACAGAAAGTAGACACGAGTCTCCTGCGAATATCTAGGCCTAAAAGCAGGCACAGCAGAAACTTTTGTGTTAGCTGCCAATATAACCTGTGTGAGAAATTAACATCCCTTCGTCTTTTTAATGTTTAATAGCAAGGCCACAATTGTACAATCAGAGCACAGCTCTTGAGTTCAGAAGTGTGAAAATCCTGTAAAACTGCCCTAATGGAGGCTGGAGTATCCTCCAAAGTATCTTGGATGCAGGGTATCCCCAAGTACTGCAGTGATAACGATCTTGTTCTGCTCAACACTCCACTGCAGGGTCCATGGCCACAGCACAGACACTGGAAATTCCTTGGACCTGTTACAAGCCAGTGGAGCTTAAAGCAGCCTTGAGGTGTTCAGAATTATACAGATGAGATGCTGCCAACCCTGAAACTCAGAGACAGCAAAGGTGGGGGAAATCTGTTTTCATCCAGTTCCTCAGCATCTGTTATTTACACCATCAAAGTCAAGGGGTAAAATTCATGTCTCATGTGATCTGAACATAGCCAGTAATTTCTGGATTAATTTGGCGTAGTATCTATATCCTCT
The DNA here is from genome assembly GCF_014839835.1 of Dryobates pubescens. Lineage (NCBI taxonomy): Eukaryota > Metazoa > Chordata > Aves > Piciformes > Picidae > Dryobates > Dryobates pubescens. Next base: position 3,230,574 of record NC_071618.1, on the reverse strand, counting down.
TAGCACTAGGACACAGCTACAAATTAAACCACAGACATCTTGTCCCAAACCTGTTGATGTACCTTAAGCCATTTGCTCTCAGAGTGTGGTGACAGTTTTTTATTCCATTTCTACAGCATCCAGTAGAAGTGACTTCTATCAGTGTAAATGGTGCTTCCAAACATGCAATCCTCACAATAAACAGGTCATTATGCTGCTAATTTGGGTGTCAGGATGAAATTTCAGAGTGACAACACTTTGAAAACCATTTAGATCTTAGCCTTACAGTTTAGGAATAATAAAATAAGAGTCGTTTTTTCTTCTGTTTCAGGAACTTCTGGAGTGTGTGAGTTTGTGTATTTTTCCCTTTTTAAACTCATGTATAAAAACAAAATAGAAAATCAAAACAAAACAAAACCAAAACCCATGCCTTCAAATATATGTTAGTAGGTATTTAAACTCTTTGTACACTTTCCATTCCAGCCGTTAAGACTGTATTTGATCAGCAATTTTTCTCCTCTCCCTTTCCAGTTCATTCTATTTTTCAAAAGGCTACAATTACAGGATAATGTCAAATGAAGCTTTTCTGAAACAAAAATCCAGACATTTTTGTAGTATGAGCTTTAGTGAGACTTAAAAAGAGAACTTTAAAAAGATATAAATAAAAAATTCAAGCCACATTAGGCAAGATTCACCTTATCTAAGCCTTTGCTTTGTCCATCTTAAACTGGACTCTCTACCTTCAAATAACCAATCTACCACTCTAAGACAGGTGGTATAACTTGCCTGTTGGGCATGGCTGTCCCTTTCTGGTGTCTACAGAGGGATCCTGACCACCTAACTCAGGGCAGCACATTTTGAAGCAATTAGGACTGGGAAGACAAAAGTCACCCCTAAGAAAGAGAAAGGGATTAAGCACTGCCAGATGCTCTGGAAATGGGTGTTCTGTGATTTCTGCTCCTTAATGGTTGATATAGGTTTATTCTTGTAATTTTTAGAATGGCTTAGAGTCAGATACAGCATAAACAGTATCATCAGAGAGAGTGCAGTAGAACATGCTCTTCAGGTGACTTGGTGACCAGGCAGTGCAAAGTTAATAGCTGAACTTCAACTAAAATGTCTTTTCCAAGCAAAATGATTCCATGGTTCTATCCTGTAGTGTCATGAATCAGTTTTCAATGTTATTGATGCAGGGTTCACATCTGCTCTCAGATCTATCTACCTTTTTTCTGTCTTTCAGTTTTTCACAAAATAGAGAGTCTGTCTTTAATAGCAATAATAATTGCTCCATCTTAAACTCATAGATGCATCCCCAAAAGTATTCATGGTGGGTATTTGCTGGTTCTGACTTCTCTCTTTCTTCACTTGCTCTTTTTCATGCTCTACTGTTACACAGCCTCCCTACTGTCCTATTGTCCTTACAGCCTTCAGCATCTCTAGAAGTTTGTCTGCTTATACATTACACCAGAAGAGGGTTTCTTTCTCATACAGTAAAACAAAAGGTATGCAAATGTAAAAATTAAAGGAAAACACTCATCCTGAGTCTGACTGGATGAGCCATAGTTGCTGTAAGATATTATTTTGGAGAATGTTATTCCACTGACTTCCAATTTTATCTGCTCAGCTGATTTATGCCATCTTTCATCTCCTATTTCAGCTTTTCATCTACTAGAGGGTGACTTAGTGGGAAGCCAAGCTTTGAAAGCAGTTTTCAATTCTGACTTTTCTAAAAGACTGTAGGGAGACCAGATAAAAATGTGAGTTTCAAGAGGAACTGTTTTTTCACCTTATCCTAACCTGAAGCCTAGGACATGTAAAATTCTCAGACTTCAATATCCCAAGGTCATATTACATGTCATAGTAAATTTAACTTACCTTAGGCAAAACAGTGATGTAGATATTTATTTAAACATACAAATTAATTCACAAAATGTCTACAAGATATCCAAGCCCATCCATATATCATTGTTTTTCAGTGAGGTTTTTCTATAATTGTATGTGTTAACAAATGTAGCAAATTCAATTAAAATTTAACTGGCAGTGCGTGGAAGCAAAACAGGTTCACTTTTATTATGTCAAACACCTTATTTTATGCCATGCATGTTAAAGTTTACCACTCCTTAAGGCTTGCAACTGCAACATTTTAACTGATATCTGGAGGCTTGTAATTGTATGTGTGCACATCAATTATGGATTGGATTCAGCATTTTCAGATAACTTCACCAATCACAAAGAGAGCCCAGTGGTCTCCTGGCATTTTCGGAGCAGTTTGATTACAGGTGTAATACATACAGCCTTGTTAGCTCTCAGTGATGAGGGATTCCCTTCCCTGCTGGCTTCTAGCTGAGGCACTGACCATTGCTTTTCACTAACAATTTCTATCTGTTCCCAAGAGATGTTTTAATGAGCCCCTCCGACATGGCCAAAGGCAAGAAATGTTCTCTGGGCCAGTGAGGTGAAGAGCCAAAGCTTAGCCTACTAGGCAAGCAATAATTAATAAGGCATTTTTGATTCATCTCAATTCATTAACAAAGTTTTTTTTTTTTGTTTTGTTTTGTGAGTTTTTTATTACTGCTAAGCAACACAACCTTAAGTCTGTCACATTACTCGCAAGTATTGAATGAAAAACTCATGCCAAGGTATGCAAAAAAAGAAAAAAAAAATACCCACCACATTAATTTATGACAAAAATAAATGAATTTAGAATACTAATTGGGAGAAAGCAACTGACAGATAGTGAAAGATTGATTTTAGGGGAAACGGAGAAATCTGTTTTCTGTTTATTTTGAGGACAGGGAACGAATACTGATTAGAAATGTATAGCCAGCTAGGTTAGTGCAGCATTTGGTTGGGTTACTACAGAATATTAGATTTGTCTAAAATTTTCCCAAAATTCATGGCTGCTACTCAGGCAGGGTGACAGTGAGGCTGTAGCCTTTTGGGATTAATGGCAACGATTCCTTGAGACCCTTAAACTGCACTGCCCTACGACAAACAGTTTGTCAGATTACAAACATTGCTTCTTCCAATAGGAAGTACCTTTGCTTATTGTCAGCAATAATTGATTTACAAGGGGCCAGACTTCTGCTGGAATAATCTAAATAAACTACCTGGAACTGATTCCAATTTATTTTAAATTCTTTTTTTTTCATCACGCCAGGATCTTGGGAGAGATAGCCAGGTTTGATAAGTTGCTTGGCATTTTGTTTTCTTCCTCCTTTCTCTACAATGAGGATAAAGAGAAAGAGGAGTAAAAAGAAATATTAGTTAAAAACAGAGTGCATAAAAACCTGAAGCTCTTTAGAGATATGTAAGGACATCAATCACTTCTGTGGGCACATTAAGCTGTTACATATTATAGCCATCTCGGTTTAAGTGGTGTAAGGCTCATCTCATTTGCATTTGTTGTGTTACAATCTTGCTTCAGGCCTGTCTCCACAGTGAATAAGGTGGCTGTGCAAGGCAGCTTGTGGCTGGCATAAAGGATATGTCAGAGTCAAGCTGCTTCACTAATCAGCTTTGCTGGGGCAGATACATGATAGTCTATGTGAAGAAATTTAGATAATAGTATACAGCATCCACTGGAACTGTATATAGTGTACATAGGGCTTTAGACTAACTTCTAATCCTTCATGGAAAATTTGTAAATACTGCAGTGATGTTCTAGTGACCTCTAAAGGCAGCTGGTTTGCGCTGTGTAGCAGTTTTTGTTAAACCTTCTGCTTTGTAAGACACGTAACAAGAATGCTCCTAAAGGCTCTGCATGGGGAATTTTCTCCAAAATATTAATTTTTCATTAAACCTTCCGTATTTCATTGCCATATCCCAACCTCCTCCCCATCGTCTGGGGTGGCTGCAGGTGAGCTCCACATCTCAGACCTCCTGCTTGTGCTTCCTCCTCCCCCTTGCCCTTCTGCCTTCCTCCCCCCCCCCAAATTTGTCACACCACCGCCTGCACCAGAGGCCAACCCAGGGCTGCGCGCCCAAGCTAACAGCAGTCGCAACTTGCATGACCCTCCCCTGAGGCTCAGTGGTGGTAGCCAGCACTTGTGCTGTGGTCTCGCTTCCCATCCCTCCTCTAAAAAACTTGGCATTATCGTCAACTTTCCTGCATCCACCAGGCCAGTCAAGGGGCTTTATTAACATAGAATAACAGTACCTCGCCACAGGCCAGCCAGCATGGGTGCTGCTTCGAGTCAAGTTTGACTGCAGTGTTAAGCTGGCTAAACATGTAAGTTTTTATAGATGTTACTCTTCTGTTTCACATTTTCTTTTCCTTTCCTTTCCCTTTGGTGATTTTAAAATGACATTTATGAAAGAAAAGAATAAAAGAGAAAAGAAGGACAAGAAAAAAATGCTCAAGTCGAGATTCAGCTGCCCTCTCTCAACTCTTTCTGGCACAGCATTTCTCTGTAGCACAGTATTTTTCCCACTGTCATTCCCCTTCAATCCGGGCTAGCTGGTCTAGTGTGTCATTTTCTTGAGTGGCAATTTGCAAAGATGGCCAGATCAGAGTCAGAAGCCTTCCTTTGGCTGGGCGGGTTGCTCCTGACATGCACTTCTTGTGCTTTATCATCTTCTCTGCTCCTCTCCGCTGATGGTGAGCATGAGACGCCGTGCTTTGTTTGCTTTAGTCATGATTAAACAATTAAGCTGGATGTTTAAGTCCGTGTGGACAATAGTGCGCGCACACACACACACACAAATTAATCGTCAGATGATAGCTGAAAGCTATAGAGTGTTTTACATGCAGGTGAATTCTACAGAATAATAGATCAGGAATGTCTTTTCTTATTCCCCTATTGAAGATAAGGGGAATGTTTTTTAAAACAACCTCCCCCATCCCACCACCACCAACCCCACCCCCTACCCCACTCCCCCCGCCTTACATGATGAAAGACCTATAAAGTTGAATAGTTGGAAGATAATAACTCTAATGGTAAAGGTCCCAGCATACGTATACCACCCTGCCTCTGGCAGTAATCCTAGCTTTGGGGATCTGAAATTTCCTAAAGATGTATTAGTGTCTTATACACATGTGCTCTTGTGCACTCATAATCCTTTTCACTAGCTTCTTAGCTGCATGCTTTGTATTTAAATTTTCCTTCTGACCAAGTAAATCCCTTTGGATGAAGTGACAGGAGCTTTTCAGCACCCATAGCTGGGTGACAGCTGGTGTAGAGGCTCTGAAAGACTGCAAAGTGTTCCTTACTAGCTTTCTTCAGGACCAGTGTCAGCCACCAGCTGAGCGATTTGTTAGCTCCCTTTTGGGCATCAGTCAGCTGAAGAGGTTCACATTAAAGGCTAAAGTAATACAATGGATATTAATATAAAAAAAATTTTAAAAAATATATATCTGTGCTCCTGGTTTTCTGTGCTTTTAATTGGGTGCTTATTCATCACATGTGAACATGTTATATTTTCATTAATTTGGGAAACCCTTTATTAATATCGTATGAAGTATATAGGCTAGCCTCAGAAACACGTTGTTAAAAGTTTGGCTTGAAAGACGTAATTGTCAGAAGTCTTTCTAGGAGCAGCACAGCAGTCAGTTTGCTTACAGATCACAGAACAAGATATTTGTATTTATTTTCCCTCAAGTAAAGTTTCCCTGCAAATGTCCAATGTGTAATATATTCTGTTATTTAATTCTAGATTTGAAGGTTTGCTTCTCAGGGGTTCTGGCAAATTTTTGCTATTGGAATTAGTAATGAGGAGTGCTGGAACTGTGGAAGTAAATCGTGAAATGTAATCAGGTTGTTAAAGGAAAAGCAGTCCACAACTGAACCAAACTAAGGCTGGATGTAACACTGAGCGGATTCTGACTGCACAGGTTTTTCTGAGAGGGTGCAGCACAAAGGCAGAGGAGAAATTTTTCACTATACCTCCAAGTAAAGCAAACATTAATTTTAAAGAAGGCAGTTTTAAAACACAGTAGCTCATATGATAAAATTTTTAATTATTTATTGATCTCTAAGGAGACCGAACTGAGCTAGGTAGAGCTCCCACAGCATTTAAGTTGTTTTACTCGAGTAAGGATTGTTGGCCTAGACCAAACACTTATATGAACTGTTTTATAAAAATAGTAATTAATATTCAAGACTTCATTGGTTGCACCACCCACATATATTTGTGAAAGTATCTCAGCTTCTAAATAATAGTCCAAACCTGTGATAGGCAAACAGGTAAAAGCATTTTAATTGTATTATTTTATCTAAGATGTTATCATGATAAAATTCTCAATTTATAAAATGAGAAGTTTCTTTCTTTGGGCTGTTATTTTGTAATAAAGTTGGGATAGCACTTCTCTTATTTTTCCTTATTGTGGAAATAAATGCAGGATCCTAATGAATCAAAATTCCTGGAAGATATATGAACTCCCTCAAAGCTTTAAAACATTATTATTATTCCTATCAAGCAAACAAACAAACAAAAAAACACCCCAAAAAAAATCCCCAACCAAGCAAACAAACAAAAAGAACTCAATACATTTAAACTACAGATATCTGAGGCAGTTTCCAATTCAAAATTTCCTTCTGATAATTAAAATCAAACAAACTTTAGGCCTTTGATTCACATTCAGTAAAAAAAAACTGAAAGTAATTTCTGCAAGAACCCTCATTTTCAAAGAAATATAACAGCTTTCAATATCACGCATTTCACTCAACCTTTCCATTTTAATCAGATCTGGAGGTTTATTGTCTATTTTTTTCCCTGACAGTTGCTAATTGAATAAGATATATTTTTAAGAAATAGTAAAATTTGCAAGGGGCTTCTTATCTGTGAGTGATAGATCACAGAAATGAGGAAGATTATTCAAATGAATTAAAATAAATCATTGTTTTCTGGCTCTTTACTTTGGAAACTTAACAAAACTAATTTACAAAGAAAAAGTGAGGACTTTTTATTTAAAAACCTTTCTGATTCCTCTAGAGACACAGTTACATATGTTTCATGAGAACATACAATGCAGTTTCAGTAAAGAGGTGATATTACCATTCACAGATCAAATCAGACACATATTTACACTTCTCACTTCTTCAGTACCCTTTGAATGTATTCTTGCTCTTCATTCTTACATCTGGATTTTGACCCTTCTTTGCATACTTCTTCCCCACCTCCAAAATATGCTGCTGTTGAGCCAGAAAATAAACACTCACTAAAATCTCAAATCAAGCATCTCTCCCGAATGAATTACTAAGGGACCTGATCCTGCACTCGCTGAAGTCTGTAGAAGTTTTAGCCACAAATCACACAAGCAAATGAGACAGGGGTCTTATATTCATAATACCTGACCAACCTTCTGAGCTGCAGAACTGAAGTCTTTCTTGTAAGTGTGGTAAATCTAGAAATCTGCTAATAATAAAAATGGAATTTGGGAGATTTTTTTAGTTTGTACTCAAGCATTTCACTTAGGTCATGATCCCAAGCACTTCTTCAGCATGTTTTTCCCCTATGAATTATTAATACAGGGCTTGAAATGGGCTCACAAGTGACTCTGAAGTCCGTATTAGTAAATCATATCCACAATACCAAACTAAAAAAATCAAAAGATAATACTGAATGTCTGCAGCATGTTTTTGAGAGATAAAATATACAAGAGCAAAATATAAGGGAGTCTCTGCTTCCTCTAAATATTAATTGATAATTGGGTCAATGAAATACTGCAAGATGTTTCTTTATTTTTATTCCCTGCTTTTAGAAACTTGTTTTCCCTTATTTTTTTATAACAGCTGCTTTTACAATTCACTTATTCACTCTCTATACAAAACACTGTTGGAGTTTCTTTATTATTATTTTAAAATAAACAACAACTTCTCAAAAAATATAGGGCATACCTGTATGTTTGGTGTCTGTTTACATTTTCTGTAATGTAGTCATTAAGCACTCAACGTAGACTTAAAGGATGTCAAAACTGACAACCACACTGTGATTGATGATGCTGTGCTAGACTAATTCTTACCAGGTGTGGTGTGATGTGAATTCAAATGCAGCTCAGGGTTCATATTTGTATTAGTAAAGTTGTGCTTTGTCAAAGTTCTGTGACTTCTTAACCCACTAAATCCATCTTCTAATCCAAGTTTTTCTTCACCTTATTGCTGTATACAATATTTTTCTTCCTCTCTGTCAGTAAAACAATCCTTACATCGTTGTCTCCAGTCAGGGTTTCTGAAGATAAACCAGTTTGTGCAAATTCCAGAAAATACCAAGTCTGATGAGGTTATGTTAATTAAGTGTAAAATCTACATAAAGGCTTCCTAAGTGACTTGAGCCAGGGTAGGTGAAATTATGTAGGGTGAAATTCACTCCGTCAGCATAAAGCATGAAAAGGAGAGCTTTATGTGGGTAAGGAGTAAAATCCACAGTCTTCAACCAGAAAAAAAGACTACAGCACAGACTTCTTTGGTCCTTACAAATATGGTCTCCATTGTTATCCCTTGTCATTTGCAAGCATGGATAGGGGCAGCAGCAAGTTATTAGCTGTTACTAAATGTCAGTGACAAACACTGAGCATTTGCACTTTTGAACAACAAATAGGTATTTATGGAGTGGGGGGCTGACCTACACACTTAGGAATTTTTTTTCCCCTCTCTTCCCCTCCTCCTCCCACCCCTTATTTTTGACTCTGTCCTCCAAGATATGTTGTCATCATCTGGATCATTGTCAAACCACATGTCCAGCAACTTTAATAGCGATGTTGGCCTGGAGTGGGCAGTGGAGTTGCATTTGTTTGTTTCCTGGCTGAATCATGACTGATTGTATTTATCTTGATATTACTTATGTTTTACAAACAACAAAAATAAATAACCTTGCAAGCAGAATCTTGAGACACTGGGAAGCATGTATAGCAATTTTTAAGCATTCAATTTACTTCAACAGACAAATAATCTAAAATCCTAAATAATATGACTCAATGAATCATAGCAAAGCACATCAACTGTTGTGTTGCTAATCCATGAAAGTACCTATTACCCTCCATGAGTACCTCCCCCTTTTCTTTACCAAACCCTTTTTCACTCAGGTCTAATTTTAAGTGAGTGCTTTCTCATGCAAATATTCCACTGATCTGAATGAGATTTTTGCAAGGGTAAAGACTTAGCAAAGACTTTGGGATGTGATCTTCAGAGAAAAACCCAACCCCTTCTTTTATGGATACAGTGAGTCACTGTACAGGAAATTTATTGTACTATTACTGCACAAAAAGTAGTGGAAGAAGGGCCAGCATACAGGACATTAACATGTACAATCAGTCTGCAAGAGGCTGGCAGGCACTGGTGGCAGAAACACCATAGTGTGGGGGCAAGGCAGGGGTTTGGGATATCACCTATATTATTCAGCTGTCTTCTCTCCATTAGTACCCCCAAAACACCCTTTTGACTTCTTCGTTGAAATCCACAGGTAGAAGAGAGGGGCAAGAAAATGGAGAGGGGCAAATTTTAGTTCTACTGGTAAATCGTATAGCTGACCCACACACTAGTCAGATAATAAGATTTCCATGTGCTAGAGTCCTGATAAGAATCATTAAGGATAGGGTAGTAATTTTAAAGAGAGAAAAACAAACAAACAAATTTTTCTTATATATACATAATTTTTTGTTAGTTGTTTGGAATTGTATTGAAGAGACTTGAGGAAGTAACAGTGACTGCAGGTAATACAGAATCCTCCAGAATTGAAGAAATTAACATAATTCTATAAAGCAATAATTACATATAAAATTACCTATTTTAATTTTAATCCCTTTTATTGCAGCTTCCTCTGCATTTCCAAAAGTTTGGAACTTGCAGGTGAACTTCAAGAAGTTGAGGTAGGACTTTTGATGAAAGGGGGAGACAGGGAAAAAGAGGGACAGACATTCATTAGGGTGGAGTTTAATGTCATTATTTGTTGATACAGTCTGCACAGACAAAATACATCCCAGTTTTTGCAATAGTGTAGGTGTGAGGAATAGTGCCTAAACTTGTAGCCCTGACAATACATCTTCCCCAGAAACTATGAAAGTCTCACTCTTCTGATACCTGTTTTAAAGAAATCACAGGTAATTGCATTTCTTTCTGAGTCATTATGCTCATGAATTATACCAGGTTTATGTCCACTTCGAAAACAAGGCAAAAAACACCAGCAAAGATGCTGTGCCACCCACTTTACAGCAAAGGTATTAAAGCACGCCAAGTAAACTGGCTACTTAATTGACATTTGTGTTAACCTTCATTTGTTACACTAACAGTACTCCTGTATAAAAATAGTTGTGCAAAGTGCTAATGTCACTATGAAGACTGTTGTCACTTAATTGAGATGAGATGGTGTCCTGTGCCAGACAGCATGCAGGCTGGATGACCTGGCACATGGCAGGCACTGGAAGGAATAGAGAAATGTTTCTTCTTTATCATCTGAGCAGTCTCACATCTGAGTGGAGCCCAGGCAATTCTTGGAGGTCTTACCAGTTTTCACAGATCAGTCAGTGCTATTTTATTTTTTTTTTGCTCTACTCATCCTTTGTCTCAGTTTTCTCATTGATATTGAGTTTGTTTCTTCCTGCTGGACTCCTCGGCTTGCATTTTATTTTGGATACTCCACTCTCAGTGGGCTGGAAAAGAGTTCCTCCACAATATCAGCTGGTGTTAATGGTGTCAGTGTTGGAAATTTCAGCAGCTTTTCCAAGAGGATTGGCTAGGTAGGATTATGTAGTAATATTGATAATTGTTGGTTGCATTTGTATTTCAGACTTAACATTATTAAACACCTTTCTGCTTTATGGTCATTTTTTTAGCAGTTGTAGAGTGTATGTCCTGACATATTTGTGAAGGGATGAACTACTTGGTTCTTTCTATTGTTACAGTTATTAAAAATACAGCTTTTTCTTTAACAGACCTTACTCACTTCCCCCTGCACCTCTTCCCCTACCAGTGAGCTCTCTCACTCATCAAAAATGGGTTAGTAATGCAGAAATTCAAGGAAAAGAGTTTGGGAGATGCATACTACTATGTCCCTCCTTGAAAGTCATATAAGGTGCTCTCTGGAGTTTTCCTTACACTGTTCTCCATATATATGTCATGTTAGCCAAACATATAATTCAGACTCATGGTCAAGTTATTGGTTTCTAACCGATCATCATCTGAGCCATGATAACATCATTGTTGAAATATAAAAAGAATGTGCAATAATGAAGCTTAAGGGGACTTAAGGACACTTTCTCTTCCTTTGTTGAAGGCTGAAAGAGCTACTGTGGTTGAGCTGATGCATGGTATCTCTCTGCCATGTACCTTTGATCAAATCTCTGAGCCCTTGTATTTTTTTAATTTCTATTTCTCTTTAATTTATAGTATGATTTAATCTTTCTTGGGAAATAAATGGCACATTTTTGTTTACTGCCATTTCCATAGGAAGAAAAGAAGAAAGAGGCTGGCACTCTCAGACCCTCTCATCCCCAAAGGAGTGACAAGGGGTGGAAGAAAAGCTGAATGCATCAGAAAGGACATGAGTGGATTTCAGGAGAGAGCACTGAAGAGGAATTATCTCTGAACGTAATGTGCTAGCCAACAAAGCACAACCGATAACCTCCAAAGCCATTGTAGACCTAAAATGCTAGCAGTGGTCAAAGCAAACGAAGACTTTTATTAAGGGACCCACATGTATCATTTTACTGTGGCAGGATTACACTGCCAGCCCTGCAGAGGGAGATTTAGTCAGGTAATTCTCATTAAGGGGCAAACCTCTCTGACTTCTGCCAGTGCTTTGCCTGATTAAGTACTGAAGAACCAGGCCCTAAAGTTGGCCCAGCTGAGCTCTAACAGATCTGCCTTTATGCAAGCAAAAGCTCATGCAGAGGAGTCATACCAGGCACTCTAATCTTAAGGGGAAACATTTCATTGCAATGCACAGCAATGTGTATTCTTTCTCAAAACTCTGTTATTACATTATCCATTTTTCTCTTGATTAAAAGAGATCAAGAAGTACACACTCACACATTGCACATGCAGGCTTTCCATACAGGAGGCCTGGAATCCACATTCAAATTCAGGCTGGAGGAGATCTGGCAACTTCCAGCTCTTGATGGATTTATGCTGTTCTAATAATAGTCACAATTTACTGATAATTATCAAGGAGGGAAGTTTCTGGGTTTTGTTGTTTGGTTTCCAAGATGTTCAAGTGTTTTCAGAAGTATTCAATGGCAGAGAGTTCTTAAACACTGTGAGACCACTGAGCTTTTGCAGATTATTTTCATTTTACCCGCTGATGGTCAGTCTATGGCTTTAGTTACTACCACAAGCAGATAGAGAACTGGAGATGCACCAGCACAAAGGAAATTTCAGGAGCTGTTCAGGCTTTTAGATTATGGTTAAGATTACATAGCTCATACTCCTCACCTTCTCTCTGGGAAGGTAGAGGAAAAATCCTAAAATAATATTTTATGATCTATGCAAAAATATGGACAGTCTTTGATCACCCCCTGCCCATACCTTTGTTTTTGCATAAGCACCAAGCAGGCTAAGGCACATGGAGCAAGAGCAAATCTCTGCTTCACCACTGATTGTTTATCAGGAATTGGTATTTGCCTGTACCTCAGTGTCACACAAAGGAAATGTAGATACTGCACTTCACTTTAAAGGAAACAGGAAGAAAAGTACATTAGAGTAAATGACAGTCAAGTGCTGTATCAAGGGGACTATGTAGCGTATCAAGATCAGGTTGATTGTGTGGCATAAAATAGATCTGATACAAAATAGGAAACATTTAAGAAGTTGAATGCCTCAACTAATAAAGCAAGGTAAACAAACAAAAAAAGGGGGGGGCAGATTTTAAATGCATTGCCTATGAATGTAATATCTTTCGTTCTTCATTCTTCATAATGAGGACAAATAATTTTTGTGGCACTTAGTCTTGTGAGCTATGTAAGTCAATGATACCTATCCACACAGGAATTAGTAAATTAATACTTTATGGCAGTTTTAGGCTATGCCTTTAAAAGTTAGCTGAAGATTTTGAGCAGAAAAGTAGAAAAATATAAACAATTCACAATTGGGTGTAAAAAGGAAAACAAAAGATTATTCTAAATGAATTTCATTGGCCAGACGTGTGAGATGCACCCTAGCAATCTCACACATTCCACTTCATTCTGTTCCTTCTTCCCTGGATGTTTGGCTGTTTCCGCTCACCTGGGGAGGATTTAATCGCTACTAGCTGACCTTGCAGATAAGAACTAACATTCCTTCTAACATCTCTTCTCTTTTCTTCTAATTGGAGAGGGAAAGGGGGAGTGGTTAGGGGAGAGTGGATCAGTTTCCCTGCTCTTTTTGGGATACTAGAAGGAATTCAGGGGGGTTTCTGTGCTGTTTTCTGATTGTAAATACCTGTATAGTATTGTAAATACTGTATATTTTTACATATTCATTGCAGTCCATTTTAGAGTGTAGTTTTTTGCTTTGTAAATATAGCTTCTGTTTGCTTCCTGACTGAGCTGTGCTTCTGTAGTGAGAAGTTCCAAACCAACACATACTTCTAGAGAGATTCTTGTGTCATACCAGTACCATACGTATTCCTCTTGTACTCCCTTGCATGATGCCATGAACATGACTGTTTTAAACAGTCTTGAAATAACAGACTAAAGAAAACAAAAAGTGGCTACAACAGAAATTACAATTAAGCACTGCTGCTGAGATAGTTAAACAAACCAACCAAACACAAAAAAGATGAAATCCATGTCAAAATGGACTACAAAGGAATGAAAAGTAAGAAAAGTTTACTCCAGCCTTGTGAATCTGGGCTTCCTTATTTCCCTCTGTAGCCAGAAAAAAAGTCCTGTAAGGTGTGGTTCATAGCAGTTTTGATGGTTTAGGCCTGCCTGGGGGCCAGATGCCTACCAAAGCTGCTCTATCATTCCTTTTCTTAGATTGACAGAGGAGAAGGAAAATATAATCAAAGGCCCATGAGTCAAGAAAGAAGCAATTTAATATGATGAAAAGCAAAAGCAAAGGCCTTGTGCAGAAGCAAAAGCAGATAAAGGTGTTATTCTCTATTTCAAAAGGTGTTTTGGCCACTCCTGGGAAGCAGGGCTCCCATACGCATAGCAGTTGCTCTGGAACACAGATACCATCAATGAATGTCCCCATGCCTCCCTCTTTTCCTCAGCTTTTATATCTGACCTGATGTCATATGGCATGGATTACCCCCTTGGTCAGTTTGGGTCAGCTGGCTGAGCTGTGTCCCCCACCAAGATCAGGCTACAGTTTGTTGGGAAAATGTTGGAAAAGCACAGCCTTGGTGCTTGGCTCAGCAGTAGTCAAAATGTTGGTTTATAATATAAATGTAGACAGCTACATCACTGCAAAACACAGCACTACAAAAAATGCTCTGTGGAGAACTGACTCCATCTCAGCCAAACCCAATCCAGCAGATATTTGAGTAGCTATGAATCTGTATTTACAGGAGATTGGGTTCTCAAGCTTAGAACGGCCAAAGTTCAGATTAACTTGATAAAGGCTTTGTGAGCACTAAAATGTGTCTTAGATGTGGGATTCCTATCTTCTGTGCTGTATCAGTGTTTTTGTTTGGGCTCCAACATGGAGCAGACAGCTGGAGACACATGGGATTGGACTATGTTTGTGCTCATCAGCACTTTTCCTTTCTACAGAAACCAGATCTGTCTAAGCTAGCTTGCCCCCTGCCCTCTCCCCAGCCCTACAAACCATACTTTTCTGGTGCATCCTCATGGGTCTGGTAGCCTCAAATATACTACATAACTTCATATCCTATTTTGTGTATCCCAGTCTTGGCACCAGAGTACAAAAAGCATCATACAAAGACTTGAAACAGGCCACTCCTTGGCATGCATTCATCTTATACAAGTTATAGCACAGGTGGTAAAACAGGGATCAGTACTGGGCCCCATGCTCTTTAACATCTTTATTGATGATCTGGACGAGGACATTGAGTCCATCATCAGTAAATTTGCTGATGACACCAAGCTGGGGGCAGGAGTTGATCTGCTGGAGGGTAGAGAGGCTCTGCAGAGGGACCTCGACAGGCTGGACAGATGGGCAGAGTCCAGCGGCATGAGATTGAACACATCCAAGTGCCAGGTTCTGCACATTGGCCACAACAACCCCATGCAGAGCTACAGGCTGGGGTCAGAGTGGCTGGAGAGCAGTCAGGCTGAGAGGGACCTGGGGGTGCTGGTTGATGGTAGACTGAACATGAGCCTGCAGTGTGCCCAGGCAGCTAAGAGGGCCAATGGCTTCCTGGCCTGCATCAGGAACAGTGTGGCCAGAAGGAGCAGGGAAGTCATTGTGCCCCTGTACACTGCACTGGTTAGGCCACACCTCGAGTACTGTGTCCAGTTCTGGGCCCCTCAGTTTAGGAAGGAGGTTGACTTGCTGGAACGAGTCCAGAGAAGAGCAACAAAGTTGGTGAGGGGTTTGGAACACAAGCCCTATGAGGAGAGGCTGAGGGAGCTGGGGTTGCTTAGCCTGGAGAAGAGGAGACTCAGGGGTGACCTTATTGCTCTCTACAACTACCTGAAGGGAGGTTGTAGACAGACGGATGTTGGTCTCTTCTCCCAGGCAGCCAGTAGCAGGACAAGAGGACACAGTCTCAGGCTGCGCCAGGGGAGGTTCAGGCTGGATGTTAGGAAAAAGTTCTATACAGAGAGAGTGATTGCCCATTGGAATGGGCTGCCTGGGGAGGTGGTGGAGTCGCCATCACTGGAGGTTTTCAGGAGAAGACTTGATGGGGTGCTTGGTGCCGTGGGTTAGTTGTTTAGGTGGTGTTGGATTGGTTGATGGGCTGGACGTGATGATCTTGAAGATCTCTTCCAACCTGGTTTATTCTATGTATTCTATGTATTCTATGTATTCTACTGAACCTTGACATAGGTACTTATAGTTGAGTACCTATGAGTACTGAACTATGGTCTTGGGCCTTGAAGAAGGTAAGGCTCCAAACAACATCTCTGTACCTGTGGCTTTGTCCTGAGGAAGAATATATTCTCATGCCAAAATGACCAAATATGTTCATTAAAAGAAAAGTAGTTATTCAAGTTAATGTTTGTATGTAAAGGCAGCCAGCAACCCCAGCACGTATAAACTTTATTTGGAGCTGTGTGGGAACACCACCTGCTCATGCCGCTCCAAGAAATTCTACTTAGAACATTCAGGAGCAGCTGTGATGTGAATATTTGATTCATCTCACCAGAAGCTGAAATTAGGATTGAAAACATAGATCATGTATTCTACTAGCATTCCCAGAAAATATTTTTTTAGTATTTGTTGTTCAGTGAGATATCACAAATGAGCCTGCTGACCTTCTGCTAAAGTACAAGGTGCAACTGGAATCAATTGTTTCCGTTTTGACAAAGAGTTGTACAGAATATAGTGCTATACAGCATTTTAGGTATGGGCAGGATTTTCCTGAGGTTTGTAGTTGTATTAATTCTATAATCTTGTAATTTCAGATAACATCACAATTCAAAGAAAAAAATTTCCCCTGCTTCAGGAGTGAGTAAAGTGAAGACTCTATAATTAATATCAGTAAGTCCACTGAACACATTGTTCGGTGGCCCATGTAGCAGCATACATTTCTTTATACAGACTTAAGAGGAATCAAGATTCAATACACAGCAACTTTTTCTTAGCTACAAAGAGCTGGTGTGCCTGAGGCTTCTTTTGATGTCTCTCAGTTCTTGAAAAATTGGGTTCTTGTGCTCTCTTAAATCCTTTTACCTTTTTCTTGTTCTATTACTTATTTTCTATTCATAAATTAAAGGATTGACTGCAACAATGTTCTCTTTAGAATCATTTTACTGAAATGCCAGATCAGGCAGGGGTGTATTCTTATTCCTCTGCTATCATAATGAATACTTAGTGAAATTTACATTAATCCCACTTGGAGATTCTCCCCAAAAATACCACACCTCTTACTATTAGATGTATTTGGATGCACAGCCAGTTTTGAATCAAAAAGGCTTGGTTTTGTTTGGTGAGTTGTTTGGTTTTTCGGGGTTTTTTTTTTTTGGTTGGTTTGGTTTTGTTTGTTTGGTTTGGTTTGTGTGGTTTTCTTTGTTTGTTTGTTTGTTTGTTTGTTTTTTCCCTGAAGGGGCAATAACAAGGTAAAAATCCATATCACAAAATTACAAAAGCCCCTTCTTTAATAGTTTATGTGAATAGGTCACTACTGCCCCTTATATCTAACCAATAATCACAGCATTCCACTATGCTGAGGAGAAAGAGTAGAGCAGTAGAAACACCTGCATTTTAGGCCAGATAGGAAGTTCTGTTATTATCTGTTCTCTCTGCTTTATGAAAGCGATGTGAAAAACATAGTAACAGCTAAGGCCATAGTAAAATATGTGGCTTCTAATCCACAGTGCAAAATTTCTATGTAATGTAACTTCTAACCTGTCAAGTTACTTCATGGACCATGTGGATGCAGTGCTGTTGCCAATGTCAGCACTTGATGCTTTAACAACAGTGATGCTCAACTGAGAGAGACCAAAACAGGAATGTCTTTGCAGTTCCTTGTTCTGCTTTTTCAGTACAACTTTCTGCTATTCTAGTGTTTGACAGAAGGACTAAGACATTCATCACCTGAAGAAACTGAGCCAAACATTTGCTTTGAATGATTGCAACCCAGATGTCCTACCATAGTTGATATGCCTAAATTATTAGGCACTCCTTTTTGAACATCTTTCAGTAAGCAAGTGCTCATGTGTGTATATGTGTACAGGTATTCATGTTTTCACACATCTCTCCTAGAGGGCACACACAGCCACAAATGTGTCGAAAAATCATTATTCCATTCAAAAAAATATTTTCTTTAAAGTAAAACCTAATAGGATCTGAGCATAAACCTATGCCATTTTTCTCCAATAAGAGGTAGCAGCCTGCAGGATTGGATGAAAACTGGTGCTAGCTTGTCCTGTTTTTATCAGAAGACTTTGAACCATACATCTCCTGATCCACAGGCTGCCATTCGAGAATACTGACAATATGACAAAATGAGCTTTATGCACAGAAAATTCTAACCCTTCCAATTTTTTGTATGCAATTTACTCTATGATTTAATCAAATTCTATCATACTAGCTCTTAGGAATCAATGACTGTGATTAAAAAAAAACCCACAATAATAATTTTAAAAAAGTATCTGTTGCAGTGTTTATGTCCTTTTGCATTTTCCATGAGAGGAAGAACTTGAATTTTTGTTTTGTTCATTGTAAATGAATAAAATGTGATGCTAAAAATGTTGGGATTATCCCTATTGACTATTCACTGAATATCAAGGCCAGCTGGACCACATACATCAAGGAAACTAGGCTTGCTCACATAAAAAAAACCCAAACAACCAAAACCTGAATACAATTGCAATATAGGACAAAATACCCACTCAAGACATCCAAGATACATGGAAGGGTAAAAAAATCCTTACTTGAAATCTTTAGAAGAGAGGTGATTGGTTTGGACTAAGGATACAAGGAGACAGTAGATTCATCATCCAACATGTTTTGCTGGTAATGGAGCAATAAACATGATCATAGGAGTCTACTCTTTTTTGCTTTTCTTCAGAAACTAGTAATATTTTCTATCACTGGTGTCTAGAAGATCCAAAACACCTCTCTGCAGTCAGTATTCAGGAGACACATAACATATGGCTGCTGAAGACAGGTGGCAGAGCAGTTTCTCATTCTCTAGTCAGGCACTCAATGTATATGTTCAGAGGACTAACAACACAGATAATACTTTCTTACTAATGCACTTTTTTACTGCACACCTATATAACCTGACAAAAATGACATTTTAGTCACTTCTCATTTATTCAAAATCAAGTGTTCAGTATGCTTTGTTTAAATTATTGCATATGACAGAAAAGAAAAACAAGAAGACTCAAATTCTTGTGGGCATGAATCCTGCCTTTCTAGGTCTTTTTCAATTATTTCTGCATATTTGATTTCTATTACACAAAGTGTATTTTCACAGTATCACAGTATAACCAAGGTTGGAAGAGACCCCAAGGATCATCAAGTCCAACCTGTCCCAACCCTCATTTCAGTCTCATAGTTGAGGTCATTCTAGAAGTTCATATGATGCTAAAACCTGCAGAAAAGAAGGGGGAAAAAAATAGGTCCACAAATTGTACTTTCACATTTATATGCATGCAAAGAAAATATATCTAGGGAAAAAAAAAAAAAGTCAGATGAGAGCATTGACCTTATCTCTTACTTTCTGAATTTACTAGTCCCTACCTGCCTTTTTTTCCTCAATAAGCAATAACACATAGATTAAGGCTTTTTATTCCTTCCTGAATTCCCTTTGTTCCATGTTGTAGTTATATCAATTTATTGGCTGGAAATATGAAAAAATGTGAATATTATTTATGAAATATCAAAAGTTGCGTTCCTGAGCCACTTTTATTCCGGTTCATTTGCCCGGTCGATGTCAGGTTGATTACACACGGTAGAAGGCCAATAAACAGTAAAATAACAGTCTAGAACAATCAGAACTTGGAATACAGAGGAACAAACTGGAATCTCCCTACGTGCACGAAACCAGACAGCAATACTGCCTCGGGTGGCATTGACGGACCACCATCGAGTTCACAACGGAGCTACCCAAGGTATACCAAGGTACCAAGCTATAAACGTTAGAAATAACCAGGTAAAATAGTGTACTTTACTCACAAACCTCCGAGCTGCTAGCTACCAAAACCTTTGCTGAACGAAGAGGTATTTGAGTGAGTTCATAGTTATAGTCCAAAGGGCAGTATCCACCAATTTAGAGGAAATGAGAGGGCAGGCTGCTGTAGGGGAGGCCCAACTCGAGCACTATGCGGCTAAAACAAAAGAAGCTAATTGCTGTGAAGATAGGAGCAAGTAGGGTGCTTGTCGCCGCCTTGAATCCCATTAACCAACGGGGGAGAGAGATAAGAGAGTGATGAGCATGCAAGCTATGAGTGTGACGAGCCAAAAAGTATAGGTGATCTTTCCCTATAAATTCCCTTTTCGAAAACGGAAGGGCCCAATGGCACATTAGCCATTCAAATCCCACCAATCAATTCAAAATGTTTATGTGGCGAGTAAACTGCATATGCCCTTCTCTCATGGCATCTGGCACATGCAGTCGCCTCTCTGAAACGTGAGGCTTGGGTTCAGCTTCCACCCCCCTCCAGGCAGCCTTAACAGCACCTGCCTATTAGGCTCCTCAACCTCAATCTGGACCCTGTAACAGAGAAGGAGGAGAAAGGGGCAGTGGCTCAAACCAGATTTAGCTGTCTTGTTAATGCCTTGTCCAGGACATTCCATCTATACAGTTTCAAGTTATGGACCACTCAGGATACAAGAGTCCATACAACCCCCTTTCTGTGATGGTATTCCAATAAAATATCCTGAAACCAGAATGGAGTATCAGAAATGTTTAGTATGGACTTATCACCACTGTCCTGGGCTTAAGGTTGAGCAGTGATGTAGAAAAGAATATGACCATAGGAAAATTAGGCTGAGTTTTTACTGAAATAAAGAATGACTGAATTACTGAGGTTCTATCACCAAAACATCTTAGGAGGAAAAATACTCTGTTTTCATACGCGGTATCTCCAAAGTGGCTGTGCTCTGCACTCTAGCAGGCATGTTAAGAAGCCATATCAGTGTTGAGCTCTTAAGGAATAAGCTCTCCTAGCTCCCTTTCATTTTATAAATGGCAGTGGGAGGGCTTCCAATCTGTCTGAAGGCACAGCTGACCCAGCAGAATTCACTTGCTAGAGTATTCACTGATATGAGAAGGAAGTGGTCACATGGGATGATACAAGGTAAAGCGGCAAATTCTTCAACCACTTTTCAACCAAAACATTACACTTGACTGCAACAGCACAAACAGATTTTGCATTTCTTATCATAATGTGCATGAACACAAATCTGATGATTACCAAGCACGGCATCTACAATCCTGGGATCATTGTTTTAGGTAAGAATGTCTAGTTGTATAGATATACTTTCTATCAATCTACCCTCTTTAAGCCAGAGGAATACTGTTCTCATTGAATCTTTGGCAGGCATCTTTTCGTTTCCTGAGTCACCTTGCAGAATCTCAGAAACAGAATGCTGAACTTCTTGATGGACTCTACAGAGAGTTAAGACTTCATAAAGACACCTTTCTGTAAGATTCCCTGTAGTGATTTCTCCTTCCCACTTCTGTCTTGGAAAATAACAGCTTCTCTCTCAACAGTTTTCTGTAGTTCTATGGATAGAATTGCATGCCTACTATGCTGCAGAAGGACAGAAATAGCTGTGTACAGTCCTAAGCATTCCCCTGTGAACACATAAGACAGCAAAAAATGACAATTAAGAAAGAGGCAAAAAAGCTAACTCTACAGTGGACCAGGAAATAGGTGTATGTTAGATTGACAAGACCAAGACAGAGTAAATGTACTAAGACAAGCTATCAGATGATAATATTAAACAGAAAAAAGGGAAATTTTCAGTACAGGAATTTCAGAGATATCTGCTCTGAGAATAGTAATATTCAATTTTTTATTAATTTCTGGATTTATTGCTTGTAAAATTAAAAGAAGAGAAAAATTTTATGCTACACAAGCATATGACAATGTAAGTAGTCAGTTACACCAACATGCTAGGCAGGGGGACCATCTGAATGACACAGAGCAATTTAGCACAGTGTGGCACAAGCCTAGTCTTTCAGAAGGAAAGTGCCTATTCCACACATTGAGCAAGGACTTCCAGATGAATCATCAGTGGGAATTGGAGATTATGGGAAAGGTTTGAGCCCAGCCATTTCCCCTCCAGTTAAAAAAAAAGATTGTTGTCAAAGTGACAAGGATTAGAAAATTATTCAAGGCTTGGAAAACCTACCTGATGGTAAATGACTAAATCTATTTCCTTTACATAAAGAGGTTAAGGAATGACATGATGATAGTCTAGAACTACTTGCATTATTTCTTGCAATGGCATCTTTAATCTAGTAGATAAAGGTACAATGAGAAGGAGCCAAAGATACAGAAGTAAAAACTGAAAATAATCTCTGATATTTAAGATTAAATTAAACTACTGTGGTGGGTTGAAATTACCTAACATAAAATTGCCAGACTAGCTCAGTTGAAAACGAATGAAGCTGTATTTATGAGCACAACTATATCTAGAAATATGGAATGCAATAAATATATGCAATACGCAATATTTGTGCACACACATATATATACACACACAGTTTATAAACAGCACAATAACCCCAATGGGCAAAACCAGCGGGATACCAAGAGTTTCCCCCTCCTGTTCCCTTCTCTCCCCCTATACACAGGACAAGAGAAAGAAGAGCAGAGAGTAGTTTGTTAGTACTTAGCCACAACAAAGTATGCAGTCAAGGTCAGCAGCAGTTAAGCAAAAGCCATGTAGTATCTGTGGGAGTGAAGAAAACCAAAACGAGAGCAAGTCAGTGTACAAAACTAACTTTATGTTGGTTATCAGACCAATGGGATTATTTAGACCTTATCATTATTTTCCTTTTTACATCCAGTGGTAATTTATTTACATTTATCACTTTCTGCTCAAGATTTGTTGAAAATTTTCTAGGCACAGCTTAAAACTACCACAACTAGTGGAACAAAAGTGGTTGTTTCTCTACAAACTTTTAGAATCAAAACCAGTACTTTGATTAGTACCTTAAAGCAAGACATACCATGATTCATAGTGTAAAGAAATAGTAGAATAATTTAAATAATTTTAGATTAAGACATTGGATGTTTTTTAAACAGGGATTACCATTGAAGCAGAAGCTCTGGACTATGCACAAAAATTGATTGGAAACCTCACTTTTTAATTTGGTCTACATTAATAGCAGTCCTAGTACTACTAATTCAGACTGGATTTGATTTTTTTTTCAGTTCAGAGATCAAAAAAAAAGAGGCTGTGTTCTATGGCAAAGACAGCTATTTCAAATACTAGAATCTATGTGTTGATCAAGACTTGCATTCTTGTGTGATTTAACACCGATCATTTACATGGATGTGTAGCACTTTATGGTTCCAGATTTTCTTTCTCTCCCGATAGTTACACAATAACAATAATCAAGTACTTGGGAAGAAATTCAAATAGTTTTGCTCAGTACATTTGTATCCAAATATGACAATCTCCGAGAAGATCCTGCAGGTCCTCAGGATTCCCCATGACTGTTAAGTCTATAGAGCAGTTATGCTCCCTTGGTGTCTTTAACTGCTTCTTCCTCAGCTTGAATTGGATGCACATCAGAGACCACCCAGTCAGAGCCTGACCACTGAGCTTCCAAGATGCAGCCCTCATTGATTTAGTCTGTCAGCTTTGTCTCCTCAGCCTTATTCAACATAGGAATTGCTCAATTTTTAATAGCCCAAGCTGCAGTCTGAGCTGAATACTCTGGAAACGAAACCGATTTGATTGAACCAGGATGTTTGGCAAGTATCAAGCAAATGACATACATTAGTAGTAGAGTAGAAGAAAAGACTACAAAAAGATGGGACAAAACGATTCTTTGGAGTTGTACAACTGGCTTCTAAAGACATGCTAACTATAAAAGAATGTTTTCATTCTCTGAAGGTTAGGGTGAAAACTCAGCCTAAATCCCATTAAAAATGCTGTTTCATCTGACCCATTTGGAGTGCTCAGACAGTGGAATGGTCTGGCTGCTGCTTATTTAGAAGTATTACGGGCATTGTATTGGAACAACTGACAAAAGCACCCTGTCCCATGCTCCCACTTTTCCCGCTATTTGCCAATTCGTAATTACAGTATGTAAATACACAGCAGAATGGGTCTTTGGTTAATCAAATTGATTTAATTGCTGAATCCCCACAGACGAATGTGAACAGAGTCTTCTCTTTTCTCATTTTTTGTTGGCAAAACATAGCCACACAAATGATAAAAATTCCACCAGAAATGGGAATAGGATTTGAATAACTCTTACTGGAACACTGCTAGAACACCTGTAGTCAGATTCAAAGGACTTTAACAAGGTAATTCCTCATAATTTTAGAGCTGTAAATTATGGCATACCCTAGAGATGCTGAATTAATTAAGCCTTTGTAGATTATCAACATGTATATGTCTATTTTTTATGGAAATCTGGCATTGTTTTTCATGTTCTGAATTATGCTATTAAAAATGCAGATATAGTAACACGAAAAAAAGCTTGGAAAGGGTTCATCAGATATGCTCATTAGTTCATAGTCTGAATATAAAGCTCTTGCAATAGTTATGAGTGTTATTGTTAATATCACATTTAGCACTAGTCATTGGAACCACAACATTATCTTGATTGCTTTTGGCAGGTACCTGAATCATAAAATATAAAGAAAGCAAGCCTGAAGATATCCTTGACAAAATAGTGGGTCATTAAAACCTGATGACTTCATGAGCTAGTAAAAATGCATGTAACTTTCAGAGTTTGGGGGCTACCCTCTACATTTAGCCTGTATCTGGAGCTAAACTAAAGCAGTTACTTTATCACCTGCTGACTCCTCCCCAGCAGAGAAAGGGAACCAGGAAAAGGAGAGAAGACCCACAGTTTGAAATGAAAACAGATTTAATGCAAGAGCCAAATTAATAACAATGTCAATACAAGATATATAAAAGCATGCTCAACCCAGCAAAAAAATGCAGGAATCCAAATAACCAGGAAGACAAGAACAAGAAGCTCTAACAGAAAGTCCCTTCTCCTCAGCCAATTTCCTCCTTCATACTGAGAATGACACTCATGGTATGGGATACACCTGTGAACTGAATCAAGGCAGCTCTCCTGGCCGACTCATGGTCTGCAGCCCATGGATAGCCTGTAATTCTGTCCCAGCAGAACCAGGACATCTCCATTGGGCACACTGATGCTATATGACCCAGGAGTTTGTCAATTCCTCAGGCCAAGTCAAAACCTTTCCTAGGTCCCACCTCTATATCAAGGGGGGGGTCACTCCATATTCATGCCCTGGTAAATACTGGTTTTTGTGTGGATATGAGAGCAGGAACTTCCAGAGAGCTCTGTCTTGCTCTTATATAGACAATATGCAGGAAAAGGAAGGGAATAGCATGATACATAATCTGGTGCCACACCCTGGGTGGGGCTTTCCATTTTAAAGTCCAGCAGTTAACCCTCAACCTGCAACAGCACTCTAGCAGAGCTCCTAGCCTGAAGGAGCATGCCCTGCTATCTGTCAGGAGTGAAACCTCGAACTAGATATTTATGAACAATAAACTAAAGCCGTTTTTTAGAAATGCTTTGTCAGCAGTGTCCAAGATTTACATGAAAATTTTTTGTCCCCAGCAAAGGTTTTGGGGCTTAAATCTCCAGAGTCAAACAAGAAAGATGGTCCAAGTACTTCCATATCTTGGATGAATGCTATGATCATTCTTGTACACAGGTAAGTACTAGCAATAGTAGCAGCACATATTTTTCTTCAGCTGCTCTTTGAACAATGTCAGCTGTCACTGTATAGCTGGTACTGCTCCATAGGCATTCTGAGAGGACCTGTGAGAATTGGCTCATCTCAAGATACTTTGAAGGAATCTTATCAACATATTCAGATGAGTATAGATAGTTTTTTGCTTTACCAGATGAGCGGTTTCCTTTATACTGAGTGAACTGAGATCTGGCTGACTAGCAGCTCCATTTATTTACCTAGACATATGGATTTTAGAAGCCCTTATAGCCAACTGCTATTAGTCTGGTAGACCACAAGTCTATCTGACAAGTCTGTAGAGATATCTAAGGTACTCTAAGATACCTAAATATCATTAGTCGAACATCTGAGGTGAACCCTGGGCTTCTTCTGTAAAAGTGGCTTAGGCATTAGCATCCTCATAGACACTTGCATTTAGATAAATTCACCTAGATTTTTGAGGCTGAAGGTGAAACCTATCCGTGAAACTCAGGAGTTAGTTACCAGCTGAGACAGCATTGTCAGAATCAGTTTTCAAGTTAGGCACTGATATATCCTGTTCTGAGGAACCTATTGCCCTTATTCATCTCTGTCCATAAATGCTTGAAGCAAGCTCAATCAATTCTAGACTATCTGAGCCTAGAAACAGATTTAGAAAAAGCCATTCATGTTTCACAAATAACACCACTGCTAACTTTTGATCTCAGCACTTCATGAGAATACTGATTTAAATGCTTACTATACTTTTCTTTAAGACTCAGGATAAAACTGCTGCCAGATTCCAATTCTAAACAAAATAAAATTCTTTACATTGCTTTTGTATTTGCTTTGCGTGATAACTACCTTTTCAGTGTATTACTAAACTCAATTAGAAATGCTTACTTGTGCTGCAGTATTTTGCTGAGGCTAATGAACAAAGTTTCATAAAATCAGCTTGTGACCATGTGATGACTGTTAAAACTTATAAGCTCCTTAACAATTATCATAAGGAAATCAGCCTACTGTGGCAGTGTTATAGGGTGCATTGCGAACCAAAGTACTTCTAGCTCATCACAGTTTTGCCTGTTCCTGCTGGAGCACAGACCTGGTTTTCAGGAAACAGATGGAAATACAAACCTCTGATATTCCTATTCCACTTTGTGTGATAAACATGTTTAGAAAAGGGGAATGATGTTGACCTTGAAAGACTATTGTACTGTGCTCTGCACTCAGAATTTCTTTCACAGTTTCCATTTCTATAATTTACTATATGTTTGTTTGTTTGTTTGTTTTAATAAGCAAGTTCTCATGCCTTACTGTTTTTTAAATGATCAAGTAACTGTCACACTGTGTTAAAACAGTTTTATTCCAGGTAAATTATCAGGTTTTAGTACATTTCTACACTTCCACCTTACTAGTAACATTGTAAACTATTACTTGCTGTCAGTCTGGATGCTAATCCTTTTCTGCAGTGTTTTCTGCCCTTAACGCTGGTGTCTCTTCTGGCAAAAAGCAGATATGGCCTTTTATAATTATCTTTTTTTTTCAATTTTTGATAGCAAACTTAGAGTAGTATAGGCAGGGTGGTAATATTTCATAATGTTCAGAAATGCTGAGGCACTTGCTTAAGAAAGCACCACACATGCCTTACCTTTTAAGCAGTCAGAAGCTTTCCTAACACTCAAATCTTTCTGCAGTTCTGACTTCCCAACTAATCAATATATTTTTAATGCCTTGTTGCCTCCTTTGTGTATTGTATCAGCCAGCAGGACTAAGATCTTTCTTTGCTTGGGTATGTATGTATAGATATCTATATGTGAGCTACTCACAGTAGGTCTTTTAGAGAAAATAGACATCCATTTTATCTTGTTCTTCACAAAGTCCTCAAAGATCAGATATTTCCATCTAAAATCTACATATTATTCCTCATTGTCTGCAGAAGAATTTAACTAACAGAAATGCATCAGGTGTCTATATCTATACAGAAACCCAACCATAAAATAAACATAAACCATCTAGGATGAATCATATAATCTTTAACAATAAATTTTTCATGCAAGTGGATCCCATAATGAAATGTGAAAAATGGAAGAGCAGTTTTAGTGTGGAATCCTTTATACTGCTTTGTTTTTTCTGTCATGCCACAGAACATCCATAACTGTTATTTAGTTTTTCTGGCTTTGGGCTTTCAGTGTCCACGGAATACTGCAACACTGAATGTATTGTATTTAACCTAACAGCAGTTCAAAGAAGTAATCCAATAGCATATTCTAGGTGCCTACAGAAACAGAAACATCCTGGCTATAAAAAATAATGCTCTTGAAAAGCTATTTGCAGAAACATTTAGTTCTCTTCAGTCTTTCAGAATGAAGATGTGTTGTATGAGGTATTTTATACATGCAAATGCTTCATTTTCTTTCTTTAAGTCTTTATAGTACTATTTGTTTTCAAATGAGGTTTGTGGTTGTTTCTTACAGAGAATGCAAAATCAGGGTACGTTTCACCATTCTGTGGTTTGCCATATATTTTTCTTTAATAAATCATCATAGAAGATGTGAACAAGTTTAATTTTACAATATAAATATTTCATTGTTCAATCTGTGTGTTTTATGTGTGTGCCAAGACCAGACTTATCCAAAAAGCAGTAGCCTAAGAAACCAGAAATTTGGTACAGCATGAAATAGTACCAAATAATACCCCCATGGAAAAAACTGCATATGATACAGACAATTTATATTTATGAAATTTGAGTTTGAAAAAAATCTATGTTTTTATTTAATTTTGCTTGGAAGACATATTCAGTGATCTCTGACTTCCTGGTAACATAATGATGTATAGATCATAAATGGCCCTCCTATTGTTCATCTGCTCAGAACAGAACAAACAATCTCAAGCATAACTAGAATATTGGCATATTCCAAACTTCAGTAAGACCTTTAAAACATGAACACTGAAGAGAGTATCAGTTACATGGAGAATAATAATTACTGGGTTTTAAACTGTTTTCTCTATTTAGTGTACTCTCACATTTGTAACCATGGCATAGAGATTTCAAAGTAGAAAAGTTAATGGAGCCCCTTACTATCCATTCAACTTTGGAACAGAGCTCTAACAATTTGTTAGGCCAGGCTTCAGCCACTGTAGCCAGTAATAAAAGAGGAGATGAGTATTTGCCAGACATGTTGCAGAGGAATAGGTGGAAGGTACAGAATGCAGCAACAGAGATATTTGCTGTTCCTAAACTTCGACTCAGCTAAATCAGAGAAATCTCTGCTCAGTGCTTATCTGCTACAGTGGCAGGAAGCCAAGGATTTTTTGCAACTTTTTTTTCCTGTTTATTGGGCTAATTTGACCCCAAATACTGTTCCAAATGGGACAATTCTGTCAATGCCCACTAATCTAACTTCAGATTCATAGCCATAGTCTTACTTGGGTGATGAATTTTGTTGTTAAACAAGAGGTTATGCTGACACATTAAAAAGTTTATTTGTAGTCAGTTTGTTTCTCATGTGAGTGAACAAAGTTAATCAGATATTAAGTGGATTTATGTCTCAGTTACTTGATAGAACAAAAATTCTTTGGCATTAATAGCTTTTCAGCATAGTAGGAAAAGATGAATTAAAAACCACAAAATACTTTCTGGAAGGGTCAATGCTACCCCCAAAAAATAAAATAAATCTAATCCTTGTTGCCTGCTTTATGTTCTGGAAACCATTAATGCTTAGACTCTACTAGGATATACACCTCAGTCACAAAAGTATTTAGGCAGACTAACAGCCTTTTCCAGGATCTGTACAGCTGTAGCTGCCATTTATCTGCTCTCTGAAGTAAACTCCTTTATAGCTATCTTAGTGTTTATACACTACCCTGACACAGTATCTCTACTACTTCTGCAAGAGCAATAAAGGCATAGGAATACAACTGACATGTCATAACTGTGTTCCAGTTACCATGCCTTTTCAGGTAATAAAATGGACCAGCTAAATAAAAGACTGAGATTCAACCATCCCCAGCGTTGTCCATACCATGTTGCTCAGGAACAGAATTTGGGGTTCAGTCTGTCTCTCAACTCAGCCAGATTTTAGACAGGCCAGACCCCTTAATCTTCAAAGCTCACTGTCATAAATGGGGCTTCTGTCACAGAGCTTTTTGAACAAAGATCTTACAGCATAACCCCTCAAACTCCAGGCAATTCTGGTGTCCAGTATAGCCTCAGAAAAAGAAATTATTTTGTCCATTGGTCAATAAAAACTCCTTGAAATTTTAAGGGAATATATCAGGTGTATTTTACATTGGCATTCTCTCAGTTGTATTTCTTTACCCTTGCTCCTCTCAACTTGTTGGTTTTGGCTACATTGTTGGATGTACTCTACTTCAGTTCCTGTGGGCTCCAAGAGATCTGTAATTATTATTTAAGGACTACAGTTTTGTCAAAGCAGTGCAACCCATTTAATCTTGTTCCTTGCAATAAATCTAATAAAAAGTGAGGCTTGGAAAATATATTCACGTTGCAAACAGTAGAAACAAACCACTGATGCAAACTTAAATGTCCACAGTCTGGTTAAAACTTTTAAATTACCTCATTTCCCCCAGAGCAAACAATCACCACCATTTGGGGTATTGTGATTTCCAGATCTATTAACCATAGAAAAGGAAAGTTCCCAGAACAACAAGACTTCTGGGGACACTGACAGTTAGAAGATTGGCTCTAATCATCAGACTGGGTGATTATTCTCAGGGCCTATACCACAGTTACTAACATGTTATTTTTATTAAACAGAAGACAGCCAGAAGAAAGTTAATAGCTAGGTTTGAGGTGATTCTCTGTTCTTCAAAAATTTTCATTATCAGCTAGCACAATCAGCTAGCACATTGCTTGCATTAGATTCACATGTATATCCAAATCTTCCAATGATTTGTCCAGGAATAGACATCCCCAGAGGTCAGGGGTACTCCTTACCAGAGCAACATTTATTAATCAAAGCAAGACATCACAGGCCAGGGTTCAGCAAATACTTTTGAAATCCTGCCCTGGAAAGCAGTGTCAGACATACAGCATATGCATTTTACTGAACAGAATTCTGCTAAAACATGTACATCAGGGTCTGGCTCCTCCTGATAGAAGTATAATGAACCAATTAACATCATTGGTGTTTAGACCAAATAAAAAGTGCATGACGGGGAGACTGTTCAGCAGAAACAAGTAGCCTTACCTAGTGTTTACCAGCCAGCAATCTGCAACTCAGAAATGCATTGCTATTAGATAAGGAGTCTTCACAAGTGTGAATACTTTTCAACAGGAAGTCCTTTAACCTCTTCAAAGAGAAATTTCAGCACTGACAAAACCAAGACCACCAGAGCATCCACAAAGATTCTTGAAATTAATCCTTCCTGATTTAAAGTGGAAGACAGCAAAATTTTTATTGAATCATCCTCCTGCTCTCAAATTATAATGTGCCTACTAGATTGCAGGTCAGTCACACCAATCTGGAGGATATTATTTTTTTTCCTTTTTTCCCCCCACTTATTCTTTTCATTCCGACAGCACTATTGATGAAGACCTCAGGAAAAAATACCAGTGCCAAGACACTTTGATGGCCTTTCCACTGTGTAATTATACTTACTCTTGATAACACTAAAGACATGCCTTATTGGTAGTGGCACAGGCTGCTTTCCTTTTCACAGAGAGATGGATCGTTTCTGCAGGCCTTGATGGCCTTCAAATTATCTGAGCACAGAAAAGAGAGCGGAGTGAATTTTATTTTAACTCATTTTATTTCTAAATTTATTTCCCAGTAGCTAGAAGGTGATGACTGCCCCAGCAGTCAAGTCAATTGTTATCTGTGGGACTTGATTATGTTTAGACCCAGTCTCTCATTTTGAGCAAGACACAGTTAATGAGGAGAGAAATGAAAAGTGCATTGAGTCACAGTGTGTTTGTGGTAATTTGTGACACATTCACTCTCCTCAGTTCTTTGTTTATTCCTTCCCCCCTCCTTGCAGGTCCTGTAGAAAAAGGAACAGATAAGCGAATTCAGTGGTAGACAGTTAAGGGTGTTGAAAGTAATGAATCTATATCTTTCTATCTCTTTCCCCACTGTTGGCAGTAATTGGAGCAGTGTTCATCTACACAGTAAAATGCCAGTGAAGCCCATCTTAACGAAACATCTTTTTTTCCATTATTTTGCAACACATTTTTCATTGACACTGCTAGTTTTTGTTTTCACTATGTGCCTTTCTTTTTTTTTTTTTTTTGCAAGCTCTTTGCTACTCTTCTAAATAATAGTCCATTAAACAGTTCACAGTGTGTGTTCTGTAGAAATGTAAAAAAGTGATTGGATGATACTAATTAAGGAGAGATTTTGTTTCCACTTACTGCAGATCAATGGTGGGTTACATTAAAGCTGCATTTTTGTGATGAGTTTAAACACAAAAGAACAGCTGTGCTAAATACATATTTCAAGGCTTACAGGTAGGTCAAATAAATCTTTCTTTCTTTGTCAGTCTATTTTAAAACTACAGCAAACTGTATGTGAAGAATAATGCTAAAATCAAAAGGCAAATTTCTCACTGCAGATATTTTTTGCCCCCCCCTTTTTGTTTTTAATTTCTTTTAGCAGAAATTGTGAGATCAGGAATGCCAACTGCAATGCATCGAGATCCTGTTGGCTTTTAATTTACTCTATAGCCTACTATGCATTAATTTTAATGAGACTTTTTTCTTCTGCTTGCTATAGTTGCCACTCTGAGGTATCCCCTTTCTGATTTATGGCAGTGCTAGACACAGAAAAAACGTCTTAGTGAGAAACCTCTTCCTGTGTTTGCACTCACATTTCTTCCTTTAATCCTAAATTATTCTGAGTGCAAAATTTAACCAGAATCTCCATACAGAGATATGTTCATATGCAAAGAAGAGTGGCAGCTCATTCCAGTCAGATCAATTAAAATAAAAATTCACTATTCGCTGGCATTCCTTGATCAGCACAAACAATGTTCAGAGGAAATTCACCTAGTTGCCTCCAAGTAACATAATGAATCCTGAACATATATGACAAGGAACTAAAAGAGAAAATGCTTTTCAGGCACTAGCTCTAAATATGAAATGCACAGAACTATTTAAAAATCAGTTCACTCTGATTATTTTAGAAATGCATTTTATTTAATATAGGGTCTTATATAAGGGAGCTATAGGGACCTTGCTTTTATTCAGATCATTTCAATATCAAACGCAGACAAGAATCATTGTTCACACTTTCCTTGCATTACAACAGTCTAGATCCCAATTCTAACCACCACTACGAGAGCAGAATAACATGAGATAGGCTTTGCATATCATGGGCTAAGGAGGTTGCCTGATATCTTAGATTTTGTAGAAATGAAGATCACACATGGATTTGGTATTATCCAATAGCATTTTGTATAGGAGTAGACAAAAAGGTTTATTTTGGGTCCACCATTTTAAATTTAAACTATAAATTCAATACTGCATGCCTTCTTGAATCAAGAGTTAATTTATAATTCATAAGATATTCTTTCCATGTTGAAATCTGAGTGATCTCAAACTATTGAAAGGAGTAGAGTATGCTTAAAATGTGACCACTAAACTCTGGATTTACTCATTTTTCAAAGAGGTGTACTTGTGATAACTTTAAGAAATTCTTATTTGTATGTACTGTTCTTGACATTAGTACCACTGTCAGGCCTCCTGTACAAAGACAGTATCACAGTATCACAGTATAACTAAGGTTGGAAGAGACCCCAAGGATCATCGAGCCTAATCTGTCTCCACAGACCTCATGACTAGACCATGGCACCAAGTGCCATGTCCAATCTCCTCATGACAGTCTGCTGCAAATCTGAGGACTACTTGTTTTTAAACACATGGATGGTATCACCTGAGCAAGCTGCATTTTAACATCAGTACCAAAATGCCATTTTTTATTTATATGCCTTGAAATACAAACAATGCCAATTTGATGCACATTTTTGGTCCAGAAGGATGCTCTGTTTAGCCTGACCATCACCTAATTGATTGGTTCATACCCCCCATGCAAGAAAAGGCTATCCAGCCACAAAGTCCCATGTAGCGTACATTACAGATTGTAAAAGCTGTGCTGAGCCCAATGTTCAGCAAGAACTTGTTTTCAAGAGTGGCACCCACTTTAACTGACATGAATGACAGTTGGAAAGCATTCTGCTACTTCCAGGCCTTACAGGCTTAAAACCTGCACTACTGTACATCCCACACTGTTTTCACTGTTCTTATGAACTGGATAGTTTAGGGTGAGTAGCAACATTTTTAGTTCAGTTTTGCTCAGTTTCTCTGTAATTGGAGAACCCGCACATGCAGAAACCCTTTATTTAAGCATGGCTTATCACTGGCATTCTCACAACAATTTATACAAGGAAACATTTCCTGCTATAATTCATTAAAAATTAATCAACCCATTTCTGTGCAAATCTCTGTGACATGTGTTCTTTGATGCAGCAAGAGCTGAATAGTCTTTTCTTTATTATGAAATGACACAAGTGGAACTTTCTAATTGGCTGTCAGTGACGTCATACTCAAGTAAATGCACAAGTTGGCTTATTTCCCTTATTATGAACATACTTCATGACAGACTGTGAGTTTCTGGAGAGCTCCTGCCCCTCTTTGGTAGTTAGCATCACTTTGCTGGAAGGATTAGTTATGTTTCTGTAATAGGATAGAAACTTGCCAGTGTGCTTTCCTGTCTTTGCATGTGGGGGATATTTTTTCCCACTTTTACTATGCTCCTTTACTGCTGAGTTTCTATCTTTTCCCACTGGGGCAATGTAGAACTTACTGAGTGAAATTATCAACAACTTTCTCAGGCATCCTTTCAAGGCTCCCCTTTCGGGTGCTTTCACGGGTTATGTCAAAATCAGCAAGAAATGTGGTCACACTCTCATCTAACTCATAGTTAGCAGGCTTCTTACAACATGCAGAATTTTCAGCAGCACAACCACTAAAAGGGTGTAGCCAAGAGTCATATGGAAATAGCGAGATTTTGTTCTTGCGGTTTTCAGCTTATTTATGTATTTGGCTAACAGCTCCTTGTTAAAGAAGAAATATTGCCACATCTTCAGACTTACCACAAAGGTCTTATTTCACTGGAGGAGGATGTGCTCTCCAAAGAACATGCTTTAATAGGAATGCCGCTGCTTACATTAGTTTTTTTCTCTGTTATTCCTGTTATGTGCTTACAGAACTCAAAGAAACATCAAATGTTTCATTTCTGGATGCCACCTTCCAAAATCATGTGGCAAGGTACCACATCCTCTAGCCATACTCCATACAGCTCTCCAAATGAAGATTACAAACCCATGACTGTTTTAACACCTTAGCTCTCAACTACTATAATCCTGTTTTGTATGTAGTGCATATAACCTTCAGCTTACACCCAGCCTCAAGATCTCCAGATCCCTGAAATCTTTTAACATAGTCAGGACCACCCTCAGGCATACCACAGCCTCTCTTCCACTCTGATCTCACATGAGGTCTCACCAAATCTTCCTGATCAGTCCCAATCAGGTTTGCCAGGGAAGGGAAGCATTACACACATGTGCTGTTGCTGGGGGGAGTGTAAGTGTAGGCATCGTCTATAGTGGTCTACTGAAGGCCATAATCTAAGCACCAGCTCTACACCTGGACTCTCCCTGTCACATGTCCTGTGTGTGGTGTTCAAGGTATATGAAGTAACAAAAGATAAACACACCTGCAGATTCCAGCTCTTTATAGATGGATATAGATGGATTCCATCTTTTGAGGAATCTGATGATTATTTGCTTACAGGGTACTCTTGCAGTTATTACTGATTACATACACTATGAAAATTCAGCTGTGATAGTGTTTATCCTCAGGGTCTGGAAGAAAGTTGCAAAAAGTAAAGTGCAGTAATCCCAGGTGACAGAACTATCATGGTGCAAATGCAAGGGAGGCTGGAGTTTAGCAATCAGATTTTGTCACTATTTAATCAAATTATTACAAACAGTGAATACAAAACTTAGCTTGAGAGAGAGGTGTAAATGAGGTGTTGCACTGAATGTGCCTTGTTTTGTTTTGTCTTGTTTTAGGAAAAATACAAGAGGGGTTTTTTTCCCTCTTTTTATTTTCCTTTTCTTCTCTGTTCTTTTTTTTTTTTTTAATTTTTCTGAAAGACAATGACTTAATCTAAAAAAAAAAAAGATACCATATGATTATATAATTTTCTAATCCAATTACAGATCTTTAATAGGGCCCCTTATCTTTTCTGTTCAAGCAGTGATATACAGATCACATGTTTCTTTAAACTTGAAAATATCTTTAGTTTTCAGCTCATGCCTTTACCTATTCCTTTGCATTTCACCAAACATAAATGCATAATATTTAATTATTTGATTCCTATCTTACGAAAGGAAGATTAATAGAGACATTAATGAATACAGTAATGTAATCACCAGTTAACTTTCCTAGAATAATTTGATTGGAATTTCATTTTAGAGTACAAGGTGAAATCCTGGCACCAGTAGAATCACAGCATTCCCATGAGGTTTAGTAGGATCAGAATATCATTCTCTACTTTCTAATGACTGGCCAATTTCCAGTATTTGGCTCTATGGTCATTTGGCATAAATGGGAGTGAATTGTTCATTTAATGTATGCTAAGCTGGAGAGGAATACTCTCCCAGATGATCTGCCTGTTAATAAAGAACTGGGAAAAGGAAAAATTGTCCACAGCCTAGAACTGGAGCATGGATCAGCTGTCCAGCTAGGCAGCAGCTGTTCGTAGAACACTATACATGGAAGCAGCCATACCTGCCATTAGGGCTGCTAAGTGCACTCCCATCACTCCTTGAAATCTGCCTCTGAGTGGAAAAATTTTCAATCAGCACAGAACTAGATGTATAAACATGATGTCCAATACCATGAACAAGATGAACATTGTTGACAAAGACAATATTAAGTATGTGCAATTTTTAGTTAAGAAGTATATGTTTTGTTCATCTACTCTGCCTTTCTACAGAATATAAGATTGTCCTGTAGGCTAAATTTAAAAGTTTAACTCTTAAATCTCACACAGTATTTACATAAGCAGAAGGATTCTTTATAGGATGCACAAGGCATAAAAATATTTTATGATCCTTAGTTTTGGGCTTTCTATTTGCATTAGCTCATAATTAAGCTTTTTTTCAAGCTGCTGATTGATCATTTCGCCCTGACTCCATTGGAACAAGGAAGCAGCCTTTGCATGGCATAAGAGCTAAAGCAGTTGTATACATCCAGTCTTCTGCAGCTGGTGTGGATTACCAGAAGGGTTGATGGGTTCTTCCCACCCACCTCAGTAAGAAAAGTGGAACTACAGTACTGGCCCTCCCAGATCTGATTGCTAAAGTGCTTGTTGGATTAATAAAGACAGCAGTCCAGTCTAGTTCCTCTTCCTCTTCCATGAAGAAGACAAAGATTAAAGAAAATTACAATGACCACAAAAGACGTTTTTCATTTGTCCTTGTGCAATCCTTCAATCTAGCCTCCTACAAGACAACAACTGGAATTTCAGTTGTACTAGGAGGCATTAGAATCTGTGGCTTGGCATGATGACAGTTAAAGAGACTGAATGGCTAGCAAGACTGTAAGCAACAGCAATAAGGAGAGGACAGGAGGTCATCAGTGACAAGATGATCCTGAATAGTTTGCTTGGCCATGGCCGCCTTCCTTCCCTTTCTTGGGGTACTTCTTTTCTCAGTCAATCGGTACTCAATAAATTTGTAGGCCCCATGAGATGACATGGTCATGAGCTCCTCTCTTGCACTCTTCTCCCATCTCTATGAGGAAAAGCCTTCTCCCAGAGAAGGATCTGGATTAAAAAGTCCACTGTCTTGGGCATAATTGGCAGAGTTTAGAGAGCAAGGAGATGCAGGGCAACCTGAGTGGGAAGAAGCTGGGAACTGTCCTGTGACAGTGACAGGTCCAGTCAGCACTGAAACTGGTATGAATAGCCCACTGGGTGCCAAAACTGCAGCCTGTACCCCACACCCTAGTGTGGAAATGTTTATGCAAAAGCTGTAGCCATGTCAGACAGGAAAAACGTGACTGGAAACTTGCAGAGTGAAAGGCTGACAAGGAGACCCTGCTGGAGACAAGGTTGAGATATATCTTTGAAAAGAGGCACTTCATGATGGAGGGGGTACTTTCTGTGGATTGCAGTCATGGGTGACCCACAGTAGGGAAATGACACTCCTTGAGAGACTGCAGCTATGGGCAACTCACAATGGGGGCAAGAACATCCTCAAGGGACTGTGGCAGTGGATCACCCATACCAGAGTGAGGGCAATTTTCAGTCAAAAAACAAACAAACAAAAAAAAACAAACAAAGAAACAAACAACCCCAAACAACAACAACAACAAAAAAAAAAAACAACAGTAAGAAGTGCAAAGCAGGAGACTCAACTCAGAATTTTCTGTGCCACACATTTCTTCACTGAAGGAACAGTTATAGCCTGAGTGCAAACCACAGCAAAAATACAAGAAACTGAGAGAGGGGAAAGATTTGCCTTAATGTGAGCCCAGAGACAGGAGGAAACCCTTTACATTTTTATGGGATTGACCCAGCCTAGATTGTGGACTTTGCCCTTTCTCTTATTGAACCTCATGAGATTCTCCTTAGCCCACCTCTCCAGGGTGTCCATGTCTCTCTGGATGGCATCCCATCCTTCAGTCTTATCAACCACACCACTCAGTTTAGTATCATCTGCAAACTTACTGAGGGCACACTCAATCTTTCTGTCTATATCATTAATGAAGATATGGAACAGCACTGTTCCCAGCACAGACCTTTGAGGGACACCTGTCACCATCTGGACATCTTGCCATTGACCACTTCCATTTGTATATGATCATCCAACCAATTCCTTATCCAATGAACAGTCCACCCATCAAATCCATATGTCACATTTAGACAGAAGGATATTGTGGGGGGCTTTACATCTGTTGGTCTTCCCTTTTCCATTATGTAGTTACACCATTGTAGAATGCCACTAAGTTAGTCAGGCAGGACTTGCCCTTGATGAAGCCATGCTGGCTGCCTCAAATCATTCAATCATGAATCTGCTATTACTGTAGAAGAGAAGACAGTACACATTGCAATTTTGTCCAAGCTGAAAAAAACAGTATTTCTGTAACATGGCAGAAGAACCACAGTAAACGAGTTGTAGTGATTTGAGCCTTAACTGGAGTTTAATAGCTTAGATGGTAAAAAGAAACCAAGAAATCCTCCCCCTGCCCCCAAAGAGACTGGTGGTAAATCTACCAAAAAATAATCTGGAGTCAGTTTGGAAGTAGAATTTTAACCAAAAATATATATAGCAATAACAGGGAAGGTTTATGAGGGTAAAGAATAAGGATGAATAAGAAAACATACAAAACCAAATTTGGATGGCCTTGTATCTCCCTTGATGTATGTGGATACAGCAGGGAGAAGATCAGGCCCAACCACATGGCAGAACCAGGAGGCCAGCAGCAGGTATGGGTCCTTTCAAACAGGCGAGGCAGGAGCAAAGATAAAAGATGGCCACCACACCCTCCCCTTCAGTCTTGCTGGACAGAAAGGGGGAGTGGCACAGACCAACTTAGACCCCGGCGACCCCTCCTTCTGCAAGGGGGAAGCCAAGACCACCTGGATCAGGTTTCTTTTGTTCCCTGGGGGAAGCAGGGCTCCTGCAACCCTCCCTCCACCAGGGTGTGTGTAACCCAGCGCACTAGTTCATCTTGTAAATAATTCTATTTCTGTGAACAAAAGGATTTCCTTGTGTCTTAAATTATTTGCCATCTTTCATGAACATAAAATGCCTGAAAATTTAATACCTTTGTAGAAAAAATAATTTAGAATATATAAATCATGATTGGTTTCCCTTAAGCAAAATTAGCACCTAGATTTGAAATTCCTCCATGGTCCACATTCAGGAAATCATCTCTACTTATGGTAGTAGGAGT
This sequence comes from Dryobates pubescens, assembly GCF_014839835.1. Classification (NCBI taxonomy): domain Eukaryota; kingdom Metazoa; phylum Chordata; class Aves; order Piciformes; family Picidae; genus Dryobates; species Dryobates pubescens. Next base: position 3,191,227 of record NC_071618.1, on the reverse strand, counting down.
CAAACATCAGTTTATAGTTAAGCACCTGCTTAAGTGCTTTTTTGGGTTACATTCAAAAATGAAATGTGTTCAAGCGCCTGGTGTGTAGATAAGGGTCAGATATAATATCAGATGATAAATTTAGATTCCAGTCACCTTCTCTTTAATTAGTGAGTACTCAGATCAGAACTTCTATATGAGACCATCTGGGCAGTGACATTTCTAATACAGCCATTTATTTTCCTGTTCCATCTCTGGATCTCTTGAGTTACAGGTCTGTGTTTTTTAAATAGTATCAAATCAAAGATGACAAGGTTCTTTATTTATGACTCAAGGAACAGAAATTATCACTGAGGAAGTGCTGAATGAAGTGCATTTACTATTTTGAGTATCAGCTGCTCACAATATTTTGGTTCTCAAAAAATACCAGGAAATAAGTTTTCCCACTCAAAAATTCTAAGAAATTATTTACTTCAAAGTCCTTTCTTGTTGTTCCTGTTTCACTTTGCTTGGTTTTAAAATGGTATTATTTTATTAGGCTATGTGCCATGTGTCTTCAGTCTAATACACATTAACAGAAATATATTATTTTCTACATTCATGCACCTTTTTAATGGTATGAGGATTCATTTAATTGTCAGTGCTTCAGTTATCAAAGAAATGGACAGAATATATGACCTCAAACAGAACACCTGCTTCAAAGTACAAATATTGTGATTTGTGACCATTTCAGGATCACATGTCTGTTGCTAAAGTCAACCGAATCCTGTACCTCCATAAAGATTTTAGCTTTAAAAAACCCAGCTGTGGCTGAGAACACAGGTGTGGTGTTATTTATGTTAAGAGACTGAGCAAAGACGGAGGTGAAGTGCCCTAAAGACAGCAAACTTTATGAATAACAAAGGTTAGGGTCTTTGGGGGAGAGGGTTTTGTTACAAAAAGCTCATTCTTCAACAGAAAGTGTTGCCTAATAGAAGGGAAAATAGAACTATGATCTTTTAAACTGATACCTGTGAAATAAACAAAGAGCCTCTCCTCTGTTGCCAGTTACTGGATGGTGAAAGACTTTCCCAAAGTTTTAGAGTTGAATAAGGAAGTGTCACAACATTATGGATTGACATCTGCCTCAGTCAGGTTTTTACAGCTTGCACAAAGGAGGATGAATGCACACTAACACATAGGGAAACCTAGCATTTGACAGAAAAGAGCACTTTCTGACCTGACCAACAGTACTGGGACTTAAGTGGAAGCTCCCCAGAGCGGATGGTCTAAAACATTGATTCATTAGTCTGTTTAATCTTTCTGGCTACTAAAGGAGAGATCCTCCTTGATTTACAATCTGACAGACTGTCATCTCATGAGGTCCCTGATCACTGTCCCTCCACCAAACTGACAACAAAAAACCCTCTATTACCGATGTTGCATAGAATTAACCTAAGGTTTAAGTGAAGGCTGGAAATAAAAAATCACAAAGGGCTAAATTCAGTAGAGGTAGAAGTGGCTGTCAGGGAGCTCCTCACAACCCCTTACTTTGAGAAAATCTGTAATGTTTTCAGGGCTCCATGAATGTAGAGAATCAGCATCAGGGATAGAGAAGCAGCATCAGAAAGCCCAAATCCTCCCTGCATGCTCAACGCTGTACCACCTATACAGTGCTACGTTTTATAATGTAAATTGCTGACATAGGCCAGATAAATGATCCAGAGATCATCGAGTCCAACCCTCCTGTAAAAAGCAGGATCACCTAGGGCAGTCCACACAAGAACACATCCTGGTGGGTTTTGAAAGTCTCCAGAGGAGACTCCATAGTTCCCTGGGCAGCCTGTTCCAGTGCTCCATCACCCTCATTGTAAAGAAGTTTCTCCACATGTTGAGGTGAAACTTTCTATGTTCAAGTTTGTATCCATTGTTCCTTGTCTTATTACTGTGCACCACCAAAAAAAGATTGGCCTCTCCACTTGACACCCACCCCTCAGATATTTATAGACTTTGATGAGACCCCCTCTCAGTCTTTCTTCTCTTCTAAAGAGTAAACAGCCCCACGTCTCTCATTCTCTCTTCACAGGGGAGGTGCTCAAGTACCCTAATCATTCTTGTGGCTCTCCATTAGACTCTCCCTAGCAGGTCCCTGCCTCTCTGGAATTGAGGAGCCCAAAACTGCACATACCTGGTGTGGACTCACCTGGGCAGAGCACAGGGGGAAAAGAACCTCCCTAGACCTGATGGACACATTTTCTTGATGTACCCCAGGATACCATTGGCCCTCTTGGCCACAAGGGCACATTGCTGTTTCATGGACTACAAGGTCTTTCTCTGTGGACCTGCTCTCCAGCAGGGCAGCCTCTACCCTGTACTGGTTCCTGTTGTTATTCCTCCCCAGATGCAGGACTCTTCACTTGTCCTTATTAAACTTCATGAGGTTTGCCTTCACCCAGACTTCCAGCCTGTCCAGGTCTAGTTGAATGGCTGCACAGCCTGACAGGGTGTCAGCCACTCCACCCCCCTCCCAGTTTTGTATTGTCAGCATACTTGCTGAGGGTACTTTCAATCCCCTCATCCAGGTCATTGATAAAGATATTGAACAAAACTGGACCCATTACTGATGCCACAGCCCTCCAAGTTGACTCTGTGCCACTGATCATAACCCTCTGAACTCTGCTGTCAAGCCAGTTTTCAATCCACCTCACAGACCAATTGTCTATGCTACATTACTCGAGCTTTTCTATGAGGATGTTACAGGAGGCAGACTGGGAAGAACAGACTGAGGGCCTCTAAGAGACTAAAAATCTACTCAGCCGAAAAGAACAGCCAGGTGTACAGTATCACCAGGTAAAGAAGCTTTAGAAAGGTTTCTGATGCAGCTCAGCACTGATCCTTGCCAGGATTTCCCCAGAATGAAGAGATGTGAAGAGAACAGTATAAAAACTCCCTCTCACAAGGACACCTTTTCATAAACAGCTCTTCCACATGCTGCCAAATCACCCAGTAAAAGAACAACCTAAATGATCAGAAAAAGTCTATTCACTCATATTTGGTGTATAATTTTTTGTCACTCTTTGTAGGTGTTCCCAGTACAGTCAGAGGATGAAGGACCCTGACACTGTAACCATAAAAATTGGGAAAAAATAAAAAAAAGGCAAAGACCATCTGAACATCCTGAAAAAATTAATATTGTTCATTTCTTGTGAAACCTTGATGCTTTGTTTGCATTTATCTCTGACTGTATTTCTGAACCTCAGGTACCATGGCCTATATTAACAGTCACTCTGGGTTAAACCATCATTAAATGTTCACTGTCAAGTCCTCCCAAATCCCACATTCCCCTTGTCTCTCAGGCTTAAAAAACTCATTTAACACTAAGGGCTAATTAATTAACTGGATTTTTCTATATTTAATGAAGACTACCCTAAACCATAGAACCAAACCCCACTGAAATTTAGTTCACTGGGGCAACCCATAATTATACACAACCAGATTTAAACACTGTTCTAATTCATATTTATTATTAGGGTAGTACTCTGTATTGTTCTTATTATTACTAAGAACATGAACATGCTCATATGGCATATTGCACCATATACAGTGTGTTAATATATTGTGTCGTGAATGTATACTGTCAGGAAGAATTCCAGAAGCAGTTTGTGTCATGAACATTAGAGCTGGTCTTCATTCTGAATGAAATAACAACAAAAAATAACAGAGTGAAAAAAGAAAGACAAATGCATTATTTAACAAATCAGTAAACTCAGGGAAAAAGATCATGCTCTGTTTTTATACTACATCCCCAAAAGGTTTTGCACATCTCTAGATGGCTGATCATTTTTTTTATGTCAGCAAACTAATTTTCTTTATTTGTATTGTCCTTAATGGCTTCTGTAAATTTTTTTGTTCATTGTTCTGTATTTATAGGTGTTTGCAAACCAAGCCTCTGAATTTGAAAAGGAAATCAAAGAGGTATGTGGCTGTTACATGATGTAGGGTGTGTTAGACAAGAAAGATGACTGTGGTGAATTAACAGTGAGGCACAAACCTAGCACATTCTACTGTATAGTTATAAACCTCTGCTTCAGGTGCATTGGTAGGCCACAAAGAGCCAGCATCTGCTCCCCATATACTCAATGGGAGCTTTTCTATTGACATAATTATTAACTAGCTTGGAGCTCCACACAGCTATAGCAAAAACCATCCTGATAAGAGAAATCTCAGTCTTTTAGAGAATGACACTTCCATGGTTCTTCAAAATTTGCTCATTTTTTTATATTCTCCCAAGAAGAAAACAAACAAACAAGCCTTCATATACTTTGTGAAACTCTGTAAAGAGTGAAACAGGAGGATTGGACTAGATGATATCCACAGGTCCCTTTCAACCCCTATCATTCTGTGATTTGGTGACTTCAGTACGTTTCATAATGCCCAGCTTCTATAGGTTTATCATGAGATGCTATGGTCCACCAACTGCTGTGTTTTCATATCACTATGCAGAGTACTATGAAGACTGGAGGCAGATCTTTAGAGAAATCTGGCTGTATAGTTCCTGATGCATACCTCTTTGCATGATAGAGCTTCATGTTTGGGGCACAACTTCAGTATCTTTCCACAGCCCAGGCTGGCACCTTTAAAGGGATACTCTCAGTTGTGTAGTAATCTAGTGCATCTGAAATACAAATATAAATTCAATCCTTAATGATACTGATTGAAAAGGCAACCTTAACAAGCTAGACTTAAAGACACTCATGGCAACAGTCTGTTCCTGATGAGTACATAGTTCAACACAACGCACTACAAGGAGAAGCCTTCTGATTGGTCTCAGCATTTAGAGATTGCAGTAATTATGCTCATTGGAATAGTAGTGCTGATCGTTTTCCACTTGTGCTCTACAGTGGAGAAATTGGTAAATACTACATGCACTTCAGTATGCTACTTTGTGAACACATTCATTTTCCCTTGGGGTGAGGAAAAAATGTGTTAAAGATTTGAGTCCATTAGGAAAAGCTGAGGTTGAGGCCTTCAGAACCCACTGGCTGACAGGCAGGTGCATAGACCTAGCACTGTCTAACTGGTACAAACAAAGGAGCAGTGGGGTTTTGAACAGGAAATAATCTAACAAAGCAAATAGAGACTTAAATTTCAATATAGGGTAACCAAAAACTACAGAAATGCTAATGAATTGTGTTCAGTAGAGGTAAAGTCAGCAGGGAAGAAAACACCAGTACCTGGCTGTGACTTAATTGTGTCTTTACAAGTGTTTATCTGGTCTGTGTCTAATGAATCCTGATTGGGAGTCCAGGACTCAAAAATACTATAAACAAAATAGAGGAGCACAAAAGCAGGTGAGACAACAGGTTAAACTCACACCCTATGCTGGTGTGATTTAGAAAATGTTATACTATATGTAAGATGACTTTAGATCTGAATGAGTAATAATGAATGTTCACAATGAACATCTAAGTGATCCAGGAATAGAGCTGAGAGAGTCTGTGACACAAGCAGAATCTATAGATGCAGACAAGGTTGGAAGTGGAGAACCCAAACAGCCAAAGCCCCTTCCATTTAACACAAATTTGGCATTGTTAGAAATATGTATTGAGAGGAGGGGAGAGGAAAGGAGGGGTCAGTAGAATGAAGATGTGGAGCAGAGATCATCAGCTCTGAACAGGCAATGCTTAAACTCTACACTTCAAAAACCACACATACACACACATCAAGTCAAATCATCAGAAACATGAGGTGAACAATAATGACTAGTGACAGAATAGGAAGAAATTAAATACATCCCCCTCTTTGTATTCCCCATTTAGAGTTTAGATACTGTCAAATTCTGTAAATTCTGGTGACAAAGTAATTTTGCTGATTTTTCTAGAGCCCCACAATCACCACAAGGGCAATGTATCAGGAAGAGAATTAGTCAAGTAGGAGAAAGCTACCAACCACCTAACACTCAATACTCTTGTCAACTGTTATTGTCACTTTTGATTTTGATTGTTAGCAATATCATTGGGTTTATCTCACAAGGTAGACATTAAAAAAAGCCGCTATAGTTAGGATAATCAGTTGTTACTTTTGTTTACCATAAGGTGCAGGAAAACAAAACATGGTTGACAGAGATGTCATCTTTCTTAAAATGATCAAAATTACAATGTATATGCAGAAGCAGAACCTGAGACTTCTGAGAAGACTGAAGTCTTTGCAGGGTTCAGGGCCCTCTAGTTGAACAGGGAGCTCAAAAATGCTTTATGAAGGACTATATGAATCTTCTGACATTTATGTCTTTATCCTGATCTGCTTTTATGGCTAATGGTTGCATCTCCAAGGTCCACTTACATCCTTCAGAACATTTCTTGAAAACAGTTACAACTACGCTATGGTATAATGTTATCCTGAAGCCAAGCTTAAGGCCAAATTTGCTTCTCACCCATATTTGCCCACAGGATTGCCTTGTGACCACATTGCTAGTGTCCCTAAAGGAAGAAAACCTTGACTACTCACAATGCTTGTGCATGGACTCAGGAGAACACTTCTCTTACCCTCAAACCTATCTCAGCAATCTCTGTTGCGGTATCTCCTCTTGTGATGACCTCACTCATACCATTAACACAGAGGGGGCAAGATGACTCTTGTTACAAGAGGCCATGCTGTTAGCCACAGGGCAGATTGAGAGCTGTAGGCAAACTGAGTTCAGATAGTTTTCAGGCTGTCAAGAAGGATAATATGAACACTGTCTATCCATCCAGTAAGATTAATAGTAACTGTTTCATTATTATGTTGAGTTTAAAAATATTCTCTCATTTTTCTTAATTAACATTGGGGTTGCACATGTAGGAAACTATAAAAAAAAGAAGCTGTCCACTATTATTTATTTCAGACTGCATTTGTTACAATGTATGCAGAATCTGTTTAGAGATGCTGTGTGGTGATACTGATACATTATCCACAGACCCTCATATTCTTGTATTTTGCAACTTGCAATTGCATAGAATCACTTATTGCCAAGTGGTCATTTTCTCACATTTATTATGACAACAGGATAAATGCCAGTATTTGTCAACATCTTGTAAATGATGAGTCTTAATGAGGCAATCTAGTGTTTCACCCCTCTGAGGAATCCCATAATAGGATGAGCAAAATATCAGGTTAAAGGAAGTGGGAGGTAATCCCAGGGGACAACCCTTTTCTTGTACAATATATTCCTCAAGGTTTTGCTTGGAGTGGGTTCTAGGATTCAGGCCAATTTGGCATAACCCCCTGTACAACATTTTAATTGTGTTTTTATCAAATAGAGCAGAAATGCAGTCTGTGTGTTTAATCTGTCAGTAACCAGTGCCCTGTGACAAAATAGCCTGGGCTTTGAGAACTTTCTCCTAATACATGAACTTATTCTTCCTGAAATGAAGAATATGCCATGTGCCTGCTTTTGATCTGCCGTGTATTTCTTTACTTTGTCTTTGCAAAATGTATTTCAATCTTTTGTGTTTACTGATTTATTTCAGGATATTTCTCTGAAAATGCAAAGCACATTTCATCTGGGCATTTCTGGACTGAGCTCTGTTGCTGGATCCTTTTAGTGATATGCCAAAGGGAAGGAGAATTATTCCATTGCCTCTGAGCTTCTTAATGTGTTGCTTGCTTTTAGTATATATGTATACTATCCTGCATGTCAGAATGCTAAACCTTAAAAAACTTGAGTAAATAAAGTGTGTGAAAGAGCTCTACAAATGTAATACTTAATTAGAACAAGACAGGTTTTTTTTTAGAAACAAGTACTCTTACTTCATCATTCTATAAATGGTACTATAGGTAATCAAGAGATATTGTGTTTTGATAACAAGGAATATATATGATTTAGGATTCAGCCAGTTGTCTAGCAGGATTACAGTTCATTCAGTAAATTTGCTGACAACACCAAGCTGAGGGCAGGAGTTGGTCTGCTGGAGGGTAGAGAGGCTCTGCAGAGGGACCTCGACAGGCTGGACAGATGGGCAGAGTCCAACGGCATGAGATTGAACACATCCAAGTGCCGGGTTCTGCACATTGGCCACAGCAACCCCATGCAGAGCTACAGGCTGGGGTCAGAGTGGCTGGAGAGCAGTCAGGCAGAGAGGGACCTGGGGGTGCTGGTCGACGGTAGACTGAACATGAGCCTGCAGTGTGCCCAGGCAGCTAAGAGGGCCAATGGCATCCTGGCCTGCATCAGGAACAGTGTGGCCAGCAGGAGCAGGGAGGTCATTCTGCCCCTGTACACTGCACTGGTTAGGCCGCACCTCGAGTCCTGTGTCCAGTTCTGGGCCCCTCAGTTTAGGAAGGAGGTTGACTTGCTGGAACGAGTCCAGAGAAGAGCAACAAAGTTGGTGAGGGGTTTGGAACACAAGCCCTACGAGGAGAGGCTGAGGGAGCTGGGGTTGCTTAGCCTGGAGAAGAAGAGACTCAGGGGTGACCTTATTACTCTCTACAACTACCTGAAGGGAGGTTGTAGACAGACGGATGTTGGTCTCTTCTCCCAGGCAGCCAGTAGCAGGACAAGAGGACACAGTCTCAGGCTGCACCAGGGGAGGTTCAGGCTAGATGTTAGGAAAAAGTACTATCCAGAGAGAGTGATTGCCCATTGGAATGGGCTGCCTGGGGAGGTGGTGGAGTCGCCATCACTGGAGGTTTTCAGGAGAAGACTTGATGGGGTGCTTGGTGCCGTGGGTTAGTTGTTTGGGTGGTGTTGGATTGGTTGATGGGTTGGATGCGATGATCTTGAAGGTCTCTTCCAACCTGGTTTATTCTATGTATTCTATGTATGTATTCATCAGAAATTTCTCTCTTTCTGTCTTGCAGCTTTTTTATTTATTTTGGTCATATTGAAAACTCAAATTCAAACTTTACGAATTTGGGCAACTGAAAAATAAGAAAACATTGTATTGGTGCAATGTCTCTGTTTAAAATAAAAATGCCACTGGAAAATTAATCAGTCAAGTCAACATGTTGTAGTAGTATTAACTTCATTGAAATTATTCCTGCCAAATTGTGGAAACTACTAGTTTCATTAAGGAAATACATCTTCATTTCAACATTTCACACATTATGTAGCAAAACTGTAATAACGAAGTGCTTCTACAAACTTATTTTCATATTGTTTTTGAACAGAAATGTGTGTATGTGTGTGCTGAAAAAAAATTAAAAAAAAAAAAGTTAATTTAAACTCTGTTTTTATTCTGGTTCAAACAGATTTTCAAAATTTCTTCTGGGACAGATATTTCAGGTGTTACTGCATAAACAATGTAAAAGCCATGCTAATTCCCCAATATATCTTAGCATCACAGCATTGTTCTCACTGTGTTTTTTTTTCCCACCACATCTTCTTTCTTCCTCATGCAGCCCTTCACATCTCTTGGAATCAGGTTCTCAGTGTCTTGGGGAAGGCAATGTAGTGATATGCTCTGATTTGCACTTTTGCTCTTCATCCACATACTGGAAACTTGGTTTAATTGGATCAGATTGGCCATGGCTGTGCCTTTTCCTGCCAACAGAACTGATGTTGTAGTCTTTTCCTACTAATTGTTTGTATAACAACTGTTAATGTTAATCAGAACAACTGCAACCAGCTCTGGTTTGTATCTCTTTTGTTTTAATCACCATTTAAGTGTCAGCTTATGGTCAAAGAGAGGCAAGGATACCTGTATTACACTTGTGCATTGCTAACAAGCACCTAGAGCAGCATGCTATTTTGAACCTTATTAACCACTGAATTTTAATCAGACCAAATTGTCAGCATTTATAGCTGTAGAATACTTCACTGAGCTTGTTTACATAAATATAAGTGAGAGGAAAAGATGGAGAATGAATAGTACAAGGATAGCGAAAGACAAGGTGAGGTCAGTCCAACCATGAATCTAAGTAAAACAGAGATTTTTATTTTAGACAAACCTTTTAAGGAGACCAAGACTTTGGAACTCTTCTTCTCACATAAAAATATTGCTGATCTGCAAAAATTATCCACTGAAATTACACTAAGAAGGGGCAAGTAAGCCTGGTATGTGGGTCTTTTGTAGAGCAATGGTGAGGAGCAGGAACAGTATTGCTGCTGATGCTACAGAAAGCATTCATGGAATAGTTATGGACCTAAAGTTGTCTTCACTGGAAATAAAGCTTCAGTTTCATAACTCCATGGGGTTCAGTGGTGATTGCAGAGAAAAAAAGTCTGTTTCTTGAGACAAATCTAAATTTCATATGATGGGAAAGAGTTCTGACATGACACTGCATACAGGATGTACTATCTAAAGATAAGCCACACCCTTTGTTCCTGTTGTAGCACTTTCTATCCTAAAAAAGGTGTCAAGAATTAAGGAGTAATTTAGAAAGGAAAATGCAGAAGGCCTTGGCTTTCTGTCTGTCCTCCTCAATCTCTTCACAAGGAAATAAAGAAAAAATATCTTTAGAAGAACAGTATTAACTACCAGTAACAAGCCACCGAGTCATCCTAGCATCCACACTTTCTCGTGATATCTCTAAACCTTCTTTAATTCCATAACGGCAATGTATATTCACCCATAAATAAGTACATGTTGTAGCAAAGATTTTGGGTGAAGGGGCAATAGCAGCTTGGATTTCAATTGATCCTGTCATAACTGGTACTTTTACTTTAGTAAAGGAAAATAAAAAAAATATACATTCAGTCATTCTTGCATAATATAAAATAAGATTTAAACTAACTCAAGATGGTGAATAAAAAGACTCAAGATTATAACATCCTAAACCAACTGATATATAGTCATGCATAAATTATTTATTTTCTCATATTCCTGAGCTTTTTTTTCTCCTCCCAAGAAGCCCTATCTTATTACTTCTGTTGCATGAGAATAGAATAGAATTAACCAGGAAGGAAGAGACCTTTGAGATCATCGCATCCAACCTATCATCCAACACTATCTAATCAACTAAACCATGGTACCAAGCACCCCATCAAGTCTCTTCTTAAACACTTCCAGTGATGGTGACTCGACCACCTCCCTGGGCAGACCATTCCAATGGCCAATCACTCTTTCAATGAAGAACATCTTCCTAACATCCAGCCTAAACCTCCCCTGGTGAAGCTTGAGACTGTGTCCTCTGGTTCTGGTGCTGGTTGCCTGGGACAAGAGAAAAACCCCCACGTGGCTACATTGTTTCAGGTAGTTGTAGAGAGCAAAAAGGTCTGCCCTGACCCTCCTCTTCTCCAGGCTAAGCAACCCCACCTCCCTTAGCCTCCCTCAGCCTCTCCTCCCCAGCTTTGTTGTAATTCTCTGGACATGTTCCAGCAACTCAACATCTTTCCTAAACTGAGGTGCCTAGAACTGGACACAGGACCCAAGGTGTGGCCTAACCAGTGCTGAGTTCAGGGGCACAATGACCTCCCTGCTCCTGCTGGCCACACTATTCCTGATACAGGCCAGGATGCCGTTAGCCTTCTTGGCCACCTGGGCACACTGCTGGCTCATGTTCAGCCTACTATCAACCAGTACCCCCAGGTCCCTTTCTGCCTGGCCACTCTGACCCCCAGCCTGTAGCACTGCATGGGGTTGTTGTGGCCAATGTGTAGAACCCAGCTCTTAGATGTGTTAAATCTCATGCCATTGGACTCTGCCCATCTGTCCAGCCTGTCAAGGTCCCTCTGCAGAGCACTCCTACCCTCTAATAGATCAACACCTGCCCCAAGCTTGGTGTCATCTGCAAACTAACTGATGATGGACTCAATGCCCTCATCCAGATCCTTGACAAAGATATTAAAGAGGATGGGGCCCAGCACTGAACCCTGGGGCACACCACCTGTTCCATAATCTTGCCTGGCACTGATGTCAGGCTGACAGGTCTGTAATTCCCTGGCTTGTCCAGCCGGCCCTTCTAGTGGATGGGGATCACATTGGCCAGTTTCCAGTCATCTGAGACCTCTCCAGTGAGCCAGGACTGTTGAAAAATGATGGAGAGCAGCTTGGCCAGCTCATCTGCCAGCTCTCTCAGCACCCTAGGATGGATCCCATCCGGTCCCATGGACTTGTGGGGATCCAAGTGGCTAACATGGTCTCTAACTACTTCCTGCTGGATCACAGGGGAACTATACTGCTCCCTGACTCCATCTTCCAGCTCAGGAGGCCACCTGTCTGGAAGGCAACCTATCCTGCTATTAAAATTTGAGGCAAAGAAGGAATTAAGTACCTCTGCCTTTTCCTCATTATTTGTTACTATGTTCCCCTCCATGTCCAGTGGAGGTTGTCCTTGCCCCTCCTCTTGTCATTAATATAATTGTAAAAGGATTTTTTGCTGGCCTTCACAGCAGAGGCCAGTCTAAGCTCTAAATGGGCTTTTGCCTCTATTTTTTTTTCTGCATGACCGAGCAACATCCTTAAACATTCTATGGGTTACCTCTCCTTCCTTCCAAAGATGATACACCCTCTTTTTTCCCCTTAATTCGTTTAGAAGTTCATTGCTCAACCAGGCTGGCCTTCTACCCCGACAGCTCATCTTCCGGCACATTGCCCTGGCCTGTTATTGAGCATTCAAGATTTCTTTCTTGAAGTAGGTCCAGCCCTCCTGGACCCCTTGGTTTTTAAGGGCTGTTTCCCAAGGTACCTTCTGATTTAGTTCCTTGAGTAACCTGAAGTCTGCCCTCCAGAAGTCCAGAGTGGAGGTTTTGTTGCTGCCCCTCTTAGCTTGACTGAGTATTGATAACTCAATTATCTCATGGTCACTGGACCCCAGACAGCCTCCAACCACCACATCTCCCACCCGCCCTTCTCTGTAAAAAGGAGGTCAAGCAAAGCCTTACTCCGGTAGGCTCACACAGCAGCTGGAGTGAGAAGCTGTCCTCCATACACTCTAAGAACCTTCTAGACTGCCTCCTCTCTGCTAAGTTCCCAGAAGATATCAGGCAGGTTAAAATCACCCATAAGAACAAGGTCTGGTGATCTTAAGACAACCTCTAGCTGCCTATCAGAATAATTCATCAACCTCTTCATCCTGGTTGGGTGGTCTGTAACAGACTCCAACCAGGATGTCAGCCTTGTTGGCCTTCCCTCTAATTCTCACCCACAGGCACTCAACCTGCTCATCCTTGATCTCTAGTTCCATGGCATCTAGAGCCTCCCTGATGTACAGGGCCATGCCTCCACCCCTTCTCCCCGACCTGTCTCTCCTGAAGAGCCTGTAGCCATCAATTACAGTGCTCTGGTCATGTAAGTCATCCCACCACGTTTCTGTGATGGCAACTACATCATAACTTTCCTGCTGTAACAAGGCTTCCAGCTCCTCTTGTTTGTTACCCATACTGCGTGCATTAGTGTACATGCATTTTAGCTGGGCTGCTGATTTCACCCCTGACTCCAGCTTACCACCTCCAGACTCCTGTCTGGGGGGACTGGTTTCAGCCCCTTCACCCTTCAAATCTAGTTTAAAGCCCTATCAATGAGACCTGCCAATTCCATTCCTAGAATCTTTTTCCCTTTGGGGGACAGGCCGTTCTCATGTGCTAAGATCTTTCTTCTCCTCTGGGACAGATGTACTCCATCTGTTGCTAGCTCACCTGGTGCCATAGAAAGGTCCCCAAGATAAAAAACCCCAAAATTCTTTTGGTAGCACCAGCCTCTGAGCCACTTGTTAATTACCGCTGATGGCCTGTTCCTTTTGGTATTCCTTCCTTCATATAAGGGTATTGATGAAAAAATTATCTGTACCCCTGACCCCTCAACCAGTTCTCCCAGAGCCTTGAAGTCCTTTTTTATTTCCTTGGGAGCTCTGGTTGCAACATCATTGTTCCCTACCTGCATAACTATAAAGGGATAGCAATCAGAGGCCTGTACCAGACTAGGCAGCCTTCTGGTAACATCCCTGACCCGGGCTCCAGGGAGGCAGCAGACTTCCCTGTGGGAAGGATCTGGCTGACAAGTGGGGCCCTCTGTTCCCCTGAGGAGAGAATCACCACCAACAATAACCCTCCTCTTTTTTATTGATGGAACAAGTCCTGGTGCTGGGGTCAGGCTGTTTAGCTTTAGGTTGTTTTGCCTTAGGCAACACTTCAGATGGTGTGTTTTCTGCCATCAGAATCACCTCACCCTCAACTTCCAGTGCCCCATACTTGTTTTGCAAGGGCAGCAGGGAGGGTGAGGGAAGGTGTGGTGTTTTTACTTTATGTCTCCTAAGAGGGACCTGTACCCATTCCACACTGCTTTTTCATAGAATCATAGAATCAGTCAGGGTTGGAAGGGACCACAAGGATCATCTAGTTCTAACCCCGCCTGCCATGGGCAGGGACACCCCACACTAGATCAGGCTGGCCACAGCCTCATCCAGCCTGGGCTTAAACACCTCCAGGGATGGGGCCTCAACCACCTCCCTGAACAACCCATTCCAGGGCCTCACCACTCTCATGGTGAAGAACTTCCTCCTCACGTCCAGCCTGAATCTCCCCACCTCCAGCTTCATTCCATTCCCCCTAGTCCTATCACTACCTGATATCCTGAGAAGTCCCTCCCCAGCCTTCTTGTAGGCCCCCTTCAGATACTGGAAGGCCACAATACAATCACCTCGAAGCCTTCTTTTCTCCAGACTGAACAGCCCCAACTCTTTCAGTCTGTCCTCATAGGAGAGGTGCTCCAGCCTTCTAATAATCCTTGTGGCCCTTCTCTGGACACGTTCCAGCACGTCCATATCCCTCTTGTAATAGGGGCTCCAGAACTGGACGCAGTACTCCAGGTGGGGTCTCACCAGAGCTGAGTAGAGGGGGAGAATCACCTCCCTTGACCTGCTGGCCACACTTCTCTTGATGCAGCCCAGGATCTGATTGGCTTTCTGGGCTGCAAGTGCACACTGAGAGCTCATGTTGAGCTTCTCGGCCACCAGCACCCCCAAGACTCTCTTCTCAGGGCTGCTTTCCAGCCAGTCACTGCCCAGCCTGGATTTGTGCCTGGGATTGCCTCGACCCAGATGCAGGACCCTGCACTTGGTCTTGTTGAACCTCATGAGGTTGGCTTGTTCCCACCTCTCCAGCCTGCCAAGGTTCCTCTGGATGGCATCCCTTCCCTCCAGCCTGTCTGCTGCACCACACAGCTTGGTGTCATCAGCAAACTTGCTGCAGGTGCACTCAATGCCACCGTCCATGTCACCGACAAAGATGTTGAACAAGCCTGGTCCCAGGACTGATCCCTGTGGGACTCCACTTGTCACTGTCCTCCACTGGGACATGGACCCATTGATGGCCACTCTCTGGGTGTGGCCATCAAGCCAGTTCTTTACGCATCTAGCTAGGGGAGCCTGCAGAGCCTGGTTACTCAAGTTTACCTCCCTTTTACATTCCCTTACAGTCCTAAGTCTAATAACTTCCTCCAATTCAGCCACTAGGTTAAGCAGATAGTCAATCTGCTCACACCTAATGCAGGTGTTATCTCCACTACCCTCCATTTCAAGTGCCAGGCTCCAGCACTCTCTGCAACCAGTTGCCTGGACACCTGTCTGCTTATGTTCAACCTCAGTCTGGGTTGACACCGATCTTTTGAAGTCAGCTTTGCTGCGAGTCACAACCATCCCTATCCCTGGCCATGTGACCTACTTGAAAAAAAATGAAATAAGTGGCATGAGTGGCTGCAATCGAGCGAGCAGGCAGCAGCTTTCTAGCGAAATGCTCGACCGCACCAGCCTCGGGCGCGTTTCCCGCAGCTGACGTCACGATCTCGAGCAGGCATGCGGGAAGACAACTGTGCCGTCCTCACCCCTGCCTCCGTGACTGCCAGGGTCCTGCCGCTCCTAAAAGTTACAAATGAAACAATTCTTAAACGTACCTTTAAGGAAACTCTTCGTTTTATATTACAAACATTCTCCTGAGCTGCCAATATGCAAATTATTGACTTGCAAATAACACCGGATTGTGCTGAATTCCAGTTAGCTGTAAAGCTACAGAATAGCTACACTTAAGAGCCAATGCATGTCATTTTGAATGTGTTCATCCAGAGGTAGACGGAAAGAGGACACACAGGAGGAATCAACTGCCACACACACCTTTCACATGGGGATACTCTGCCTCTCTAAACATGGCTTCACCATCTTGCATCAACTGAGTTTCTCTCACAGGTTTTCTGCCTGAACCCTTTAGAACACTTGGTGTCAAGAGTTAGGGCTGCACTGATGACTAACCAAGGGGCAGATGCTCTCTATTAACCCCTCTCCCTTCCCAAAGTGGAAAAGAAAGGGAATAAAGGAAAGGCACTTAGGATTGGAAAACTAAAGTTACTTTAATGAAAGTAATGATAATAAAATAAAATACATACAAAGCAATTATCAAAACCAGGCCCCTCCTAATGGCAATTGCATCACCGTCACCACTGATGCTGCGGTAGAAGTCCCAGACTAGAACTGCTCTCCCTTTACATTTTCACAAAGTCAGAAAGAAAGACAGAAAGGGACTTTGGCCCAGAATCTCACAGATCCACTTTCTGCTGGGACTAAATCAGTTGGTATGACTCGCTCCTAACAAATAATTTGATCAGTCTCTGTCACATCCTATGGAGTCTCAAGTGACAACAAAAGGTGACAGTGTTGAGTGATTCCACTTTCATCTATTCCACATGATTAAGGGGTTTAGTCTAATAAATTCCCCTACATAAAAATAAGTATAAATGATGACAGGAAATATACAGATTAGTCACTGCATAAAGAGATTTCTTTGGGGGTTTTCCCCTTTCACATAAATAGAGGTCTTTCTAGAAAGGTGAGTTTGTATATACTTATCTTCCTTTAAGCTCATGAAGCTTGCAGGGAGGCTGTAAAGCTCTGTAAGCTCACTGAGCTCTAAAGACTGGACAGCACTACCCCATGAGCACTGCATTTACAATCAGCAGAGACAGAGAACCCTAAACATAACTCTCTTTAAATAGTCAGACCTTGTTAATCCAAGCTTAGTTTAACCGAATGCCTGAATATCTGAAATACTTAAGTGGCAACCTGTCTCCAAGTCTGAATGTACCTTTGATTTGTTAATCTGATTGTAAGGATGGAGGTATCCTGTATGAAATGAAGTTTGCAAACACCTCTGGATTAATCAGCCTTACTTACTACAAAACAAAGTAGATTCCTGCCACTGTATTTATCATCAGGAAGGGCTGGCACCCTCTCTCCCTGGCTGATTTATAGAATTGCACATTTGGCATAGCAGTGTAATATTCAGATGGCAGAGTTTGCTAATAAGGATGTGCAATGAATGGGAATAAATTGAATGTACCTGAAATTATGCACCTAACTTTGGAGTACATTATGTCCTAGTAGCTTAAAATAAATAAGGAAATCTTTATTAGAATGCATTAACATTCTGGACAACCTGATTCATACATAGCATATTTGTCGCCTTTAAATTATTTGGTCTCTTTGCCATGTGTTTATTATGTTCAAGCTCCAAAGAAATATTCCCCATTAAATCTACTAGATTCTGATATAAGGCTGCCTGTCATTTTGGTTCTATTCAAAGGACTTCTTATGCTTGATATCTCCATGCCATTAATGCTGGGGCATCTGTCCATTTCCAAAAATGAGCTATCACACATCTGGCTGCTGGTAATAATTGCTTTATCAATGGCTACTTGTCTGAGTCAATAACCTCATTTGGACTGTAGCAGGATAGGTCTGGTGTGCAGCCTAACTTAAGTTATCTAATTCTGTAGCTCTGCATTTCTGTCATATACATGAGAATGTCAGATGGCCCTAGTACTGTGTCATTTGAGTTCTTACCAGAATAAAATGTACTTCTGAAGATACATTCTCACTCTCCTCTGGACAAGGGAAATAATTTTTCTCTATGTTTAATATTTTAATAAAATTCAAAAATTGAAATCAAACTGTAAGGTTTGATGGATATTTTTCTTGCCTTGAATATAATCTACATGTATATTTGTGGATATACATAAATATTGTGTTTCCTTTTGGCGATACAGTTGGCTATCATCTGGCTTGAATGCAGTAGTGTTGTGAAAAGGTCTTGTCATATTGTTGGAGTGTTAAGTAAACAGACAAACTATTTGTTAAAGATTTTTTCCTCCAAACCCACAACTTTTTAAATGTATTTTTTTCCTACCACATTTCTGAGGTTCAAGACTCTCTCATTATTGAAAGTTACTGCTTTGAAGCTAATGTCTTGTCTACTGTAGAGGAGTCATTTGCTTTAGTTAAATGACTCTACCTAATTAAGACAGAGGAAGCACTAGGACAGAAGGCTTATCAAATGAATGGTATCAGGGTGTCCTGATGAATGAACTTGGGTTTTCAGAAGAGTGCCAGTGATACAGGGCTTTGTACATACCATCATTACTGACATATGCAATGCCATCACATATGAAACTGCTTAAACTGAAGTAAAAGTGATCATATAAAAATGGAAAATAAAGCTTCATCTGAGGGAAAATCAGGGCTTCCTGTTCCACTTTCTGTTCCACAACCTGGACAGAAAGTATAAGGATTTTTACTGGAATCATAGGACTCTTTCTTCCAGATCAAACTTAATATATGACTGCTTTAGTTTTTTGTTAATATTTCCCAGTTCAAAATCCTAACCTTAGTTCACTTCAAAGTATGAGAGTCTTTACAAAAGCATCAAGATGCAAAGATTTTCAGGGCATCACTGATTCAGGCTAGTAAATTCAACTACCATGGAATATCACTATATGTGTCAAAAACAGAAGGCACAATCAGACTTAGCTGTGCCCCGACTAGAAAGTTTGCCTGTTTTTTTAGGTTGGGCTTATCATATACAAACACAGACATATGGCTCTGGATTAAGATGGTTCAGGTAGGATGAGATTTACTGTTTAATGGTTGGTGTGTTTAAGGCCAGCAGTGGTATCTGAGAATCATTGTGAACCAGCATTTATCTGCTTCTTCCTGCTCTGGTTGCTGTCATTCAGGAAATTACTCTAACTTATTTAAGTCTTTGTCCCTTATTATGTTCATTTTTGAGTCTGAGAAAGAATATTAGGGAAATTAACATTTGTCTGTTCTGATAGTACTGCTGTGACAAAAGTAGTAAAGATGTGAAATGAATGGCTATTGAGATAAGACTGATTTTGTCTTCTTTGAAAAGTTAATCTGCTCTCATCCATTTTATACTTCATCTTGCCATGATCCATGCTGCAGTCATTCATGCCTCTGAGAGCCACACTGTGAGGTAGACACCTTAAGTGTAAGGTAGCACCCAGTGTAGATATTTGCACAGTTTTATTCAAGGCAGTGACAGCAAAAACAAGCAGTTGTGGCAAATTAAGGTGATGGAGACTAACTGGTCCTCTGTTCCTCCCTGTATGTCATTTACATAAGCATCTAGTGTCTTCAGACAGTTTTGCCCCCTGCTTTGCCAGGAAGCAAGCTGTTGGTATGTTTATATATCTGTTTGGATTTGAAAGTGTCATTTATATTAATTGAGTGTTTAGAATTCTGTTCTTACCTTTTTGGTCTTCCTTTAATTCTTTTACAAAGCAACATATACTGAAGATTGATTCAATGCATTTCCATCTCTATTTTAGTTTTTCTTTAGATTTTTCTTACTTCTGATGCAGTAAGGAAAGTATTTGTCTTCAGAAGTCAAGTCAGTATTCATACATACTCATGGTTCAAAGGGCTATTTGCGCTTCATCCAGCAAGCATTTTCAATCTAAATTGATTTTTTTTTTCCTTTTAACCATCTTCAGGCCCTGATTCATGACAGTATCTGGTAGTACCCCATGAATGTCATGTTGAGTTATCAAAGGGGTAAAGATGCAGCTTCAGGGAGGTATTAGAATCACTGCTAACTACTCAGTGTTGGATTTAATTTTACATAGTCATAGCAATTCCAATTCCATGTCCTGTCTTTTTTTATTTTCTTTTTTCTAACCCTCCCCCCCACCTTCCCTGTATCCTCTAGGTTAAATTTAGCTTCAAAGTGTAGCCATGTAGTAAAAAAAAAAACAAATTCTATTCATTTCTTTCCTGTGTTTTCAGATTGATTATTGAAACCAGAGCAGATGTTCATCTCTGCTCCACTTCAGGTTGAGCTCTGCTTCTGGAATGAATGAGCACAAGAAAAATCCTCACCTCTTTCTGCCTGCATTTTCAAGATGAATTTATACCTAAAAAAAAAAAAAAAAAAAAAAAAAAGCAGAGTACCTTGAGAAAGCTCACTGGTTCCTCAATATCCTTAGAAACCTGTTTAGTGAATGAAGCTTTCAGTCATAGAATCATAGAATCAATAAGGTTGGAAAATACCTCAAAGATCATTAAGTCCAACCTGTCACAATTATGCTCACTCCCCTGTTTGCTATACTACACATCACATTGTGCCTGACATTTCTCTGGCATTACCCATCTGTGGTACTGGTGCATTGGAACAAATTCCATTAACAAACTTGCAGACTGTTGAAACTTATGCTGCAAATACACAGCTCTGCAGTACCCGTTCCCTCTTTCTCCACTGCACAAAACTCAAAGAACTGATCTTCAGGGTGTACTCTGCAAACTCATTGATATTTGCAGCTTGATGTCACACCCTACATATCTGTTAGTACTATTCTGTATCAGTGTCAAGCAAAACAGATAACTGATTGTATCTGCCACAACTGGGCAGGAATTCATAGCATCACAAAAGACAGTATGTTGCTTTATCATCTAACTGGTAGAGTGTTTTGGGACAACTTGTTTGTTTACTCTTGGGATGTGAAAGGAAATATACTTGAATGGTGGAATTCCTTGCCTGGAATTTACCACACACAGCAGTGGTGAGCAATGATTTGCCTAAGATATCAAGCTAAGATATATAGTGATTTTTTAAGAACATGGTTGTTTCTCTGCTATGCTGCTTCATGGTTGCCTCAGATAGAAGTGGTAAAATCAGAAGCAGTTCTGATGTCACAGAATACAAAAAATAAACATCTTTCCAAAAAAATTCAACACTAACACTAGTACCAGCACTACAGCATGAGCTATTGGACAAGAATAAGGAGCTGTAGTCTGTGTATAAGCTGGCAAATTATCCCATTGCCGCCTTCTGTCAGTGAACACCAGTGCACTTTGGAAGGAGCCAATTGCTCTGGAAATATAGCAGTAAGTACAGAGTCATCTCATGAAACAAAAGCACATCCATTAAGAGATTAGAGTACTCTGTCCCAGCCATGAAGCTGCAAGTTATCAAAGTATCCTATCAAGTTCTGAAGTCTGTTACTCTGTTGGATGGTCTTCTACACAACAGATTTCTCTTTAATTTGTCAAACACAGTTGTAGCTGTTCCTGAAGAAGAAAAAAAAAAATAAGAAATCATAGAGCACTTCCCTTCTATTTATTCCTCACATATGGCGCTGTACATGGAGAAGTAAGTTTTTATATCTAAAGACTATTCTTTCTGTGAGACTTCCATTTTTACCAGAAGATCCTTACCATGTGGGACTTTCATCAAAGAGTTATTCCAAGAAAAGAATCAATGAGATGATTTTACCTTCCAAATTTACAAAAAAAAAAAAAATGCAGAAAAGAAAAGAAAAGAACACTGGACAAGTTAAAAATACTAACTAGAATTCTCAGGATTTTTCCCGAAATTTTTTTACTAGAAATTTCCTTTCATTAGGAGCACATAAAAATTGTGTGATTTCTGTGTTGTGAATCAACAGCAGAAAATCTTAACAGTCAGGATGTTTGGGGACGTAGCAAGTTTCCTTATGAAGAACTCACAACACCATCCAGGTGGGGAATAAACCAGGTTAGAAGAGACCTTCAAGATCATCGCGTCCAACCCATCAGCCAATCTAACACCACCTAAACAACTAAACCATGGCACCAAGCACCCTCCTCCTGAACAATTCCAGTGACAGTGACTCCACCACCTCCCCAGGCAGCCCATTCCAATAGGCAATCACTCTCTCTATATAGAACTTCTTCCTAACATCCAACCTAAACCTCCCCTGGTGCTGCCTGAGACTGTGTCCTCTTGTTCTGGTACTGGCTGCCTGGGAGAAGAGACCAACATCTGTCTGTCTACAACCTCCCTTCAGGTAGCTGTAGAGAGTAATAAGGTCACCCCTGAGTCTCTTCTTCTCCAGGCTAAGCAACCCCAGCTCCCTCAGCCTCTCCTCGTAGGGCTTGTGTTCCAAACCCCTCACCAACTTTGTTGCCCTTCTCTGGACTCGTTCCAGCAAGTCAACCTCCTTCCTAAACTGAGGGGCCCAGAACTGGACACAGTACTCGAGGTGCGGCCTAACCAGTGCAGTGTACAGGGACAGAATGACCTCCCTGCTCCTGCTGGCCACACTGTTCCTGATGCAGGCCAGGATGCCATTGGCCCTCTTGGCTGCTTGGGCACACTGCAGGCTCATGTTCAGCCTACCATCGACCAGTACCCCCAGGTCCCTCTCCACCTGGCTGCTCTCCAGCCACTCTGACCCCAGCTTGTAGCTCTGCATGGGGTTGCTGTGGCCAATGTGTAGAACCCAGCACTTGGATGTGTTCAATCTCATGCCGTTGGACTCTGCCCATCTGTCCAGCCTGTCGAGGTCCCTCTGCAGAGCCTCTCTACCCTCCAGCGGATCAACTCCTGTCCCCAGCTTGGTGTCGTTAGCAAATTTACTGATGATGGACTCGATGCCCTCATCCAGATCATCAATAAAGATGTTAAAGAGCATGGGGCCCAGTACTGATCCCTGGGGCACACCACTACTGACTGGCCGCCAGCTGGATGTGGCACCATTCACCACCACTCTCTGGGCTCGGCCCTCCAGCCAGTTCCTAACCCAGCACAGAGTGCTGCTGTCCAAGCCACAGACTGACAGCTTGGTCAGGAGTTTGCTGTGGGGGACGGTATCAAAGGCCTTGCTGAAGTCCAGGTAGACTACATCCACAGCCTTCCCCACATCCACCAGGTGGGTCACCTGATCATAGAAGGAGATCAGGTTGGTCAGGCACGACCTGCCCTTCCTAAATCCATGCTGGCTGGGCCTGATCCCTTGGCCATCCTCTAAGTGCTGTGTGATTGCACTCAAGATGACCTGTTCCATAATCTTGCCTGGCACTGATGTCAGGCTGACAGGTCTGTAATTCCCTGGCTTGTCCAACCATCCCTTCTTGTGGATGGGGATCACATTGGCCAGTTTCCAGTCATCTGAGACCTCTCCAGTGAGCCAGGACTGATGAATAATGATGGAGAGCAGCTTGGCCAGCTCATCTGCCAGCTCTCTCAGCACCCTAGGATGGATCCCATCTGGTCCCATGGACTTGTGGGGATCCAAGCGGCTGAGGAGAGCTCCAATTACCTGCTCATGGAACCTAGGGAAACTATTTACAACCCTCTTAAAATCATACCCTTTTCTTTTTTTTTTTTTTTCTTCATACCATATTGAAGGAGGATTATGGGGTGGGGGTATTTGTTTATGCATTCATTTATTTAAATCCCTCCATATAGCCATAGTTTTGAAGCAGCTGTCAACAACTGTGAGAAAAGAATGTTGTATTTCAGGATGATGACCACATGCAGCTGCAGCTAAATCAAGTACAGAAAGCAGATATTTAAATGCTCACTACAGTATTTTTCAGTAGCCACTGAAATAGGACCAGATAACAGAATTCTATTTTCTCCTCTTAGACACCAGTCTTTGTAGTGCAGGAAAAATATTCCACAGTCTTTGAGTGTATGAAGAGCTCCTAAGGACTGCCCACAAATGTTTTTGGAGAATCATGATATTTCTTGAAAGATTCTGTTTTACATTCATAGGCTCTGCCTTTTACTCAGATTAAAGACCCATACTCTCAGTTCTTCCTGACACATTTTAGGTAGAGTTTAATGTAAAAAATCAAGTTCTTTCTTGTTCTTTTAAGGCCATATGTCAGACATTGACTCAAAGTAGCCTCTGCACTCTAACATTCACAGACACATAAACCATGACATCATTTTAACTTGGAGAATTGGTTGATGTAAGTTTGCCAATCAATTAAGCCATCATATTTCTTACCCATTTTATTTGGCTGATAGGCAAGATTTTGGTAGTGGAGGATCTGCAGTCGTGGTCTCTGTGAGAAGACAATAGGACCTGGTAAAGCAGGTTGTCCCCCTGCAGAACATGAAGGACCATGCTGGAGCAAGTATCCACCTTGCATCCCATGGAGAAACAGTGAATAATAATGGTAGAGACTCATAACTGATAAAAACAGTAACATCTTTGAAACAAGGAGGCCTTTAGCAAAGTTTTAAAAGAGGTGAAATTTAAAGCTTAATATCTAAATTTGGCAAGAGAGCTGCTTGGGACTGGTGTGCTCTAGCTGAGAGGTGCCCTATTTTGGTTTCTTTTTAGGGCTTTTTGGGGTGGGAGGACCTCAGCAGACAGTGAGGACCAGCAGGGTTGTCTTCTCATGTGCCTGCTTGTGGGGGGGTGACTTCAGCCACAGGAAATTTAAATGAGGGAGAGCAAAGCCACATGACAGCCATTTGGCAAGAGAGCCTTCTGGCTGGATTGCAGCTAGCAGTGTGCACCAGGTCGGCCAACAGAGTTCAGAAGCCTCTGTGGTAGCTTGGGCAAAATATAGTAGTCACGTGGAATATATATATATTCCTGTCTGAAGGGGATGGGTGAGGAAATCAGTCCCTCTGCAGAGGAAAGAGTAGGGCACAAATTAGGGTCAGTTGAGAAGTCAGGAGGCCAGCTGAAGTGCATGTACACCAATGCATGCAGCATGGGCAATAAGCAAGAGGAGCTGGAAGTCCCAGCCCACCAGGGTGACTATGATATAGTCGCCATCTCGGAAACATGGTGGGACAACACGCATGATTGGAGTGCTGCACTGGGGGGTTACAGGCTCTTTAGGAGAGACAGGTGAGGGAGAAGAGGAGGAGAGGTGGCTCTGTATATTAGGGAGTCGCTCTCTGCCACAGAACTTGAGGTGGAAAATGAAAGGATTGAGAGCCTGTGGGTTAAAATCAGAGGGCAACCTAACAAATCTGACATCCTGGTTGGAGTCTGTTATAGACCACTCAACCAGGATGAGCAGGCTGATGAATTATTCTATAAGCAACTGGAGGCTGTCTCAAGATCATCAGATCTTGCCCTTGTGGGTAACTTTAACCTGCCAGATATCTGCTGGGAACTGAATTCAGCAGAGAGGAGGCAGTCC
This sequence comes from Dryobates pubescens, assembly GCF_014839835.1. Lineage (NCBI taxonomy): Eukaryota > Metazoa > Chordata > Aves > Piciformes > Picidae > Dryobates > Dryobates pubescens. Next base: position 3,166,138 of record NC_071618.1, on the reverse strand, counting down.
AGAAGATTCCTGGAGCGCATGGAGGACAGCTTCCTGATGCAGCTGTTAAGTGAGCCTACCAGGGGTCAGGCTCTGCGTGACCTGCTGTTCTCCAATAGAGAAGGGCTGGTGGGAGACGTGAAGGTGGGAGGCTGCCTAGGGTGCAGTGATCATGAGCTAGTGAAGTTTTCAATATGCAGGGAGATAGGGAGGAGCACCAACAGAACCCTCACCTTGGACTTCCGGAGGGCAAACTTCAGCCTGTGTAAGAAACTTATTTGTAAAGTTCCCTGGGTATCAACCCTCAAGAACTGAGGCGTCCAGGAGGGTTGGACCTACTTCAAACAGGAGCTCTTGAAGGCACAGAAACTGCCGGTCCCCATGTGCCGAAAGATGAGCCGGCGGGGAAGGCAACCGGCCTGGATGGACAAGCAGCTCCTGGAGGAATTAAGGGAAAAAAAGAGGCTGTATCACCTTTGGAAGGAGGGGAAGGCTTCTCGAGGTGTGTTCATGGAAGTGGTTAGATTATGTAGGAATAAAATTAGAGAGGCAAAGGCCCAGTTGGAACTGAAGCTGAACACCTCTGTGAAAGACAATAAAAGCATTTTTACAAATACATTAACACAAAAAAGAAGGGCAAGAAGAACCTGCCCTCCTTATTGGACCTGGAGGGGAACGCTGTGACTGAAGGTGAGGAAAACGCTGAGGTCCTGAACGCCTTCTTTGCCTCAATTTTTAACACCAAGGCAGGAGGAGTTCAGGATGAATGGCCTCCTGAACTGGGTGATGGGGTCAGGGAGCAGTATACTCCCCATGAAATCCATGAGTAAGTAGTTAGGGACCTGCTGAGTCACTTGGATACTCACAAGTCCATGGGGCCAGTCAGCCTGACCTCAGTGCCAGGGAAAATGATGGAGCAGATTATCCTGGCAGCAATAACTGTGCACCTGAAGGATGACCAAGGGCTCAGGTCCAGCCAACATGGATTTAGGAGGGGCAGGTCCTGCCTGACCAACCTGATCTCCTTCTATGATCAGGGGACCCGTCTGGTGGACGTGGGGAGGCCTGTGGATGTGGTCTACCTGGACTTCAGCAAGGCCTTTGACTCTGTCCCCCACAGCAAACTGCTGGCTAAGCTGTCAGCTTCTGGCTTGGACAGCAACATTCTGTGCTGGGTTAGGAACTGGCTGGAGGGCCGAGCCCAGAGAGTGGTGGTGAATGGTGCCACATCCAGCTGGCAGCCAGTCACTAGTGGAGTCCCCCAGGTTTCAGTGCTGGGCCTCATCCTGTTCAATATCTTTAATGATGATCTGGATGAGAGGATTGAGTCCACCATCAGTAAATTTGCAGATGACACCAAGCTGGGAGAAGGTGTTGATCTGTTAGAGGACAGAAGTGCTCTGCAGAGGGACCTTGACAGGATGGACAGATGGGTAGAGTCCAACACGATACATTTAACAAGTCCAAGTGCCAGGTGCTGCACTTTGGCCACAACAACCCCATGCAGTGCTACAGACTGGGGACAGAGTGGCTGGAGAGTGGCCAGGCAGAGAGGGACCTGGGGGTGCTGGTCGATGGTAGGCTGAACATGAGCCAGCAGTGTGCCCAGGTGGCCAAGAAGGCCAAGGCATCCTGGACTGTATCAGGAATAGTGTGGCCAGTAGGAGCAGGGAAGTCATTGTGCCCCTGGACTCAGCACTGGTTAGGCCACACCTTGAGTCCTGTGTCCAGTTCTGGGCCCCTTAATTTAAGAAGGACATTGAGACTCTTGAACGTGTCCAGAGAAGGGCGACAAAGCTGGGGATGGGTTTGGAGCACAAGCCCTATGAGGAGAGGCTGAGGGAGCTGGGGTTGCTTAGCCTGGAGAAGAGGAGGCTCAGGGGAGACCTTACTGCTCCCTACAACGACCTGAAGGGAGGTTATAGCCAGGTGGGGGTTGGTCTCTTCTCCCAGGCAACCAGCACCAGAACAAGAGGACACAGTCTCAAGCTGCACCAGGGGAACTTTAGGCTTGAGGTGAGGAGAAAGTTCTTCACAGAAAGAGTAATTTGCCTTTGGAATGTGCTGCCCAGGGAAGTGATGGAGTCACCCTCCCTGAAGATGTTCAAAAAGGGATTGGATGTGGCACTTGAAGCCATAGCTTAGTTAGTCATGAGGTGTTGGGTGATAGGTTGGACTTGATGATCTCTAAGGTCTTTTCCAACCTTATTGATTCAATGATATTGAAGTATTTAAGAGATTTTTTTAAACAGCCATGGTAATGGGAATAACTTGAGGAATGTGATCTCTTTTAGGTAGGCAGTGGGTAGAAGGATCCACATTAAAGAAACACTGGTAATTATAAACTGGCATGAGTTGTGATCCTCACTATTCAGATAGCATTATTTGACTTTTCTAAGCAAACTCAGTTACAAAACAGTCCCTTGCACTAATGAATTTTCTTTAGAGGAAAGGTGCACTAATTTCTCTAGTTCTTCAGGAACTGCAACTAAAATTATTCTTCCCAGCATTTGACCAGTATTCCCTGATTTCCACTGCTCTTATTTACCCTCAAGGCATGAAAGTGCTGTAATCTCTTGGTCTAAAACCTAACAGGCTCCACATCTGTGTGCCTTTGTGTGTGCTTTCTGCAGTCAAATAAGACTTTTGCTGTTGCTTTTTAATTCAGTAAAAGGCTTTTATTGCTTTAATTCTAATATTGACATACTATAACATAATTTATTGCATTCCATAGTTTAGTCAAGATATTTCTTTTATGGTCAGATTAAAAACTCTGCAGCCTAGTGACAGATAAAGTTACAAAGTAAGCCCGTTCAGACTGTGTACATTCCCAGGTTTATGTTGGAACTCAAGATTCATCTTCAGATCAGATCAAACATGCAAGCTATCTCCTAAAGACACTTTTCTTGTGGTGGGATGTGTTTTCAGATTAGTCCTCTGCATGTGTCAGAGGTTTGAATGGGGAACACCAGTTCTGTCCCATTCCTACTCCACACTAAGAAAAACAGATTAGAAATTCATTTATTTCCTGTCTCCCCAAATGCTACTTTTGAAAAAAAGAAGCAGGTATTTGGAAGCAGGAAAGGAGGGATCAGATGTTTCTAGGCAAATTTGCCACTTAAATTTTCTGTGTTGCACCCATTTCACAGTCATCCTTTGAGAACATTCATGTCAATTTGTGGGACTATGAAAGGCTCAAAATTAAATGAAACTGAATGCTTTAGTACTAAACAAGAGCAGGTCATTTCCTGCTATTTCTGGTCTATCTGTCTGTGCCTGGAGCGTGAGGGAATGAGGGAAGGGGGAAGGAGTGTTGTGGTGGAAGTGCCAAGCTGCTGAAGTTCAGAATAAATCTGTCTCCTGGCAACTCTGCACATTTGCTTTCCTTTCCCTCTACCAAGTGTTGTGGTACAGCAGAATACAAAGTCAGCAACTACTTTACATACTCCTGTTGAAAAAAAAATATAACTGATTGCAAGGCAAAGTAAACACACAAGTGAATCAGAAAATGGAGTCTCTCCTACCCAGACACGTTCCATACTTCCATGTAAAAAGATACTGGAAGTACTACTCCTGAATAATCATCTTGTTTTTAAAACTAGAGACTTGAGGACGAGGAACTGCTCCAGCACTGATGCCTGCACAGCACTATTGCTGGATTGCCTAGTGTGTGCTAATAACTGCTATGAGCTAAGACTAGTCCCCCGCATACATCTTATTCGCTCTCTCTCTCTTCCTAACTCTCTTTTTTGCACTGACCACTTCTAAATTTAAATCAGGTATCTTAAAATATGACACAAATGCTTTTAGGGTTAATATTGAAAACTTAATTTCATATCAGCATTCCTTCCTCCAAACCAGTCTGATTCTGGCAACAGATGGAGTACGTTTCCCTTTATCATCTTTTCTTTCATCTCAGAAAGATGCAAAACAACCAGGAAGGTGGTTTTAACTAACATGATTGTTATCATAGCTCAGATTAAAGAGGTAATATCCAGTTTAGTGGTGGTAGCTTCTGAAGATGAACTAACTCCCTCTCTTGCAACTGTGGTATTAAGTTCAAATCTGCATATATGACAGACAGGCAAACCTTGCTTTTCATAGGCATTGGCCTCATCTTACAGATGGGCAAGGCCTCAAATGACACACACAAAAAAGGATTCCTACCACACTCCATTTGTCTAAATCACTTTCTGTCCCTGATGATAAAAGAAGAAAATCCATTTTAAGAATGTACCTGCTCATATTATCCACATTTTCCCAGTAAGGATTTTTCAGACAGGAAGTACTCCAAAGGAAAAGATTTAAAATACTCTTAAATTTCTTTTATGAGCCAGTCTATCAGCTCCTAATTTCACAGACCTCTTGACACAATCAAAGGCAGCTTTCCTTCTTGTCTTACAGGTACTCTGTTCCATGCTGAAGCTAGAAATAAGCCTGTAATGTGACTCAGGTGACTGATCACACTAGAAAGAGTAAAAACCAGTGACAGAAAATTCACAAATAGCTAGTGGCCTGCTATGTTTTGCATGATTCACTGTTAACCAGTGAACAGAGATCTTTTCCAACTGAAACAATTCTATGATTCTATGAAAATGACAGCTTAGAGACGGTGAAAAACATGAGTTGCAAAGATTGTATTTCTATCACACAGGGGTAACTGCTGCTCTAAAAGTTAAGATGAATGTAGAATTTCCTTTGCTAAAAGGTTTCCTCAGTAACTTGGCAGAGTGCACTTGTTATTTCCAAAATTTACTTTCTGCTCTGAAATCCTGTGCTACCCTCCTGTGACATTTTCTTGCATGCACTCCACTGAAGTTTAGATCTATTGTTTCACAACAAGGGAGCTGATCCTTCAGCAGTTACTTATTTATTGAGGTCACCTGAGGTCAGTGATGTGGGTTTTTATCGGGTACTTTTTTTTTCAGAATACAGTCGGTCTGGTCTGTTGGAATTCCTTTAATTTTGCAAAGGAGGAGGTAGGTGGTAGAGGGCTTTAATTTTTAAATTGCAGATGTAACAAACACATAGGTCTATAGCTGCATTGTATGTATAACTATTTTTAATTGCTGTCACCCTCCTGTCACAATTTCAGTTGGATATTAATGGACTTTCATGGTTTTTCATGAGCAAGATCTTACTGAGGGTATTTTTGTGTTATGCAGCAAGGAAGGGCTATTCTGTCTTACATCTCACATTTCCTCCTAGCCTGGGTTACAGGGGATTTGTTGACATTTGCTGCATGCCCTGTTGCTATTATATATCGGAAGCTACATTTCAAGCTTCAGCACACTCAGAGTTAAGCTGCAAAAGAGGACAACGGAAAATATAAATGGAAGAAATTTGAAGATGTGAAAAGACAATTATATGAATGAACTTTTTCTTTATTTTAAAACATTTAAGAATGGAGTGAGAAACAAATCCTTACAAATTGGTGGGTTTCTGGCTTTGTTTTCAAAGCTGGATGCCTAAAGTTAAGGTTCTAACTCTGTGTTTGAGTCATCAGAGTTTGCTCTGATGCTCAGAGTAAAGCTGTTCTGAAATCTCCTCCTGAAACTATCCTCAGCACAAAAAGTACAGATTTTGTGATCTGATGTATTTTCCAGAATTTTGAAAGTGTCTTTCTAAATAGTGCTTAATGTCAGGATTTTAAAGAATCAAGAAAATTAGTTTAAAAATCCCACTATATGAAGTTTCAGCTTTCATTTTTAAAGCTTTATTTTTGTGTGTGTAATATGCAATAAATGAATAATAACTATTGAAAAATAAAGAAATAAACAGAGAAAATTTTACAAATTAGGGCAAACAAAATATTTCAGTTGACCACAAATTAAGAATATTTCTTTATGAATTAAACTTTATGGGCAATTTCTAGGAGGAAAAAAAAAAGAGAGAGAGAGGGGGGAAAAAAAGGTATGTTCTCCTGTGTTCTGTTCCAAGATGAAATGGGTCTTTTACATCACAAAATTTCCCTGAAGTTAAAAATAGGGTTCTCCTACCACTCAAATGGCCAGATTTTCTAGTCACTTAGGAAGCCCAAGTGACTTTAAAAGGTGTCTGAGTTCCAAACATTTTATCTGGACTACTTACAATGATGTTTGTCTAATGAAAAGGAGTATAATGCGTGGAGCTGATTTGATAAATGTGGCCACAATTCAATACCACAATCCTTAAAAATACAGAACAAACAGAAAGTGTAAAATAATAGAAAGCATATAATATGAAAATATTTTCCATGACCTATTTTAGCTTCTTTCACAATGTTTCTTCTTTTTGTGCAGAACAGTTTAATGCATTATTCAAACCTGCTGATAATTTCAACCTCTTTTCCTTTATTACTAGCTATTAAATTTTATTTAAGCTTGATCGTTTTTAAAGGGATGGGTGGAGTAAAGTGAAGCTTCTAATTTTGCATCTTGCTCTAATCTTCAATTTGAGAGTGCTACAGGCTGTGGTTTTACATAGTAACACACTGGCAACAGATAGAGAGATTTGATACACACCCACACCTTTGCATATCAACCTCCAGAGCGGCCTGTGTGTTCTGCAGTGTTAGGTGGTGACCACAACAGTCTCTTTTGGACTTCGTAATTGCTACTCTTTCTATGAGGGATGCTCCTATATTTTCTAGTTGGTTTATTTTATACGTTGGGGGAGGGGGCTTCAATGTCTTTTTTTTTTTTTTTTTTTTCCGGGGGCGAGGGGATTGTTGGACGAGAGAAACACATAGTTACTCCTGAACGGCAGTTTTCCTGCCCTTAACTTGAAGGCTATTTTCAGGCTTTACCGAACGTTTTATTTTTGTAATTATTGCTAGGATTTCCCCCACTCCACACACCACCACACCAGCCCCAGGCCCCCCCTCCACCCCCTTCCCCCCCCTACCCCCAATCTCCCTCTACACAGAAACTAAAATTGTGATTTAGATATTTGGTCCCAGCGGCCCTGCCTGTGCTCAGCAAATGGTTCCATGTCACTCGCTGCATCACAATATCGGAGCGGCGGCGCTCGGTGGCAGCTAATCCTCTGAGCCCGTTAATAAGCTTAGGAGCACGTTCATTGAAGACTGACGCGTTAGTCACAAACAGGGAGAAAATATCTACTGGGGGAAGCTGAATTGGTTTTAATCATCTGCTAATCACCAGTAATGAGACCTACTCTGGGGAAGAAAAGAAAAACAGATAGTCAGAGGGAGGTTTTGTTCTTCACAGCGGAGTAACAGGGAATGAGAGGGCAGCTGTTATTAGGAGAGAAAAGATGGAAAGAAAGGAGGGATTTGGCCAGACCAGATGAAACTTCTTCTGTGGCGCACTGTTTTGTTAGCTGAGTGTTTCTTTCATTCAGCCTCCAAAACTTCAGATCTGTCAGTCCCTCTGAAAGCCCCGGCCCACCTCTCCATGCCGCCAGGGAGAAAAGGCGCCGCCACCTCGCCCCGTCTTCCCCCTCCCCAGGCCCGCCTCCCCCCCCGGCCCGAACCCTCGGGCTCCGCCAGCCCCCTACCCGAGCCCCGCGACTCCGGGCGCGGCTCCTCCAGCTGCCGGGCAGCGGTGGGGCCCGGCCGGCGGGGCCGGGCCGCCTCGGAACAGCCGGCTGGCGGCCCCCAAAGGGGTGGAATGGCTGGAGGGTGAGTCTGCCTTTGTGGGGGCTGCTCCTCCGTCCTCCTGGAAGCCCATCTTGAAGCTTCCTTCCTGCTCACTCGCCTGTGCACCTCGGAAAGTTGGGCTTCAAGATGACTAGCGGGAATGAAACAAGAGTGGGGACACATCTGCCACCACCTATCGCAGAGCAATGCAGGGATATTGGCTAGCCTAAGATGTCAGCTCTCCTTCCCACCTGTGACACCTGAACAGAGTGTTTGCTTGAGGAAGCGGAAATCATGTTCTGCAGGTGAAAGTCGGAACAAAAAGCAAAACTGTGATTCTTAAGAAAACCTATAATGGAACTACACATTATTCATCAAATAGATCAGCATCCTTAATTCCAAGGTGTTAGCATGGGGACTTTTGCAAAACACTGAATACAGCAGGTCACTCAGTGGTCCCTTAACAGAAAGCCCTGGGTCTCTCCTTCAGCTAGATCTTGGTCACTTTTAAAATTTTTGTTTAATTTTAATTTGGTTCAATTTTTTTTTCTTATTATTGTACCTCTGGCTCAGAGAGAGGAAGAAAGCCCTTACCTATGTTTTTTAAAATCCAAGTTTGGATGAGATCTTTAAGTGATTATAAAGTTGACTAAATGTAAAAGCTTTGCAAAGGCAGTAATTTCAGACACACTTCTGGCTGCTAAAACATGTCTATGTTTCATTTTGTGTGTATTTTTAGGGAGCTTAAGTGGAGTGGGTAGATCACTGGAAAAAAGGTTTTTTGAAATGTCATGCTTCATTTGGCTGTATGGAAAAACTGAGTATCAGATGTCCTGTCAGGAAAGAAGATACACTGATATACAATGTGCAAACGTTTTATTTTGAAGAACTCCTTCACAGTCTCACTTCATGGAAGTGAGTTGCTCAACTTAGTCACACAGCAAAGAGAAGTCTACATCCTGATTCAAGTTTAGTTTCTTGGTTTAAGAGCTCATGTCCGCAGGATATCTGAAAGGGAATGGGTGCCTCTTTTTTTTTTTCTCTTTTTTTTTTATTTTTTTACCCAGCAGTTTCTATAATTCTTATCTTTACCATCAGGAAATGGGTCCCAGTACACCAGGATATAGAGAGAACATTAGCCCAGAGAAATTTTTAACCTCTTCTTGTTTATTAAGAATGGAAGTGTGAATAACTAGTCTTTTACTTAGGATCTTAACACCAAAAGAAGTCTTTTGGATTATAGTGAGAAGACAGAACCAGTCATTTCAGAAGGGGAAAAATAAAAGAAAGGAAAATGAAAACTCATTTTCCTGTGTCCTAAAATAACTGACTTGTGTGCTGCCATTTATTCCTGTTGTGCCACTCCTGATTTTGCAGCTCACCTTGAATGAAGAATAGACAGTTCCTTAAAAGTAGCTATGTATATTGCAGACCATCATTCTCATCAGCTTCATGCAGAAAACCTGAAAGGTTTTACTGAGAAAAAATAAAAGAAAAAAAGAAAAAAAAAGCAACCCATTGGAAATCAAAGTTCTTCACAGGTCTTCAAGGCAGAAAAATGCCTTTGCCTGCTTGTTCAAGACCCTTAGACTTCTGAAGCTGCAAACAGTCATGGATTGATGAAACATACCCAGTAACCCCCAGAAGTAAGACAATGTGCAGAAATTGGTGTTTCAATACATTGGATTGACACTGAAGACAGAAAATGAACTTAGAAAGATGTCTCTATTCAAAATAAAGCTATCAGAGATGCCAGACACATTCATAAAGACCTGGTGTATACACTCCTAATTTGTAAGCAACTTTGCCATGATATTGAGCACGTCATCAAAGCCTTGAGGTAATGTTTAATTGCACTCATTTTCTTTTCTATTTCCACAAGTATATTCAATATTGTACTGATGTTTTCTCAGTTAGTTCATCTGTCTCCACATTTTATCTTTCTGTCTGTCAGGCTTATTAGCATACTTTGACAGATTAAAAGGCTAAGGTCAAACAAACAAATCCCCAAAGAAATACTGCTAATTATTGTCATATGTTTTTTAAATACTTTTGCTTCTTCAAAGAATTTCATAAGGAAACTAAACTCAACTTTGCAGTCTGTTTCTTTTATGAGCCCCTCCTCTCCTTAACACCATTTTTCATAGCCACCCTTCAGTGCCCTTATCCCCATTATAATTTTTTTTTTTTTTAGATGAGCAATTAGCTACTTACAAAACCACAAGGCTGTGTTTTAGATAAATTACATTTTGTGGGAGGTACCTGGAGTACATATTGATGAACAATTAGTAGTATTCAGTGAGCCAGCAAACAAGAGTTTGGGTGACTTTTCTGGTTTGTGATGTCTGAAGAAGTAAAAGACACTGAGCATTCTTCTTTCCGAATCCTGCTACAACTGCTGCGTACAGCTGTGGTCAACAAAGGGGTCCTTCGCACCTCAGCATTTTCACTCTGTTCATAATTGTATGAGGAGAATTGGTTGGGATCTGGAGGTAGACTCAGAAGACAAATGAGCTCCACATTAATACCAGATACTATACAAAGTTTTCTTAACCTTCAGCTTCTTGCAAGACAAAACAGAGTGGATAGATGGTTTGAGCATTAGTGAACAAAATGTTTAAAAACACATCAAAACACAGAAGTCTAGCACACATTCAGCTGGGAAGAATGATTTCAAGTACAGTCAGCTGAATACTTTCTGTATTCATTGTTGGCCAAGGCAAATAATAAGGTAGAGGATGGTCAGCTAAATGAAGATATTGCCTTCTTGTGAGGATGAGACAACAGGTGGCTAAAATAATTAGAAGAGGAATGATTTTGGAACAAGAGGAGCAACAAAACAATCCTGATTAGCTTAATGAGCAGACATGTATGTATCTTATACTTCCACTTTTCTATTCATTTCCAGACACTTACATGCTTCAAAACAATATATCTATTTTTAAAAGGATTAATTGTTTGACAGATATGCAAAGGTAGCATTGCCAAATCTTGTTCATGGCAGGTAAATCATTACATGGCCTAAGACAGTGTTCATTAGCAGCGTTGTCAATCAACTGGGAGTCTTGCCAGAGAATTGCTGATGATACGACAGGGTCAGAGAAGAAGATATTCAGTCTCTCTTCATCCATCAGATTTTTAAAAAAAAAATCAATTTACAACATGATAATTGAGTCAAGTTTATTGTGCTGCCCCTCAAACAATGCAGGATTTGGTGATTATAAATCTCTTGGTATTGAGACCACACAAGAAAGAGAAAGAGAGTATGAGAGATGAAAAGAAGGAGGAAAGAAGCAGGAGAGTTGGGGTAGGATGGGGAGATGAAAGCTAATTGTTTAGATAAATATTTTAAGAAGGGAAAGTTTCAACTAGAGAAGGCCTGGCTTTAAGATGAAAAAAAAACAAACAAAAAGTAGTTGGGAGATGAAGTTCTCAGTTAAAAAAATTATTCACTAAAGGTGAAGGGCTGAATTGCCATTCACTTATCTGTATCATCCAAAACTATTCCACTCATAAAACTTGTTCCTCCCAGGGGAACAATACTGCCTTCAGAAGTATTGCTTCTTTCTTGTGTTGCAGACCCCTTTTGTAAAATGTTTTCCCCTTCCCAAGCAACTGTGCACACCTCCATGCACATATGTGTGTGCAAGGTATATGTGCCCACTAGATCCCTGCGTCACAATATTAAAATCAAATAAATTTAATGTGCAAGCAGAAAATAAGAAGTCTTTTTCTAAGGCAGAAAGAGGAGGGCTTTGCAGAAGGAGGAAAGCCCTCTTCTATCAACCTGCAAATGGCTGTGCTTTCCAGGACAAATGTCCCCCCACTGTATTTCCAGTCAGGGTAAAAGTGTTTGTAAGCCTCCCTCCCATGACCTGAACCCTTCTCACACATACTAAAGTGTTCAAATAAGTTCTGTTGCCATCACACAGGCTTTCTGTAGCTGATGTTGCTGATAAACATGTGCCTGCTTATCTACTTTCCTTGGTTTGCTGTTTGGCTGATTTCAGAGACATGATAAATAGACCATTCCTGAATTTTTGTATAATTACACTTAAATATAATTTTGAGCAATTAAAATGAATGGGAGAGGAATTTATATGAAATGTGTCTCAAAATAAACCTACAAAATATCTGAGTGGTGCATTTCAGGGTGATTTCTTAAACTGCCTCTTATACAACAGTCATGCTCACAAGCTCTCCCCTCAGACCCCGACTCCTTTTTGGGACTCATCAGGCTGATGCTGAACATATTTAAATCCTCCCCATAAAAGGTTTAGTCTAAGTTGCTTCTCTAGTACTTGTTTGAACATTAAATATGCAAATAATCATCATTACACTTCCAACAATTACACATGTTTGCGAGCACCATGTCAAGTACTGGCAGCAGTGCAATCATTTGTAAAGACAAATATTCCATTCCAAGAGATGTCATGCTGCTTAGAAGATTTCTTTTTGTATTAGTAGCCACACTGCTGCTTCATAAAGTGTGCAAATGAACGTGACAGTGCTGCCAATAGCTGCCAGTTCCTTCCTCTCGGCAGAGCAGATGTCAATCAACCATCCCAAACAGACAAGGCCTCAGTACCGCTGCAGACATTAAACATGTAGGATGGAGAAGGGAGGGCACAAACAACACAGGCAGCAGAGGGGCTCGGCGTACTCCTCTCTCTCCCTCTCCCTCCTCCTCTCCCTCTCAGCCTCTCTCCCTCTCTCTTTCTCTCTGAGGAGGCCCGAGGCCGTTGGAATATTTTAATTTCTGATTTCTGACTATATTATCACATGTTTGTAACAGACAAATTGTAATTTGTAGCTCTGCAGTGATATGAAAAGCTGCATGTGACCATAGGACATATGCAGGCATTTGTGGCAGACTTCTCCCCTTGCTGCTCTTGCCTCCTTCCCCCTCTCTCTTGCTTTTTATGTGGTTATGGATAATTGTCAGCATTCACTTTTATCACATCCAAAGTAGCAGCTTAGAGAAGATGTGACTTTAGTCAGGACTAATCTTGCCTCCTCCTGAAGTGGGAAAATCCCAAGTATTTCAAGGCCCTATTGATAACCCTTGTGCTTTTTTTTTTCCATAAAAGACGGATGACTCTGGCAAGCTTGGGAGACTGCAGATAATGGGATTGACTTGGTACTTAAATCTCAGTGAACCAAGACAGCATAAGTAATTAGTGAATTGGATCCATACTGGGGTGCTAATGATGGCTAATACTGCCCCACACCATTCTAAAACCCACAAGATACACATCCATCTCATTCAGATAAAACCAAAGGGACACTGCTTTTGCAGGCATCATTTATTTCTTTCTTAACGCAGAATTTATCCCCCATAAAAAAAAAAATCTAATTTTCCTGGAGTGACATCCAGAAGAACAAGTGACCATTCTGTCAGAAGAGTTCATTATGATCACAAATACCTCTGGTGTTTTTAATTAAGAAAGGCTAATTAAGAGAAACTACACATTTATCTTCTTATCTAGTTGTCAAGGGAAAAGTCACAAACACTAACTATATGCTGTTTGAATGGGAGCGGCAGTTAGTATTTTTAATCTTCCTTTTTTACATTTTTACTTTAATTTTCAAGCAGACCAAATCCTCATAAGGGAGAAACTTCACTTAAAGAAAGTATTCATTTTTTTTTCAAACTGGCACTCCAATTTATATTGGGTAGTTCAACTCCACAGCCCAATTTTACTCTAGGTTAGTATAATTGTGTACAAACTGGCATTCTACCTCATTTTTCTTTCTCCTCAGACTGATAGCATTTTATCAGGATAATTTAGATAAATGTCTTTCCATAGGGATTGCTTATCCTTCCAGGAGCTATGATCGACAAACAGCCATGTAAGATGAATGGCATCGCGTTTTGATCAAATGCATTCTCATCTAAAAGTAGAGAGGCTTTCAAGGTGAGGAGAACGTCTATTTTCCTCAGATGTGATCGTCAGAGGGTGGTCCTCCATCCCTCCCCCTCTCCCTCCCTGTACCCTGCACACACACACACACACACACACACGCCATGACCTCTGGTTTGTTACAGTGGCTACAAGTTAGGACACTTCAGCGCCTGAGCGTGTGCATTGCACCCGAAGCCAGGGATGGCTTGGTGGAAGATGTGTCAAAGTAACCCATCAGTCTTTACAAAATAGGTTTACAGAGGTAACAGAAGACAAGGACAAGGTTGTCTGGGTTGGGAGGGAATAGCACCAAGAAACTAGGAACCCAGGCACCTTCTAGCTTTCATGTTGCCAGCTAAATCCTAAAGCCAGACAACTGATTTTACCTTTATCAGCTTATTTTCAATTTGTCCTTTTATGGGACTTTATAAAAGGTGTGACTCTAGGCAAGCTGGGCTATAGCATATAAAGGGTTAAGATGCAACATTACTGATTAACAGCTAAAGAGACTCCTGCCAGACCATAATTTTCTTTTCTTTTCTTTTCTTTTTTTTTTTTCATTAGAATTAAGCTGAAATCTTTCTTTTTCCTGACTCTCAGACGAGTCTTGATTCTGTGCTATGTTATTTCAGCAAGTACCTCAGTAGGTGTGTCTGTGACCACAGTAGGAAATGCTTTTTAAGGAAAACTTCATATTCAACATTTGAGGAGAAAAAGCTGTTTAATAGAGGGGTTCTTCATTTTACTTCTCAATCTGTAACTGATTAGACGGCATTCAGAGCTAATGCAGGATGAGGTGGAAGGAGGGGTTGGTTGGGGTAAGGATCTGAACTGGATTAGTACAAACCCAAGCTTTAGTTTGGAAGGAGCTAAAGTGTTAGTCCAGAGGCAGGCAGGCTGCCCTTCAGCAGGAATGCTCTCGCCCCAATGACTGATTCTCAAAAAGCAGTGAGATTCCTTCTGAAAGTAGTGCTTTGCAAATTGCATCTTTCACCTCATACTTTCTAACTGGCCCAGATTTTTTCCACATAAGTAACCAGGATCCCTATTTAATAGCTAATGTTTATTGGGAATGATTTCAGTGCACAAGGGTAGAACAAGTATGAGAAATATTGTTACGACATGAGGATACACCTTTTGCAAAATTAGAATACTGTTTGTTGAGGAAGGTCCCATTTCTTAGATTTCTTTTACTAGAACAGTTCCCTTTCCATGACTTTAGCTTTTGGAAGGGCTTCATTTTTTATCTTTATAACAGCCTGCATTTCCCCCTGAATATGATGAATACAGATGCAGGATTCTGCATCACCAGTTTTGGGAGTTTGTCAGATGGTGGGGGTCTTTAAAGAGTTTTCCAGTAGAAGGAGAAATGTCTCCTTTTTTTAAAACTAAGTTATTCAAATATTTAGTAGTTACTCCCATTTCTGCTGTTCTTACTAGAGACAGCCCTACAAAGTGCAGGCACTGGTAGAAATAATCACATCAGTGGACAATGGCATCTAAAATACTGCAATTCTTAGGTTTTATGCTTGAAATTTTATTCTCCATTTTTTCCCCAGTAAACAGGAAGCCTTTGGAAGAAATCGGGGGGGGGGGAAATTAAAAAGAAGAAGAAGCTAGAAGTGATATGCAACCTATCTGTTACACCCTTGGACTTACATACATTATTAGCAGGATCACAGAGCTTGTAATTAAATGATATTAAATCTTAGATACCAGGTTAAAAGCAGGCCAATATCCCAGAAAAGAAGTGGTCATTTTTATGAAGGTACTGCTCTTCCCCAAACTAATATGAGCCACACGTTTCTTTTCCTAGCATTTCAAAAGGAGGTCAATTCATTCTCATATCCTTTCCAGAAAGACTTTGAAAGTTATATTAAAATTAAGAAAAATTACAGAGCCCTTATGTGAATCAAAAGGGAGGGTAGACTACATTAGTTAACTTATTTTTGATAGTGAGAGGTGGAAGTCAAGTTAGAACTTGTTTTTCCTACCCACTGGAAAAAATAACAGGAGCTTCAGGAGTATTTTTATTAAGGGGATAAATATGGAAGAATGAATTCTGAATCACTCTTCCCTACTGGAAAATGCACAGATAGGAAAGTTTGTAGTGCACATAGATCAGTAATTTGGATAGAAAAGATTTCTGTAAAAGGAAAGTGGAAGCAGTACATGCAAACAACTTCCATTTGAGTTCTGATTTTTCCCTTTCCATGATTAAGCACATATAGCAGAAAAACATAAAGAAACAGGTATTATTTTAGAGAAAGCCACAAAGAATACCATATGTTGCTTTCTACATCTGATACCAGATATCAGGATGCTGCTGAAATAGTGGCAGAATTAAAAGGATTCCTCTCAACTTGAGCAAAGTGTCCTGAAATTTGCCAGTTACTGACACATTTCCACTGGTTTGAAAGTTTGAAAGCAGTCGCAGAAATTTACAGATATTTTTTGTTTGTTTGTTCCTGACCAGTGGTAGCATGAGCTAGCAGCTGGTAGGAGAATAAAGGAAAATGTGTGTGTTGGCAGCAGGCAATTTATAACATGAAGCTATTATTCTCTGAGTCTTAAACAGCAGAACTTGTGTCTTAAAAAATAATAATTTGCTTGGACTATTTTACAACTGAGTGTTTAGTTTTTCCTATTTTTCCTCCTCCGAAGATGTGTAGGAATTTGTAACCGAAAAAATACATAATTTATCAATCTTGTACTTCTTTTTAAGAGGCGGTTTTCAATCTTGTGACTTCCCGTCTTGTTGCAATACTAGCTTGATAAATCTACATCTCCACCTAGTGGTTTTGCAGAAAGATGAAATAACCATTTTCCAAGCAGTGCGGGCACCCAGATTATTTGCAGTGCAACACTCGTGTGAAGAAACTGCATTCCTACTGAATGGAAATATTTTAGAAGTCGTGAATACACACACACACACACACACACACACACACACACACACACACACTAACTGTTGAAATTTATTGCCATATGTAATTATACACTGATTTTTAAAAAAGTTTTACTAGTATTCCTTAATAATGTCAGCTTCCAACAGAAAAACTAAACTTTAGTGCATCATTGATTCATCCTGTATTTTCTGTAACGCCATCCTAAATTATGCTTAAGCAGTGCTGTATAATTCCCATGTTTCCTACAGTTACATTTCAGATGTGAAGTCTGACCAAAGCTTTAAACTGAGCACAAAACAATTGGCAAGAACTTGAAAATACCCTGGGACCTTCTCTTTGCACAGAAATGTGTTTCTCAATCCTCTGATCTAGGACACTTTATATCTACTGTGAGGAATTTTCAGGAAATCCATGAAGGGAACAGGCATGCATGAAGCATGTGGCTTCGGCGCTAAAGCAAGAAAGAGTTTTTAAAGCTATTTTGCTTTTTCCCAAAAAGCTTAGTCTTGTCTTTCCTTGACTCTTTTCAAAAGAGTCTTTCTTCAATTCTTAAAAAAAAACCCCAACAAACTATTAAGGGTACCTCTGGAAGGTTATTCTTCAGAATAGAGGGACTTACATTGCTGCTGCCAACACAGTTGTTTACTGTCCTGTACAATCATGGTAAACCATCCCTCCAAGAGCTACCCAAAGCATACGAAAAACCCTCAAACATTAGGTACACAAAGAAACTAATACCTTTTGGTGCCAGTAAATTTATTTCGCTTAAAAGGTAAAATATAGATAGAAATTAAATTAATCTCCTAATCCAGTCCAAAATATCTTTTCTCAGCTACAGTTCTCATTCTTCTCTCTAGTCTCTGCAGTGCCAGTCTCTCCCCACATCAGTGAAAATCTAGTTTTTGAGGCTTAGAATGCCACTCTTTCAACAGAACTGTCACTTCTGTAGGACTATTCGCAGTGCACAAAATCAGACATGTTCCTAAACCGGTGAAGAACTGGATCCTTCACATGGATAGTAGATGTACTGTTAATTAAATACTACTTGTAATAAAATATATTAGTGATTGCAGCTGTTGTAGCTGTAGTGGGCCTAGAAAGTATAATAATCCTTCACTCTAATGTAGAATCCTCATGTCAGAAACATGTACAGTACCTAGAAAGAGTATAATTAATGCACATTTACATATATATTCAGAGAGAGAACATATGAAGAGGGTGCTCTGGGACATGGTTAAAATTTTTGTGACTTCAGATTAGGGAAATTTGGAAAATCTCCAGTTCAGCAATTTAAAATGATTAAATGGTACAATAAAGTTACCCTAAAACCGAGAAAATGGGAAGAGATGTGGAAATGTGGTTTTATTTCATTAAGCAGATATTCCAACCTTAAATATTGTTTTCCACAAATACAATATAGATTTTCATAGGTAATTAAGAATGGATGGTCACCCACAAATAATTAAACTAAATATTTAGTCTTGTACAGTGAAATGAAAAATTAAATACTTATTTCAGAGGTGGGTAGCATGTGAAGGTCATTAGACAATCCAAGTTCAGTACTAGATTAAAAGTGAGATCTACCACTAAAGAGTATGGAGGAATTATTTTGGAGAAGGAGGGACATTTTTGGTGGCTTTGGCTGAGAACCATTGCTATCTGAGATGGTTAACTCTTTGAAATTTGGAGGTGAAGGTGAAGGAAAACTGGAGGTGAAAACAAAAGCTCCACTTTTCTGTAGAGAGAGTTCACCCTTCCCTTGGATAGTGAGACCTGCAGGGCACTGTCAGTCAGCATTGTGAATTCATCATCTAAAGACCCCAGCTGGTGTTGCCCTGGGCTCTGGTGGGTTGCTGGGCTCCTTCTCAGCAGTTAGGAATGGTGTCCTTTTATACATGCTGTATTTGACACATACATGTCACAAATGGATACCAAGTGCTCTTGACAGCACCCAGTTAGAAGCGGTTTGGGCAGAAAACACAAGTAGTGCAAAACTCTGGAGTAGCTTTTAGGCAGGAAAAATGGAGATGATAGAAAAAGAAGTATGTGAGATGGCAAACACTTCACACCTCATTTTCCTTTTATTTTAGTTGCCCTCTGACTCTTTTACATTTCAGAATTAGATAAAAATGTGACTTTTTAGAACATGAAATTTTTAAAAAAGGACAATGTTGTTGAAGTTTCTTCTTTTCTGCTTTACATGAAGCCTGAAAAGTAGAAATTCATCCTCTTTAGGAAGAAGGTAAGGCCAGAGTCCATCTGGGTTGCCCAGTCTTGCTTGCCAATTGTTTTTTGGTCATGCTCCGTTCAACTGTTTAAATTCATGCCGACTACCTGAGTCCTTTAAATAACCCAAATAGTTGCTTAAAGAGCCCGGTGGCATCGAGCACTCTTCCTTTGCTGTCACAGTAATAAAAGGGCCATAAGTATTGAATAGAATACATAGAATACCTAGAATAGAATACATAGAATTTTGGTTTAATATATGTAATATGTATATGTAATATATGTAGAATATATTGGTTTAATATATGTAAAGGGATGAAGTATCCAGTGCTGCTGTTCAGAAGATATTTTTGCTTTTCCTGACTCAAATTTGCTACATCTCAGTACAGGCAAGCTCCAACAAAAATCTAGAAAAATCACTTTATTGGGGAAAAAAAAAAAAAAAGAAAGAAGATAATTTGTGGCATCAGATGAAAAACTCTTGTGACTGTTTAGGAAAATGACAGGCCCCACAAATATTCCAGAGAAACAAAGAGTCAAAATAACAAATTTATTTAAGTCCAGAGAATTGCAAATATTTCAACCACTGTATCTTTCTTATAAATTAGACGTGGTTTCTCATCAACTGCATCTTCAAGAGAATCCTGTGAAACAAAAACATTTAACAGAGTAACCACCAAACAGCAGCCTTCATATTTCGTTGTCTTTGACTTATAAACAGTTGTTGTGAGATTGTTTTAATGACCTTATTGTTTTTCTAGGCCAGTCACCTCATGTATGCCAAAATGTGCGTTACATTCATGTGTAACTGCTAAGACTTTCAAAGCAGTATTGATTATCACAACATATTTATCAGACCTCTACAGTAAAGATGATGTGATGAAATGCAGATTATTTTACTGCAATATGGCTGTTGAACCTGAAAAAAATGTAAAACAAACCCCTTGCATGATTCCCTATATATTTACAGGTCCAGGAACCATGCAACACCTCACAGCTGTTGCATAACATGGCTGGAAAACTTATGTTATAATTTCTAGAACTGGTTTTCTCCATATGTAGTCTAATTTTCAGGAGCTGAAATAAGCCACGCTGTGGATGAGTCATTATTTGTAAGGTCAGAGACTCATCATCGGTAGAGACCACCACACAAAGTTCTTCAGCTACAGACATATTTTATCAGAGATTTATTAGTATAAACTGATATATAAAATGTAGTATTCTAATATATAAACTTAATTATAAATTAATAAATTTTAGTATCAAAGACATTTTGCATTTTGCCATAATCCCATTGATCAAAATTTTTATCAACTTGTTTTTTGTTGTTTTTTTTTTTAACCTAACTGTTCATAGAAGTTCACAAATACTGCGAATCATTTCCTTCAAAAAACCAAAAGTTCAGAGCTTCTTCAGTCTCAAGGGAAGCAACCTACAGACTATCCAAGTGCATATGTGAGTAACACAACAGTGCAGAATGCCTTAAAATCCTTTCTGTTAGATTTATAAAAACATAGAGTCCAAAAATTATCTAACTCTACCAAGTCTGATGCTAAACCATGTCCCTTAGCACCACAACTCTGTATCTTTTAAACACCTCTAGGGATGAGGATTAAGCTCCCTCAGTGGGGAGCCTGTTCCAGTATTTGAGAACCCTTTCACTGAAGACCTCTCTTCTGATATTCAACCTAAACCTCCCCTGGTGCAACTTGAGACCATTCCTTCTCATCTGTTGCTTGTTACTATGGAGAAGAGACCAATACCCACCTCGCTGCAACCATCTTCTGGGTAGTTACAGAGAGAGAGAAGACCTCCTCTCAGCCTTCTCTTCACTGCAATAAACAACCTCAGTTCCCTCAGACACTTTTCATAAGACCTGTTCTCCAGAACCTTCACCAGCTTTGTTGCCCATCTCTGGACATGCTCCAGCAACTCAGTGTCCTTGTAATAAGGGGCCCAAACCTGAGCACAGTACTCAAAGTGTGGTTTCACCAGTTCTAAGTACAGGGGGACAATAACTTCCCTGGTCCTGTTTGTCACATTATTCCTGATACAGGTCAGGATGCTTTGACCACCTGAGTATATTGCTGGCTCATATTCAGACAACTATCAATCAACATCCCCAGGTCTTCATCTGCTGGGCAGTTTTCCAGCCAGTGTTCTCCGAGTCTGTAGCAGTGCAGAGGGCTGTTGCAGCCCAAGTGCATGACCTGGTACTTGGCCTTGTGGAATATCATATAACTGGCCTTGGACCACCTAACCTGCCAGTCCAGGTTCCTCTGTAGAGCCTTCCTGCTCTCGAGCAGATCAACAAACCCTCCCAACTCAGTGCTTTCTGCAAACTTACTGAGGGTGCACTCAATCCTATCACCCAGATCATTGATAAAGATATTAAAGAAAACTGGCCCAAATACTGAGCCCTGGGTAACTCCACCAGTGGTCAGACACCAATTGGATTTACCTCCATTCACCACCACTCATTGGGTTTGACCAGACAGCCATACTTTTACCCAGGTAATTGTCCATGCACCCAAGGCATGATCAGACAGTTTCTCCAGGAAGATGCTGTGAGAGACAGTGTCAAAGGCTTAACTAAAGACCAGGTCGAAAACAACCACAGTCTTTCCTTCATCAGCTAAGTAGGTCACCTTGTTATAGAAGGGGATCAGACTGGTCAAGCAGAAGCTGCCATTTATAAACACATGCTGACTGGACCAGTCTGCCCTGCACATGTTGCATAATGACACCCAAAATGATCTGCTCCTTGGCCTTGTCCCAGCCCCTGGAAGGAAAGGGTAGCTTCTCCTTGGTTTGTTCCTCCTGTTTCTTTTTATATTACTGCATTAACACTATGAAAATTGATAAAAAATGAAAGTGCATGAGAGAGAAAGGAGTGTTTGAAATCTTGATTGAAATTAGTCCAAGAGAACATTTATCTGGTGATTTCAGTAGAGCAGAGATTTCATCATAACTGATGACAAAATCTTCTGACTGATTTCATTGTTACATAGATTTTCTGAGCCATGCAAAATATTTTGCTTGTTTGTAGTAAGCCTTGATATATATATTTGTATACATATATTGATATATATTGTTGAGCAACTTAGAGAATGAGCAAATATAAACAGAATCATCAAAAGATATTAACCAATAAGAATCATTGATGTGTCTCCCATGTGTAGAAGTTGTAGTGGAGAAAAAGGAGAACAAGATGCCAGGAATATTCAAAGTATTCTCCATAGAGTACGCAGTGTAAATGTACAAAGACAAAACAAAAAGGCAAAACAAAACAAAAAAAAACCCCAAACCTACAACAAAACAAACCAAAAGTAACAGAATGATAAAAGTTAGAAAAACATAATCATCCTGCACATGTAACATTTATTAACTAAGCTCAAGCGCATATGCAAAACAGCTTTCACAGTTAAACAAGGCAAGGTGATATTAACATTCACAGTACTGATTTTGCGTGCGTATACACAAAAAGCCCATAATGCATATATTCAATTTGATGATAAAGGGTTTTTTTATACTGGCTTATAGTAACTATAAGTTTAGTACAAATAGATGAGATTCAGACCTGAAGTTCTGCAAGATATCCCAGCCCTGTTTATACAGGGTCTGCCAAAACTTCTTTCAGATATGAAGGTGTTGCTCAAACTTTACTCCACCATTTAATCAGGGACTGATGAAGCCTTCATTATAAACATAGAGATCCTCTTCCCTTTTGACATTAGCTATTTTCTCTGCCTTTAATACATAAACCTTCAATGGTTTTGTGCTATGAAGTAGTTTCTGTGTTGTACTTTTCTGCCGTAGTCCAGCATGCTCCAGGCAGCATCTATTGCAGTTGATTTTGTATTGCTTCTCACAAGGCTGCTGAATTTTCTCTGCATGTAAAGTTCACAGGCTGAATTGTCTTCCTTATCTACTCCAAAGACTCACAGAACCATACAGACAACAAGGGTGGTTCCCTCCATATCTGACTGCTAGTGGTCCTCAGAAGGATCAGTCCTGAAATATTAGGAAAGCCAGAGCTGAAATGGAAAGACTTAAGTGTCTTCTACAATACACTAGTAGGGCTTTTGAAAGCCTTAAGCTCCATAGGAGTTTCTGCCAAGGATTTTCTGTGAGTTTGATACATCCTGAAGTATATGGTTTCCAGCAGTCAAGCTCCACAGATTGTCAGACAAGCTTTTGGGAGGCTTCTCTTCTGGCTCTGCAACACATGTGACTCACAGAAGGCCACCCCCAAGATATGGTACAGAAGGGTTGAGCCCCCACCACTACCCAGATGGAGAAGGCTCTCTTCTGTTCACTAGCTAGCCTTGGCAACTGTGAGATCTTTGCTTAAGCAATAGTTGTTCAGTTCTTCCTTTTAGAAAAGGCAAAAGTGTCTCTTTCTGTCTCTTCAGTTTCAACATTTTGAAGCTACATCACTACTAGGACAGCGTTATAGGTTTTGATAACACATCATTATTCTCTAAGAAAATAATAAGATTGTTGGAAGCACCTGTTAATGTTCTCATACCAATGACCCACATTTTTATGCAAATAGACATTTGCTCCATAGTTGCAAAAATGTAACAATAGGCTGTTATTTATGGCAGCAACATCAAAAACACCCCAGTAATGCTCTCAGTTGCTAATTGATTGTTTGCTACAACTACTTCCCTTACAGACATAAGTGAGTAGTGCCATTAAAAGTTAGAGGTCTAGCAGAGATCCTGCTGAAACAAAAGACTCCAGATGGTTGGACTGGTACATAACAGCTACCAATACTAGCTTTTATCTATGGAGGCCATCTTTGAAATACAGGTCAAATCATGAATGAAACATGCTGAGGGATCTTTAACTATCAAGACAAGCTGCAGCAGATTGTTTCAGGGAACATAAAATTCATTTCAAAAATCATGAAATCTTTTAGAAGAGGTTGCTCTGCAGAAGGTGAAAGTTTGAGGCAAAACAGGAGTTTGAGACAAAATCTTCTTCGAAAGTTTCATCTTTCAGTATAGCTGTCCTGAAGGTATCTCAGTAACATTTGGCTTAGGTTATATTTATTCCTTCCACACAAACAAACTGCAATGAGCTAAACAAAGGCAAGCTTGGGGCGGGGGGGGTGGGGGGTGGAATCATCATTGCCTTGTTCTTGCTTCAACAGCTCTTCTGCCTGCTGGACACTAACAGAGCATGTAAATCTGATTTGAGGTCCTCCTGCTCTGTCTAGTTATAATAATTCACCAAATAACATCCTTTCTAGGCATAAAGGTCTTGAAATGCTATGCTTGAAAATGCTAGGAGAGCAATGCATA
Source organism: Dryobates pubescens (assembly GCF_014839835.1). NCBI lineage: Eukaryota > Metazoa > Chordata > Aves > Piciformes > Picidae > Dryobates > Dryobates pubescens. Next base: position 3,142,224 of record NC_071618.1, on the reverse strand, counting down.
ATCTGATAAAGTTCCCTTTGAGGAAGTTAGGGGGATTTTTTTTTTTTTTTTTTTTTTAAATGCAGCTCATCTCAAGTCAGGATGTCTTTTCAGAAGATATGCTCCAGCCTTAATTGGGGTGCTTAGTCTGAGGGTAAGTAGGTGAAATTTAAGGGCCAGCAATATATAAGCAGTTTCTATAAATAATCTCACAATCTTTTCAATTCTATGCATTTAAAATGAAGAATGTTGCAGTGTGCAGTCTGCAACATGTCAAGTATTCTTGGAACACAGGAAAAGTATTTACACCAAACAAGTGACTCTACATCACTTGCACAGTGAATTCTTTCCCACCCCACATGAAATGCAGTACAAGTGAGTGCAAGTGTAGATTAAAAGGCTAGCAAGTATACAGACAGTCTCCTCAGTCGTGCTTCAAAGCCATTGTGGAGTGGCCCTGAAGCCCCTGCAAGCCATGTGGCTAAGATATGTGCTCTGTGGGGTTTAACATCTTGCTTTCTGTGGTCCAAAAATATAGCCCTGTGATGTCAGGGTGACTCTGAGATCCCTCTTCTTAATGAGTCTTCAAAACGAGGGAAGACAAGACAGATTCTTAGAATTACGGTCTGAGGAAAAATGTTGACATCAGACCTGTTAGCAGTGCTTGCACAGAAGTTTGAAAACACAAACATATAAAGCTAAAAAATATGAAAGAAAGTGTAAGGAAACAGTAGCATGTGGTAAGAGGAGGTATGACGAGTGGTTTGAGAACAGTTAATATCTCATTTGGCTTCATACAAAGGACTGCGTTACACAAGGAGAGATTGGAAGCATTTTTAATTTTTACCTTGGCATCTCCATGTTGCTGGGAGGTATGACGAATATTGTTCTGGTGAGAAGCACTTGGGAACTGCATTGTGTCTGCCACAATATGTGAAATCAAACATACAAGCTAAAGAGGTGCCTTGATTTTGTTCAATTAGTACTGTTTGCTTTGTGGCCTTCTGATTAGAAAGTACAAATTTGTACAGTGGTCACCATTTAAAAATCAATATTTACCAAGGGTTATCACATCATCAAGCCTAGGACACTAAGTAGTTCCTTAAACTCTGAGCAGAAAATAATACTGCAATCTGGTAAATATTGAACACACGTATCATTTTATCGTAGACACCATTTTTGATACAGGTGTTCATTACCTCGTCCTAGCTAAACTAGATCGTGCTGAACTTAAGCTTTGCTTCAGACAGATTTCACTTACAGAACTACAGAGAAGAACATAGTGAAACTGACTTTATAATGCATATAATGAAAATAACTGTAATGGATAATCACTTTCACTTTGTGCTGACCTCCCACCCCAAAGCATTTGATTCAGTATGGGTTCTCTGTGGAAATAATGAATTTGTAGCTAAAACATGTCTAGGGAAAAATTTAACTCAAGGTTCCATTTTCCTTTTTGATATAGTAAGAAATTTTCTTGTTCGCAAGGAAGGCTCTCCAGTAGCTAGCTACACTGTCCAGATACTTTTAATCTAACCATCCTTCCTTTGATGTTTAAGTAACAGATGTTTAAGAGGTAAGAAATTAGATAGATTGTGATTACTGAGAAACAACTTAATTTCAATTCATTACTTGAGGTTCTCATTCACTTGTTCTGAAAATGACAGTAGTTAGCAGGGTTGTTGGGTTTTTAATTGACATTTTTAATGTTTTAACAAGCAACTTAAATTTAACCTATGCACACCTCTAATTTTGAAAGACATTATTTGCTAGCTAATATGTCACTTTTAAATCGTAAGCTGGAATTATTTCCAAAACGGCTTCACTTCAATTATGTGTATGTAACACTTAGCTAGCTTGTTTTCTTGTAGGCTATGGAAAGAGCTATGGAGAGAGCAGGAAACAACTGCTTTGCTCTTTTCCTCTTCCCAAACCAAACTCCATTCCCTCCCAGTTTTCTGAAAAAGAAGTATTTCAAATGAGCTAGAGGAAAGCCTTGGCATGGAAGAAATTAGGTTTGGGTATTTCTAGTGGGAAGGAATAGAGATGATTAAGAAACTATTTTGGGTAGCTCATTAGCTTTCAAATATTGCATGTGTTTGATGATAAAGGTAATAATGCTCACACAAGTACTGTTAGGTGTTTGACTTTGTACCTCACAAAATTTTGATGATAAACTCAACATGGCATATGTTGTATAGCTTTAAAACTACATTTTATTTTTTTTCTTGTAATTGCAAGCAGGGAATTCTCACAGAAATTATGTTCTCCTAACCAGGTCCTTGGGGCTCAGTTTTTGGTGCCATGCTTTGAAATATTTGTATCAGTGCTGAGGAAAAGGCTTAGAATAAGTGTTTGGAAAACCTTTCTGGAATATCATACAGTTAGCTATACAAAGAAGGTATCTAGAAAAGCTGTGCTTTTGCAGTGAAGATTTTAAAGAACTGATTCAGTAATACACTGGAGTTGTTGGAGTTGTATAAGTTTACTTCCATCTGGTTTCTAGTAGTGTTACAAACTAGACAACTTTTTGAGACTCCTCTGGAACTGCATCTGCATGATTCAAAGACAAAGAGATCACTGACAAAATTTGAGGGTAGCCAGGAAATTGGAGCAGTGGTAAATAAAAAAGAGGGTAGACTGCTGAGGCAGTGTCAGTTGGATTATCTTTTGATAACTGAGGTATAAGCAAGCAACACAGTGTTGTAGCATAGGCATAGCAAAAGGGCAGTGGGACGAAAAGAAGGGGAGAAGGGCAAGCATAAGCCTTATCAGTCTGTAATCATATATTAACACTGTACATCACAGAACCTCTGTTGCCAGTTCTGATCTTCGCAGTCCATAGAAAAGCCATCAGAATAGCAGCAGTGCTTTATAATTCACCTTTACAATAACCAAATCAAACAAATTATGCCTGTATAGTTAATTAAGTCAAGAAACATTTGCAGGGAGAAGAATTATTTTTTATGTCTAACTGGTATCATTGGGAAAAATACATGAGCTCTTAGGTGCACAAGCCCTAAATCTCCTCTCTTTTTTCCCAACTGTACCAATCTTTCTTATAAAAAGTACTACTGGTCCTTAAAAAGCTCTATTTTGTTTATACCCTCTGGCCATCATAGCTATAACTATCCTACTGAAGTCAGAAATTGAAGTAACAAGTGACTTGATCAAGTCTAGGAGAATCAACATGAAGGAGAAAGCCACAGTCTCTGTCTTCTGGCATACAAACTGTGACACACTCCAATGGCTGGAAATCCAGTTAGGATCAATTCAGAGTAGAAACTATATTTGCTTTTTATCAGATATAGCAATTAAGTCCCAAACAACATTTTAACACTTTTGTAGATTCCCAGTCAGAAAAAAATACATTAAACCAAGTCTAGATATTTTAGTAAATTATGTAGCTTAAAGACAAGCTGAAATTTGGAGCTTAACAGGTTCTGGTCTGTATTTGTGGTGAGTTGAAACTACCCTCCAAGTAATTTGGAGAAACTATCCCCCCCCGAAAAAGTTACCAGACTAGCTCAGAAGATTTGAGAAGCAAATGAAGCTATATTCACGAGCAAACTAAAATACAGAAATATGAAATGCAATGAATATGTACAAAATAAGCAACACATGTGCTGTGTACATATTTACAATTTATAAGCAAAACAGAAACTCCTCAGAACCCCCTGGATGGATCCAGGGACCCATCCACCTCTTCCCCAGTTCCCTCCCTCCTTCCTGTTACCTCACACAGTAATCAAAACAGAGATAACCCTGCAAGGCCACAGGAGAGAGAGAGAGAGAAGTTGAATGCAGAAAAGATGGAAGAAAAGTGAGAAAGGACCATTTATGCCTCTGCTCTATATTCCCATTAGCAATCCAAGAAGTATGTGGACCTTATCATTATTTTTCTTTTGCATCCATTTTTTTTTTTTTTTTGTAATTTTTGACTTTCAGTATTTGCAGTCAGGCACTAGGGTAAAGTTCCATCTTCAAACTGTAGCAGTATTAAACAGGAGGTAAAAGAATGGATGAACCCAATTGGTCCTCTGACTTTGTAATCTATGTGTCTACAGATGTGTAATTTGTTCCCAGAAACTGAACTTTAAAATGGGGAGTAGAACAGTTCTAAATTTACTGTAATTTATTGTTCTAAATTTGGGGCTGCTACACCACTCAATTTTTCTGTGTTCATCTTGTAAAAAGAAACAGGCAGAGGTTCCACAAGAGAAGAGTCAGGCCAGGCCAACTTATACAGTCTTTTAAACAATCTTCTCACCACAAATCTGTGCCCAAACCTCACAGTTTATCATGTGTTAAGCCTATCCAGATGGTAGGTGATATTCTGGTATTAACAATCCACATCCCTTTCCATATCCATTCCTGTAGAAAATTGCCAGGAAGTCTCCCTGGTGGTCATTTGAAAATAATGGAACCTACTTCTATGTGAATGTACACTACATATATTACAGTATCTTGTTCTGAACTAAAAACCAAGCTGCTTGTAATTTAGAAACTTACATATGCTGCAGAACATGACTTCAAATGGTATGACATTGTACTATTTGCAAGTACTTTATCTGACTGCCTATGACAGTCTCAGGTTCTTAAGACAGAACTTTGAAAAAGAGAAGGAAAGCCTAACCTGCAAGCAGTTTATCTGACTGCCTGTGAGAATTGGAATGATGGGGCTTTGCATGAGCAAAGGTAGGACTCTTCTTTCTGCACAGCATTACAGGCACTACTGCAGCTTCACTCGGAAGACCTGTTAGCTGGGTGCCCGGAACCAATGCATCAGATTTATGGGCTAGGAAACCTGGAGGTTTATAGTATCCATTCCAGACAGCAGAAATAAAAGCGGAGTTGCCGACCAGACTAAACTGGAATGGAGATCTACTAACAGTTAGTTATCCAGTGGTTATAGCAAAACATGGAACTAGATAAAATCCAGTCTTGCAGGAACCACAGAAATCAGGAAAACTTTTTTTTTTCTTACGAACTTCCACAGTTCCTGCATCTCATACAAGTTCAGGCATCCATAAACATTGGCAGATATAACAAGGGATTTTTCTTGCATAGCTACTGCGTTCACTGGCATCTTTTTCTTTCTGAGCTGAAAGCATGCTGTGGCATTCGGAGCTCATTACAGGGTGCAATATGTTGTTACCCCATCCTAGCAACCCAGGGGTACAGATTTTTTTAACACTGTCTTTTTTATACACACTTATCCTTTGCAGAGAATTTTCATTGCATCTGTTACCGGCAGTGTTTTGGTGGCTCTGCTCCCCTTATGAGGTGCAGACAGTGCAGAAAGGAGGTGAGTAGTCAGCAGAATAAGCAGCATGGGAAGTTTTTCAGCTGACTGTTGCCGTGTGTTCAACATCCCTCACAGGGTTAACCCAGAAGTGGACTACTGGCGTGTCTTGACACAACTCGGAAGTTTGCCAGAGAGCATTAATTCAATTTCATGCTTTTCATCAGACTTATTAAATGTACTCATCCCTACCAGCTCCCATACTGACATGGGCTATTATTATTATTATTATTACTTTACAATTAGTGTGTTGTTCCCTAACCACCCTTAAATATGACTGGAGAGTATTTCTGAGTTAATACTTTAAGACCAGTCTAAACTGTACAAAGTGCTGAGAATTACACAGAAGACATTTGTTTTATGTGTCAGAGCACTTTTTCTATATTAAAATTTTTAGGGCAATGCATGTTCCCAGCTCTGTCTTATTTTTTTTCTAGACTCAAGAAATGCCTTAATCTGAGATACGTCTGCATTTTGGAAAGGTGAGGTGTGTTTTGGAGGGGATAGAAAACAGAATGATTGCTCCAAGAAAATGCGGTGAAATATTTCTGAAGAGTTTAAGAAGGAAAAAAAAAGAGCTGAAAATATGAAAATTTACCCAATTCTTGGCAAATTGTGTGACTAATTTTTTCACAATTGTTATTTAAACCCTACACTATTAATTCAGTGCAGTAGCATGAACCTGAAATACAGGCGAACCTGTGTATTGTTTTAGCCTTGTGATGGATCTCAGAGAGTGTACACTTATTCAGCCTTTTGCAGTGCAACCTGTGATAGCATTCTCATGGTGGATGACATCAGTTGCTGAGGGGAGATCACACAGCTGGTTAAAGCACTGTGTTGAGATCAGGTAAACACCATTCAAATTCCTATTTCCCATTTCAGAGAAGTGTGTTGGAACCAACAGACTAAACTGTCTAGTATTTATAGACTTTAGTAATATGGAGTATTCATTAAAAACGAGTTACTTTAGGACTTCTTCCTGGTACTACATTCAAGCTCAGTGTGAACTGTCCTACTTTTCTTTTGTTGGGTAGTGCAAAAATCAACTTGCATTTTGCCTTGAGAAAGAGGCCTGAATTTGTATTTGCTTACAGAGTTCTGCAGAGAAAGCAAGTTTGTCATGTATCTGTCAAGACGTTATCTAGATAATTCCCTTTGATAAGCAGGATCATTTTTCTGGAGCAGTATTGACGAGGACTTTACCCTGGAGTGAATTAAGAGCAGCCGATATGATTGGCTAAATACTTAAGTTCTGCCTGGTATCAGGTATATGCCTTCCATCTGAGAGAGACGGTCTATGTTCTTTGTTAAAAATGTTTTGGGTTACCCAAGAAATGCTCCTCCAGACCTGGTATTTTAAAGTTGGCACTTTTCCAAATCTGGCTATTAATACCTTCAGAAAAAGAAGGTATTCCTGTGAAGACACAGCATTGTACAGAGGGAGCTTGGGAACAAGGTAATTTCTTTTATGACCACTACTGAGCTAGACTGATGTTTGGACCAGAGAGCTGCAAATATAAAAGCATCACTAGACTGCAAAGGCCAGAGATCCCACTGTCCAGCAGAAAAAACCCCCACAAAACAAAACAAAAAAAACCAAACCACCCAAAACCCCACAACACAAAAACCACCCACAAAACAAACAAAAAACCCCCAATGGATCCATTGTCAAAGAATAATTCTAACCAAGCAATATTTTTCCTGAATGTTTTCATCATCATAGCATATTTTCTGTAGTAATGCCCAGCAGCAACAACTGCAGAATAATACATGTAGAACACAAGGCATCTAACCCTGGGATTTGTATTATCATTGCTTCCACTTGATTGAGCACTGGGTAGGAGATTAGCTTCCAAAAATACCAGCACAGGCAAAGTGGGAGAAAGTGCTTGTAGTTAAACCTGTCCACATACCTCAGCTTTCCCCAAGAAGGCTAAGGCTTGAGCCTTTCTGTTCTCCTGTCTATTCTTGAGCTATTCCTCCCTGCCACAGCTGTTGCTCTTCCCTGCACTCACAACCCAATACATCTGCAGAGCAGGCGGTGCACAAGGGGGGAGGATTGCAGCAGTTGATACACTTAGTGAGTTGAGGGCTCGTGACATACCAAGGTGAGGGAGCAACAACAGCCCACACACTTATCCATCCCCTCTGACCCATGCACAAAGGCCACAGCTTTAAGAGCATTTGTCAAAGAAAAGTGAGCAGCTGGGGAGGCAGTCTTCCCAGCTCCCAGAGTTTTTATTCTACATCTTGCATTTTTCTCAAAATGCAACCTGGAGGCAAACTGCACAACCTGAAGATTTCACACGTCATTAAAATTACATGCATACATTCTCAGATATTGTGTGAGTGGAGCAAAGCTTGAGAATATAGCAAAAACACCCAAACAAACCAATAAACAAAACCCAAAACATCCACACATAAACAGAAACACAACCAAACAAAACACAACCCTGTGGACAAAGGAAAGCAGTGGTTTTTAAAGATTTCAACATTGTGATCCAGCTTCATAATTTCTAGGCATTTGGAGCACACATTAATTTAGATTCCTGAGTACGTGCCTTAGCACAGGTGGGACTTGTCTGCTTGAGAATCTGAAGGTAATATCTTTTATGGTTTTAAAGCAGTCAGCCAATTTGTGCTTTTTTCCTGCTCCCATTTCCTTCTAGCTCTCCTATTCCTATTTGCCTTGTGCTTTTCTTTCCTTAGCACTCCCCCGAGTCATCCATCCTCCATCTCACAAAGAAGAGGGAGGCTTGTGAATTGTTATATTTGGTGTTGGAGCACAGGCAAACTTTGAAGGGATCAGGTGAGTTCGTTTTCATCTCATAAACAGCTTCTCGCGCGCTCTCTGTGCTGCAGCCTGTGGTGACACTGACCTCTGGTGATCACGTAAGTAACATACTGAAGAGACACAGCTGCAATACTGAACTAGGGTGGGGTTTTTAACCAGAACAGTGGCTCCTCTTTAATGAAACTGTATTTTCCCGTTTATTTTACACCGTGAAGGATGGACACGGGTATGTCTCCCAAGGCTTGCTACTTCTCTGATTTTACACATGGAAATTATCACAGTCCTTCTGTTACTCCAATAAGTTTTGTACAACATTTCTCAAAGTACATATTGACCATGATAGCCAAGTTTATTGTCTGTCATGCCATTTCCTGAAAAGTGACTTACATATTATGTTTCATGGGGACATTAATTACTAAAACAAATTCAGAATAAGGCTGTGGCCCATGCAGAAGTGACAGCATGCACCTTCTCACAACGCTCTGCAATCCCCAGGATTTCTTGCATTTGCCAAACGTGGCATTAACTCCACTGAAGTGAACGGAAACCAGATCTCCACGCAGGCTAGCTTTTGTCCATCTAGCCAAGAAAAGCAAATAAATCCAGGGCTAAGGCTGCAAGCTTTCAATTGCTCATTTTAAATGTGCTCTATTATGATATTGGAATGATCTCAGCGCAGTGATGTTACAGAATCAAATATGTGCTGCAGACCTTGGCAGAAGTGAGCACTGAGTTAATGAAAAGAGTTTCAGCTTGACATTCATTCTATTTTGTAACCTTAATTCTACTTTAATTTATTCTTTGGAAATTTTAGAGCTTGATCCCATGCAGATGGAGTGAGAGAAAATGTTGTGTTACTTACTAATCGTTAGCAAATCTACAAGATGTGGTGATAGGTTAATGACACAGGTATTGGAAAGTACACTGTGAGTGAACTTTAATTAAAAATGAAAGGACTGGTGATACCCTCATTATACAAGCGATACTTTTTGAACATCATCCTATTCTGCTATAGCCCAGTAGGTGTGAACTGTCCTTTTTCTCCTTAGGACAGCATAAACTACAAGGAAAAGAGGCAAGGACTAATTACAAGCAGGTTGTTTAAGTGAGTAAAAAATTGTTTTCCACAAAAACCCAAAACCCCACATGGCAAGGTGTCAGGTTAGATGAAAGATATAGACAGCTAGATAATAACCCCCTTGACTGTGTGTTTAACTTTTCTTCTATTGATAGGTTTGCTTCGCTACTATTAAACCATTTCATGAATCTATTTAAAACACAACTTTCCTGTAGCAAAATGAAAAAGAATCCTTAGTAGTCTGGCGTACACTTTTAACAAACAGATTTCATTTACTCCTTTGAGCCAAGCAAAATTAGAAGGATCTCTGATCATTTGCCCAAAATTAATGATCAGTTATTGAATAATTAACTGTCATTGATATTTCATTTCTAAACAAATCAATGGACCCATTTAAGCATTTGTGTAATGCTAGTAATATAATCCTTCCTCATATGAACTGCAAGTGAACAGACCAAAGAGAAAAATCACATTCTCCACCTGAAGTAATTATGAGACCTACTTAAAAATCATTTGCCTCAGCAGAAATATAAAGTATTTTTCTGCATAATTTACCTCTAAAATGTGTGCTTTTGGCTTCCACTTTAAAAAATGAAACCTGTGTGAGCGAACATAGTGCTCCAGTATCTTTGAAATGTGAGAGCAGGAGTGTAGATGATGTGTGAGGCACCCATAGCCACAGTGTCCAAAGAACCTGCAGAGAAGGGCATTGATTGCCTTCCAGTTAGGCACTCATGGGGTATCATGCGACTCGTGTGAACTGGCTTGCAAAAGATGGGGCTAGGGAGGGAAGCAAAAGTCAGGTCATTGCTTCATTAATTTCTTCCTCCTGATTGTGGATTGCTTTCCTTCCCACCACCCAGCACTGCTCTTCAGGGCAGCCAAACAGAGTTTGATAATCTAGGATTTAAGTTAAGAAGACCATCTTCTTTAATAACAACATAATGTGCTTGTAGTACATGGACAAAATTGCTGCCGCCATTGAGGACAGCTTTATAGAGGACACTCTTCCTGTATTTTTGAAAATACTCTGGAGTGTCACATTCAACACTGAACATTGATTGTCTTAATAAAGGGCAGTGGCACGTAAGCACTTCAGCCAGGGTGCGGAAGGGAGGGGAGTGCTGTTTATTTCAAGGCACAACTACAGAAAACTATAAAAGCATACAGAGCAGGAGGTAATTTTAAAATGTAGTGTAGCTTGCTCAGAACACAGCAGACTTACCCTTCAGCTAATAGGATAATGAATGCTTAAAGCAGAGTTATTTATTAGTATTAGGGAGAGATGGCATTTTGAGAGTTTACTAAGAGGCTTGTGAACGTAACAAACACCACAACTGGAAACAGAAATGTTTGCTTTATTATTTCAATGAATGTTTAAACAATAGCAATAACAATAACTCAAAGCATAAGAAATGCAAAATATAGGACTAAAAATCTTAGTGCTTAGCTGTACTTAAAAAAAATTAATTATTATATGGCTAAATCGATCCAAAAATGTAGTTATTTTTACTGTCACTCATTCACTCTCACCCTTTGGCAACAAACACGTTGGATTTGCCTTCATATTTCTATTAACTATTGCTTAGAGAGTTACACTCCCACTCTTCTGGAACAGCAGTAGCTGGATATTTCCAAAACAAAAAATCCTGAAAATCCTGAAGCACATTCTCTGTCTTAGCTGTCCAATTTCAATAAGCTACCCAATTCTGCCTCAGTCTGGTATTTGTAGGTTTTATAAGGGAAAAGGCAGAGTCAGTAAGAGATTGGAGAAGGCACAGATTTCCCTTCTGTCCCAACAGAGTGTCTGCATTCTCTCTCAGTTTTGAAGAAGGTTTATGTATAGGAATATGGCTGTCCCCTCCTATTCTGCTGAATTTACCAGCTGACATGTAACAAGACTGTATTTTAAAATGTTTGTGAGCTTCTTTTTTAGTGAAAAATCTGTAGGTATTTCCCAGCCTTTCCAAATGTGAATACATTAGAGACATATGCCAGCATATTGGGATTTTTTTTTTTCTGCTGCAGAAATTAGTACAAAAGCAATATGCAGCTATGTCTGGTTCCACTTCTGAGTGTGGAGCAAGCTGGGGAGGGAGAAGAAGGTCCCTGCTAAAATCTGGGCAAGGGCTGCTGCAGTTTCAATTTTTGTGTGTGACTGGCTGCTATAGGGCTCCATTTATGATTGTTTCATGCTAGGAAAATTCTGAGCCGATATAGAGTTTGTATCTGAGAAATATTTTAATCACAAAAATTTTGTTCTTCACAGCAGAGATAATTTCTAAACATAAACAATAGAGAATTAAGTGTGTTTATATGAAGAAGGAGTTTGCAGGATAAACAGAGGATAAACATACACTGACCCAGAGAATGAGAGGACTTAGCAGCTTAGCTTTAGCCAATCACATCTACTGTGGATGCCCAGGCATCACAGCATGTTGCAGCAAGCTCCCATCTCAACCTTAAGAATGCTCTCATGCATGGAGTCACCGTGTATGTTCCTATCATACCTGAAATGTTAGCAATTGAAAATGAGACACGTTCAGCTGACATATTCACAGTGTACAGAGCATTGAAAGAAATTAAAGATGCAAAAGAAATGTTAAACCAACCCATTTTTTTTTTCTTCCCTTTCAGCTGTTTGAACAGCAAGCTTCTTATTTCTTTCCTATGAATCTACACAGGTAATAAAAGGGAATTTTTAAGCAGAAGTGGTAAAGTTTCCTAGCAGAAAATGTTTATATAATACCTACTTATCTCAAAATGATAATGATGAGAACAGCTAAGAAGCAATTACTGTTTGCTTGAATATGCTGCCAGTGATAATGTTATGTGATTTTATTTATTATTTTAGTTTCACAGTATTTGACAGAAATTGAATCATCCATATTTGTATTATCTGTACATCAAGCTTTTTGTGGCTGGCAGTTACAGTTACCTCCAAGTTCTGTGTGGAACTATACTATACAACATTTTCAATATTTATTGTAAGCAGAAATATTATTTAGAACATTTTTAATCGTGGAAGTGCTATTTTTATAGCCATATTTATTGATAACTTAATAAAGGTATTTATTTGTCAGCCTGGTACCTTAAATAAATAAAGGTAGCACACTCCTCTTTCAATTTAATAAATGAAGTATGTGGGTGAAAACTGCTAGCCTGAATAAAGGATATGATGAACATTTCTTTTCAAAGCTATGATCTAGTTCCTTAATTTGAATAAAAACAAGTCTGATTTAGAATTAAATGGATACCTTGCACTGAGATCTGCCTCCTTACTTTGTTTGGCATTTTAGTTTTTTTTCCTTATTATTCTGTTCTGATCATGTGTTCTTAGATTCTATAGCAATGAAGGCCAGCAAAAATGTTTCCCTGCCTCAGAATCTTTAACTACGTATATTTTATGTACATATATTTTATGTATGTTATTGGATCTGAAACAGCTGGTTTTGAAGTAATTCCCCTTGGAATATTTACAATTCAATAGCAGTATCAGAGAGACCATAATGTGAAGCTCACTATAAAGAAAAGTAAACCAGGCATAATTTCAAAGTTTAGACAATTAGGAAATATAACAAGCAGCAGGCGTAATGAAAATTATACAACATTTCTCTTAGTTTCTTTGGTTAGTTGTTTGTGGGTTTGGTTTTTGTTTATTTGGGTAATTTGTTTTGCTAAAGACATTATTCTGTTGCTGCCCCCTGACAGTCCAAATTTTCTTTATACATACCTGAAATAGATATGTTCCAATCTTCCTGAGTTCTGGCTTTGAGACATAAAGGCAACTTGGTTTTGATTGTCATCTGGTACTATCCTTTTTGGTGCGATAGGTAAGAGATGCTGAATTAAAACAAACTCATTCCAGCATTTGTTGACTTTAAACTCCAAACATACATTTACCTGAAATGACAACTCAAAACAATTTGGAGAGGGCAAAGAAGTGTTTTCTCTCCAGTTCAAGGATGGATGCTCTTATCCAGCTGATCAAGTCAGCAACCAGTTTCAAGCATAACTACAAAATAAAAGAGTAAAGACTTTTCTTTTCTCCTTTCACTCTACTTTTATTACTTCAGTATATTTATAGGTAATGTGACAGAGAATTAAATCAAAACACTGATTGAAAAATGCATAACATTAATGTGACAACAGTGTTTTTATATCTAATGATAAACTCAGAACACTTCCCTTAGTTTACACAGCTGATTGTAGCTAAAGGCAGCACTAGACTTTTATTCATTTAGGAAAGCCGTTATTATAGTTTTTAAAATCATTACATTTTGTAGGCAAAATTAATTTTGTTTACTCAAATCAGATAAATGTTATAGGTATTTTATTCATAATTTTTCTGCTTATGTATATTGACATTTTTCACCAGATTTTTCCAGCGCTCCAAGTTGGGATGTCAAAAACTGTGCTTGCAGAAATGAAAGTATCCTCATTATGCAAATTTAGGTTCCACTGATAGGCATGTTCTGTTTTATAAATTACATCCTCTTGTCAGAAGTCAAATTGTATTTGAATAACTTCACGGAAATTGTCACCAAGATTTTAAATTGTGTGCCTTGTATGCCATTGTTGATTTAGTCAGTGAGTAAAAAATGGACATATGTTGATTTTTAAGTATGTGCATGATTGTTTTGTCATAAATGCTATTTAAATGAAACCTAGATGCATATGTAATTTTTCATGTATATTTTTGTAAAGTTTTGCATTATATAAATAATCTTAATATTTATATTTAATAAAATATGTTAAACAGTACTAGTTGCTGTATATTTTAGTCTTAACAAGTTTGTTTCCTATAAACATTCTTGAAAAAATTTCCTGTAGGGTAAAATAAATATACATGTTTCGATACAAATATTAAAGTATAAAAGTTAAAATGAAAAGTGAACTTGAATTATGAAAATTGTTTTTATCTGCTATAAAAAGACTGCCTTTCCTATTTACATTTTTTCATGAAGTTAAAAAAAACCCCAAACAAACAGCCCAACACACGTACGTTTCACTCATATTGTTGAGTATTTAGTAACACACAAATGCAAGTTGATTTCTTATTGTATGCTTAGCAATTTAATTAAAAATACATTTAAACTCATTTAAAAGAATAAACTGAGTTCAGACAATAATATATTTAAATAATTTATAGAGCACTGAGGTGCTTGTTTTAATTTAGAAAATTATGTATTGCTCTCTTATTTAAAAAGGGGGGGAAAAAAAAAAAGGAACGAAAAAGACAAAGTAATTGATGAGAGATATGTTACCAGCATAAATATGTCCTTTACAGAAGCTCATAGTTCGGTTGATCTTAGTTTTCAGAATGCCCATTATTGTAGCTGGAGTAATCTTTGATGTTAAGAAAAGTGGAAAAATCAAAGTGAAGTGGTAAATCTGTTCATTTTTCAAACATATTAATCTTGTCAAGATAATACATAAAATCAATCTTTGCAATTTTTTTCAGAGCCTTTTATTCCCTTTTATCCAAAATATGAAAGCACTTAGGAGGATAAAGAAATGTGGATGACTTTGGAAAAATGATCTGAAAATATATTTTGTCTGTTGGTATTAAACAGTGACACAATAATGTGAACTGTGCGTGGTCAAAACATGAATTACTTGTTCAACTATTGGTATTCATCATATTTGTTCTGCTCATAATATGAATATACAGCAAATCTCTGGTACAGCTTTCTTAAAAATTCCACTGAATTTCAAACCCTGACAGTAACAAATACAAATTGCACCAGCCCAAAAAAATTGTTGGGGCTAATTTTAATATTAATGAATTCTTTACAACCTCAGTTCAGCAGTTTCGATTAAGCTTTAATTAGTAGCCAGAGGGGAATCCAAAACAAAAATAAGGAGTTGAATTGCTAATTAAGTTAGTTTGATGAGGTAGAGTTTTAGTAAAAGACTGGTTGTTGTTGGCTGTGCAGGTTCTGACAGGCTGAAAATACTAAAGATTATCATTATTGTAACTAACCTTCTGCATTACCACCAGATTTCAGCAAGGAGTAGACAGTTCATTAGAGTACAACACTTTTGTGTGTCAGTACGAGAATTAGCGTCTTGTTAATAAGATAGCAGTGCATGGGAACCACAGACCAAGACAAGGAATTGTGGTTTTAAATTTGACTGGTGATAAATTATCTAGTTATTTGATACTCCAGTATGCATCTGAATCTAATGTGCATTTATTTGTTAGGAACTGCTTGTCAGTCAATTCATTTCCCAAACGGATTTTTTTTTATGAGGCTACTGGGTTTAGTGATTTTTCTTTTAACATGTCCATCACAGTCACAGGTTTCTGAATTTACATGTTTTAGATACTACAATGTTCACCAAAAATTGTATTCAATAGTATATATGTAGATGCAAGTAGGTGTGGTGTTAGATGCTCTACCTCCAAAGCCTACAGCTCAAAGAAGAAAATGTAAGAAAAAAAAATATACACAGACTTAGCTGAAGGAGCAGCATGTAGTTAAATTATATAGCTGTCTTTTCCTAATGATGTCTTTGATAACAGGTTAAAATCTCAGCCAGATTAAATAATTATAAAATTAATTTTTACATTGCCAAATTAACTATTGCATTCAATTAAATATTTTTGACATTACAAGTGTGCTACCATAGCTCCCAAAAGATTACTAATTATAACCTCTAAAGCTCTGCAGTGATAGCAATTCAACCAAACTGCACATAAGAAATGTGTTAGATATCTCTGTAAGGATCGTATGGAATGTCATTTGATTTCACTATTCTTTGATATTTTCTATAATTCATATTTTGTCCTTTTGCTTAAGGTTTTGAAGCCTACAAGCCAAATAACGAAGGGATAAGGGAAGACAGAAAAATAAATGATATTGTTTCTGTGGCATTAAATATAAGCCTGCTATCAGAGCTACATAGCACCAGCGAATTGTAATCAGGTGCTTTGACTTAACACTGTTTTGTTTTATAATAAGAGTGGTTGCCATATGTTGGAAGTCCTATCTATCTGTGTCTTAGGGGTTTCATACCTCTGTAACAAATCCAAAAACTCATTTTATAATACCTTAAATCTACCCATTGTAATGTAACTCCACTAGTGTAAATCCACGTCAAACTTTGCTCATGAATGTTGCTAGAAGATTACTTATATTATCACTGAAAGCAAAGGGAAGCATTGAATTAGGATGCAGAAGATAGAGGAAAAATAACTTTCCCTAAATCTTCTTTTAATGCATAGTTTACAATTTTCTTTCACTCAGCATGAAACTGATTAAAAGCACATGGATGCCTCTCATAAAGAATGTTTTGCACAAATAGATGCATTGTTTAATGTATTTACATCCCTGAATGCTTGGAATTTGAACTGTAATACAGCCATGTAGCAGTGGTTGGAAAGGAGAATATGTTATCCAATATACATCTATTTGAATATACAGTACATTCCTCTGCTGTCTTACTCTCTCCCAGTTGCATACAGAGATTCTCACTGGAAGACCAGAGCCTGTTACAATAAACAGATTGCACTGCTTGTATAAGCTGTCAGGGGCACCATTTCCACTAAGTATCACACCAGCAAGTAAAAAGGGTGATATGTCCATCCCTAAGAGCAGATGTATAGGCACATACAAACTCCCTGCTCATGACCTTATTTAATTGAAAAACAAAGTATATTTAAAATCTTTTAAAGGAGCCATGATGAGTCTGGTTGTTTTTTTTTCTTTCTAGGCTTACTTTCTTCAGTGCACATAGATAATTTGTTTTATTTCTCAGTTCACTACTTTCCAAATACCAAAAGGACATTTTCCCCTGTAGTTCACTCCCTGAATCAACTGACACTGAACTAAAAAACCAAGCAAAGATTTCTGGATGAGAGAAATAATATGCAAGATCATTTAAAATCCTCAAAATACCCCAAAAGCAGCTTGCAAGTATAACCCATTGCCACCTTTAAATGTTTTGTGTTCCCAATGTTCCTCTTCCTATGCCAGTTTTAATGCTGGTCTCTTTACTGACCTTAGCGTAATTGCTCCTGACTGACAACTGTGCAAATGACAGAAAAATAAGACTTTTTATATGATGAAACAAGTCTGTGAAAGTTGTGTCACTGAAGAACATTCAATTACTCCTGTTACTAAGTATTTTCCCTTTTTATTTATTTCAGAATCAGATGCAGATTATTCTCATACACAACACTTAGAATATCATACCATATCGTAAAAAAATCAAAATCTTTGCAGTCACAGTATTTTAACTAGATGTTCAGTTTTATTAATGGAGTTCATGGAAAGCTGGTCATCATTTCAGACTGTAAATACTCAAGACAGTAAAAACAGCAGTACTATAAACAGAATAGATTATTTGTTTTGATATGGAATCTTAAGGTAAAATTCATAGTATACATTAAACTGAAATTAAATTAGTTTCTGCTTTGTATATGTCTCTGTGTGTGTGTGCATGTGTGTATGTATGTCTATACATAGATATATAAAAATATAAATGTATATGTACTTGTGTCTCTGAAATGATCTTGTTTCCCCACTCTCCAAAAGCATTTGCTCACCAGACTCCCAATCCTACTAGATATGAATTTGTGTGCCTGTGTGAGTACGCGCATGCATGTGCGTGTCCAATCCCTGTGAGGACACAGAGATAAGGAAGGAGGCTGCCTTTATAATATTTTGTTTAAAATCTTATTTTGTGATTGGTTTGTACATACAAGATGGTTTTATATTGCTGACTTTAGTTTAGGAATAACCGAATAGCACCTAGCAGAAAGAACATTAAGGATGAAAATAAAGGAATCCCAGAACTTGTAATATTTTGTTTGGATGTGGCATATTCTACTGCAACAAAAATCAAAATGAAAACATGAAATAAGTGTGAGACTTTTTGAGTACACATGAAAACCTTAAAGTGGACAATATCAAGAATTTTCTTTGCTACACCAGGTGTTGATGGCTTCTTTTGTGTAATTTCTCTAGAAATATATCACCCACCGAACCATCTGAAATAAACCTGAAGTAATATTTTTAGACAGGCTTGAGAGGAAGATACTTTCCGAAAACACATCCCTGGTTCTCATAGAAAATAAGCACTGTTTGGAAGGGACAAACTGTTGATGAACAATCTATTGTCATTGCAATGAGTTAATTAGACAGTCCTAGAAGAAGAAAGTATCTAACACTTTTTGTGTGTGAAAGAAAAAAACAACAAAACCCAAACAGACCAAAACCAAACCCCAAAAGACCCACCCTCACTTGCTTTCAGTGTAAGAGGATATTTGCATTTTGAGTAAGCCAATAATTTTGACTGCATTTGGATATATCTTGAGAAATTTTACCATACACCTTACAGTACAACTGCTCAGCCCTGTGTTCATTGGAGGAAAAAAAAAAAAAGAGAGGCAAACACAAATTAGAAGGCAATAAGCTTTTAAGAGCTCCATTGTTTAATGGATGATGCCTTGAGAAGTCTGAGCTTTGAAGACTGTACAAAAACATCTGTGAGCTCACAGCTGAACAGCGGCTTACAGCTCTTTCACAAATTAACTGCACAGATTTTGTTTTTTTTTTTTTTAACATTAGTTTTTTTTTTTTTATTATTTTGACATTTGAATGAATAGCAGGTATTTCTAGCTACTGTAAATCTCTTCCCACTGTGCACATCAAACACAGAAGAGCTTTCATTTAACCTAGTTTAGTCAGTGTTTTCGGATCTCCACTCTGTAGTGCCCAGATCTGTGCTGAACTTGCCGTGAGATCTTGCCAAACATGTACAAAAGAATCAAATTTCTGCTCAGATTCATGTTCCTCGTGATTCGCTAGGAGTTTGGGAATGTGTTGTAACAGTGTCCACTGAAAAATCAATGTCTCTTCCCATATCATTAGACAGATGGACAGGCTGGCGGACAGGACTAGCCTAGTTTGGGGGCATGAACAAAAATAACACGATCATATTTCAACTCATTGTTCAAGTTTAATGAGTTCTGCCATAGCTCCAGCACTGGAGGGTTATTGTGGGGGAAAAACAAAGGGACCCTTCTTTTGTCTTTCTTCACAAACTATCAGGCCCCATTACTGAAAATTAAGGTTCAATAAAATTCGTATTCAGAGATAATTAGCGGACAGCTTTGTGGTGCGGTGGATAATATGACCAAAGTGCTGGTTCACAGCAGTGTGTGCTGAAGTGTGAAAGAGCCAGTTCTCTGTTTCTGTTTCTGAGGTCATACCCCCTCATCCTGCATACAATGTGGCAGTCAAAATGCAGCATTCTTACCTGCTGTGATAAAAAATACACCAAAGCAAATAAATTATTTCAACCCCCCTACCCCTCACAGCTTTTTTTTTTTTAAACAAAGCTAGATCATTAGTAATAAACTATGACTTCATTAGAATGTTCCACATAACAGGATTACAGAGGAATGTGTCAATAACTGGCAAAGGTTTGTCTTTCATTAATTAACACCTTTGTATGAATACAAACTTGTTATCCTCACTTTTTATAGGTGAAATATTACCATTAAAATTAGACCTTCGTTTTTTTAAGAAAAAAATAAAAATCTTGATGCTGTTAATTTGTGCAAGTGAACATTTTCCAAATATTGTTTAGATTGAAAAATAAACCAAATCTCAAAACAGGCAACATTTCAGAAAGTCTTCTTTTCTCTGCGCTCAGCGAAAGGAAAGTTTCAGAGTTCTACTCATTTACATAGACACATACATAAAAGTGTGTATACATATTCTCTCCATATAGGAGAATATTTAAAGCAGTAACTAATTAAAGTATTTCTTCTGGTTTTGTTGCTTAACAAAAATGTACATAAACTGCTTCAGCTTTGCTTTTCCCATCTGTCACTGAAGAAACAGCTCATAAGCTCAGGGGCAGCACATAACACTCAATTCTTTATCCTATCGTATAAATGTCTATGTGGACAGAGAGTAAAGAGCAAACTCTAACTAGAAGAAGAGTGTTTCTCTAACTTAGAAACACAGTCATTTATATTTTTACCAATTTCAGCTGATGTCTTGTAAATTGTAGCATTTGTAGAGATGGTGAGTAAACTATTCATACATGTAATGGAATCCTGGCTTAAGCTCAATGCCAAAATGTGATGGTATTTCACTGATGATGTTTATTTTGGTCACTAAATTACTTACAAGATGGATCCCATTAGGTGAAATATGTGCTGGTGCTTAAAAATCTCACCAACACTGTTGAATTTGGTGGGGTGATCAAAACTTCTAAAATCATCTTGTGCCCTTGAGGGTTATAATACCTTCCATTTTGGAAGATTTGGACTAGAGTCCTACTTGCTCTGGCATGGGCTTTTCTCATAGAATCAGTCAAAAAAATACTTATGCAAAACAATGATTCCGTAAATGGACATTTTCACATCCCTTGCCCAGGCTTTGCAGGAAAGGTGGATAGAACAATATCTATCATGAGTCTTTCTCCAGTAGTCACTGTATATTTCCAGACACTGGTGGGGTTTTTGTTTTCCTAAACTTATTTTTATTTCATAATCTACTGCACAATAAGCATATTCTCAAAAACCTACAGCAAACAGGAAATGGGAGCACATTTGCTATCTTGTTCAGACAAAGGCAGTGTTACCTTAAAAGCCTGTATGGAAATATCTAAAACAATGTTGGATTTGTCATCCACATCAGAGAGCCTTTCCATGAGCTTAAATTTGAATTCAACTCATCAAAAGCAGATCATTTTTTTTTATTCCTCCCCAAAAGTCTGTTCTCTGATTGGTGGGGGAAAAAGTCTTTACTTCATCATCGTTTTTCAGGAGATGGCTCTTTGAAATTTCATGGTCTTCAAGATTTTTCAAACCCTTGGGATTTATTTCTTCTTTTTACAGCAGCTTGATGCATGAAAAAATCTCAGCACCCTGCCATACAAGGCTAAACTACTGATAATATGGAATCAAGTTTATTAACATTATGTAAGGAAGCACTCTCGTCTTTAGTGTTTGGTGAACTTAGTATGTGATTAGAAAAGGAGGATTAAGGCTGTGTCTACATTAGCAAATAATTCAGTGTGATAAGAACAAATCAATGGATTAAACCAGTCAATACTGAAGCCCTGCATCTTGCAGTTGAAAGTTCTCACTTCAGAGCAAGTTATAGTATGATCTTCTGGCCTGAATGTCCTTATTTCATGCATGGTTCAAAGTCATTCACTCCATGTTCAAATGCTTATGGCTGTATGAGGGAACACACCACATTTGGTGCATCTCTCCAGTGGAGATCCTCATTAAGTTTTCTCTGAAGTGTAGTTCTCAGGCATCTAGTTTGCAGGCACAAAAACATACAGTACAATAAAATAAAACAGATTGACATGAGGAAACTGAAAGACTATAAACCAAATTTTAGTATGATGCAACCTAAAAAATGCTTCCTTACTAGATGAACATGGGATATCACAACTCCTAGAATTTAAGCGATTGTCTGTCCCCTGGTCATCCCCCTTAGTGGTACAGCATTCAGACATTAACTCCCACTGCAACCCCCACTCTAGATCAAGAAGTTGGGCTGAAAACCCTCCTGTAGTGTGCCGTGGATACTTCAGTAATTCCATCACTTGCAGTTCAGCTCCTTCAGAAACATCCTAGGGAAAATGTATCATAATATAAATTAAAGTCTGCAGGACTGTTAATCTTACCCAGGGTTATGTCTTGGATACGTGGAGGTAAATTAGAGAGGCTGGCAGTATTCTGACACTTCACAGTGGCATTTCAATAGAGATTTCCAACACCATGAGGACCCTTTGGCAGTCCATGCAGCACAAAGCCAGGCAGCCTTTGCAGGGTGCTGTTCCAGAGGCAGTCTCACTGAGTTATCACAGCCCTGTGACAAGCTGATAAACTCTGTCGAGGAGTCAATAAATCAGCAGTGATTGTTAGCTTAGGCCTGGTGACCCTCAAATTTAGATATACTGCCTCTAGACCTGAGCTGATTCACCAGCAGTCATCTTGGCTATCTTTGCCTCCATGGTGAAAATGTGTCCACAGCCTCCTGCCAGTGTTTGAACTGCACCTTTTCCAAATCCTTAGGCTGATGGTATTATCCTGATCTATGCTCTTTTGTTGGAGGTCTCTGTCAAGAAATTCAAGCCAGAATATGAATCTTCTCCTTGTAACAGAGTTAAGCAGTTTTCTACCTGTGTGAAGATTGACATCAGCTATGTTCAGCAGTTCAGTTCCTACAGGAATATTTTTTTGTTGATTCCTTTCCAGCAACACAACCCCCTATGATACCTAATAATGTCAATACAGTAGTTTTTAAATTATCCACAAGATAGTAAGATCTGACATATTTTGATGTTTATGTAATCCCAGGGTCTCACATCTGTCACTCGGTACTGGCAACTAGTTTGTGTGATGAAAACAATTGCAATAAAGCATGTGTAAATCAAAGCTGTGCTCCTCCTTGTGGTCTTCTTCTGTTTGCTTTAACATTGATTACTTCAGAGTGAAATTTAAGTCAAGTCTCATTGTGTTAGAAGTATTACCTAAATAAAACCATATCATTCTATGCATCTGTTAAGGATGAAATGGGATTGGCAGGTATTTTTTCCAACAGCTGTACATAGTATCATGTACTAGTCCACATTTTCTCAGTTGCTCATTCATTGGATGCCAGTCAATTTTCATAAGCAAAAAAAAAACAGAACAAAGAGAATAAAATCAAAGTTCAAACCAAACTGTAAATAAAATACACAGTAAATTTGGATCAAAACTCAAACCAAACCAAAACCCCACATTTAAAATGAATACTGAAAAAGGCCTAGCTTTATAATGTCTTTTTTAAATGATGAAAAAGATTTTTTAATATTTTTGTTTCAAGTTAGTACCATGTATACCTGAAAGCTGTCTGAATGTCTGCCAGTGGATGATGGCTAATAAATACCACACAAAAATCTAAACGTCTCTTACAGTTGAGTGAGTGAAAGCTTTTGCTACCACCTCACTGATACATTTTCATTGTGGAACGCAGGATTGCTTACCACAGTCTTGTTCCAAAGTTACTCTCCACAAGACGAGGTGCATTATGTATCCATTTCCAACCCTGTCTCTGTCACTTACTACAGAAATCTAACTTAAAGCATTTAGACCAAACTGGAGCCAAAGCAACCTTGCATCTCTTGTTGATAATCATGACATCATTCAGAACTCAGCCTATTATGAAGTCAAGACTCCTCCAAAAAATTTATGTGGCCTATTTAGTCTAGCTGAGATGGAGTTAAGTTTCCCTGCAGTAATCCTCCTAGTGCTGTGTTTTGTATTGGTAGCTAGAAAGGTATTGATAACACATCAGTTCTTTGGTTACTCCTGAGGAGTGCTCAGACAGTGTCAAAGCATTTTCCATCATTCCCCCCACCAGCAGGCTGGGGGTTGGCAAGATCTTGGGATGGAACAAAGCCAGGACACCTGACCCAAGCTGACAAAAAGGGTATTTCATACTATATAATGCCTACTTAGCAATAAAAGATAAGGGGAAAGAGGGAAGGGGGAGGGGGGAAAGGGAATAGAATGATGTTAGTTATTATAATGGTTCTCACCCAAAGCAACTGCATGTATCTTTTGGTTTCCTTTGCTTCTGCACACGGCCTTTGTTTTATTAAATTGCCTTATTGACTCATAGGATTTTTTTCCATCCTGTTTGCTTTTCTTCCTTGTCCTAATGAGGAGGAGAAGGATAGAGCAACTTGGTGGGCTCCTGGGATCAAGCCAAGGTAAACCCACCGCATAAGAGAACCTAGGGCAAATGAGACTGGAAATTCTTTTATATTAAATGTGTTATAATGAGATGCTACTTCTTTAGCCACCAAAAATAACCTTTGGCTTAGGAACGTCCATCCTTTATTTTCAGACAGGAATGATCTGTGTCAGGGTCAGTCTCTGACTGTCGCAAGGTGTCTTTGTCCCTGCTGTGCTGGTGTGTACCTGATGCAGGGCAGGTTAGCGGCACAGAGATACAAACACACCTCTTCACTGCCCCTTGGGGAGGAAAGGATAACTCATCTGTTCCACTACCACAGTATCATGGTATCACAGTATTAGAGGCTGGAAAGGACCTCAAGTGATCGTTGAGTCCAACCCCTCTGCCAAAGCAGGATCACTTAGGGTAGTTCCCACAGGAATGCATCCAGGTGGGATTGAAAGTCTCCAGAGAAGGAAACTCCACAACCTCCCTAGGCAGCCTGCTCCAGGGCTCCATCACCCTCACTGTAAAAACATTTCTCCTCATGTTGAGGTGAAATCTTTGATGTTCAAGTTTGAACCTCTTGTTTCTTGTTTTATTAATGTGCACCACTGAAAAGAGCTTGGCCCCCTCCACTTGACAACCCCCCCTCATATCCTGCCTATTTAGGCTACACATGTTCCTGCATTTTGGGGTCTGGATGAGAGGCAGAGCTAGATAGTCAATGTTCTCTTCCTCCCTAGCCAGGGTACAACACTGTCCCACTTTGATACAGAGCAGGTTTCCACCAGAGGAGCACATAACACACAAAGGATATATCCAACCTGCCATGACTTCTGAATGCCATTATATGCCCAAACTACCTCTGCCAAGCTGCTGAGTTCAAACTTGGATCCCAAAATCTGTGCAAGGCTCTGCCATTGCCACTGATCAATTTTTCCCTACTGATATGTGAAGATATTGTCCTAAAACTTATGTTCCTATGTGGGAAATGCACTCTTTCTCTTGGCCTCCACATCTACAGGATGAACTGGCAAGTCTTTTCTGCCAGGAATCAGCAAAGCAGTGAAGTCTTCCCAGTATTCTGATGTAATACTTTAAGTAGTGCATAAAATCAATTCCTATTGATTAATATTAATTTACTTTTAGTTGTTTAAAAAAAATAAAAGTGAATGCTGTTTCTGAGTAAAATGTACATTGTAAACAGATCCTGGGAGCTGCCAATTTTGGCCTTCTCCAATTTTGTTTAGCAGCAGATTTGAATAAGTGTGTCAGCTTTACGGTAGCCAAAATTGTAAATGTAAAGGTAGGCAATAAAAGAATAATGTCTATCCCCTATGATTACAGTGCAGACACCACGATGGCAGGAATCTGTTGCTAACATGGCCCTTGCTCTCAAGAGTTGGAGGTACTTACTGCAGGGAGGGTAAGAATTACTGCAGTCCTTGCAGAACAAATCTTTTTAGCATCAGCTTGGGGAATTTGGTTACATGAAAGTGTAACAAAATTACCCTGTGAAGTCCTGGAAAAAAGGTAAGGAAAATGTAGCTAGGGAAATGCCTTGAGTTACTAAAAATTTTAATTTACTATGCATTAATTATTGGTTAATTAAGTTCAGTATCTCTTGCAAAGTTTTACTGGCATTCGTATCTTTGGTGGTTGTGATTACTTTTGTTCACTGACAGAATAGAGGTATATTGGAAGATAAAGGCCAGCACCACTATCTTTGTACCATGGATGTTTTGTATACATGAAAAATGACTCTCACTGGAATTTTGGTTCATTTAATAAAAACTTAAAGTTTATAAACAGATTTATTTTGTGATTAGCAATTTGTTCCTTAATTTTAAAATGAAGCATGTAAATAGTTTACCTCTATTTCTATTTGTTTGGATTTGTGTTTATATTTAGTGAGCACAGAACGTCAAGGCCACAATATCCTAGTGCTGGAAACATCTACTGACTTTCTGATTGCTTGATTGAATCACGAGGAATAACCCTTTCTCCCCAGAACCAGAGATGCAGGAAATATAGATTAAAAGGTACTGTTTCTTACAGATCCTACGCTTCCTTTCACCAATCAACACCTGTTCTGTTTAGAAAGAACACTGCACCATTTCATGTGCTTTCTGTAGGTATTTTTCTGTAGGGGCACAGAGATCTATAAGCGCAGTGTCAAGAAGATGAGAATGTTCTTCCTTCAGTTCCTGATGAGTCTCAGAATGCACTTCAGAGAGGTGCAGAAATCCCTGCATTGGATATTCTGGGTCACCTTTACTCAAGGAGTTGTTAGAAATCATGGGGGAATTTCACTTCAGGCTTCATACTGTTCCGGCACTACAGTATAGATGTAGCCTCTGTGACCGAACTTTTCTCAAACTGAAAGAAGACATACTTTACACGTGGATAAAGGAAATAAATGGATATTTCTTTGCAAAGAGATGTCTGATTCGTGTTCACATTTGACCCTGGAAAAGAAAAGTCAAAGGAAATTCTCTTTTGCAGTCATTGGAATAGAATAGAATAGAATAGAATAGAATAGAATAGAATAGAATAGAATAGAATAGAATAGAATAGAATAGACCAGGTTGGAAGAGAATCATGTAGATAACACATAGTTAAGGTCTAGAGTTCATAGTTTGAGATTTTAAATAACGTACAAATTTGGGGGAGAAAACAACCCACAGAATAATGAATTAATAGCAATAAAATGGAGATGTCATCCTATGATCCTGTATTTTAAGGTTTGTTGTGGGGTTTTTTTGTTTGTTTGGTGGTGGTTTTGTTTGGGGTTTTGTGTTTGGTTTTGGTTTAGGTATTTTCTTATTTTTTTCTTTCTCTTTTTATAGTTTCTAAGCTTCAAAAGTAGTCTTGACATGTTATTTTGGTGTTAATTTAGAAAATACATAGGAAGTAAATACAGGATTTTTCATTTTTAAAAATCTGGTTTATATATATATATATGAAGACTATTTGTAAAATATATACAAGCAGTAAGGCATACAGACAATAAAGGCACCCTTGAAGTGAAATCAGGGTTAATGCTCTAAATGCTCTAATGTAATAAAAATTTAGCAGTGATTATCAGACAGGATTTTTTAGTGCTGCTGAGTAGGTTAAATCATTAAGCAACCTAAAGCCACCTAATGGGTCTCTATGCTAGGTTGCATCAGCCCTAATAAAATTAGTTAAAATAGGACCCCATATTAATTAAAACAAGAATAGCAAGTCCTCTGCTGTGTTCTGACTGCTTTCCTGCAAAAGTATAAATACCATCACTCACTCTTGCAAGTTTTGACTCAATTCCATCATATTTCACAGTTACATATGTAACTGATGGTAAGCCTCAGCATGAGGACAATTCTCTTATGCATTTACACAATTTCTCTGGCAGTCAGGTAGAGGTGGCCAATGAATATTCCTTTTTACCACCAAGTAAATAGTGGAATTAAAGAAAAAAAAATCCTAATGGAGATTCAGTACCCTTGATGATCTTTATTCATCAGTAGAAGAAGCTTACAAATACAGCAGTTAGTAAGTCAGTGGTAGAGAAGTTTAACATTACACCCATTCAGGAATAAAGGTATCTAATTTTAAAAATGCAATCAGAATCTTAAATTAGTGAAATTAAGCAATTAGTTAGCATATGTTGCAGTGTAGATCATCCTTCATATTGCTAGTGCAGAAGTTTAAAGTCTCAACATATTGAGCCCTACACTGTATTGCTTTCTAGTCCACAACATTAAAGAAGTATTTGCGAGAGTACAAAAACCTTTCTTCTCAGAAGTCTCCAACATGCCTGCCCTCTTTTTAAGTTTACCACGAGTCAATAACTTGTTCAAATAACATTTTCTATGTCAAACTCTTCAGAACAGATTGGGAGAACAAAGTTCTATGAGGTGTACAGCTTCATGAGTCTAACAATTTTAAGGCCCTTTTTCATAGGTCTGTTGAAGTTCATGAAAATGAATGGTGATACCTAGAACTGTGAGCAATATCATTGTTCTTAGTTTGAGACTATGACATGCTGTAATAGGAAAAAAAAGGGTAGCCCAAGTCTTTCTAACTTGTGAATAATTTCACAAAAGAAAAGACAGATAGTAAATAAGAATGGTGGAACTACAGAAATGCTACAACAGGTAGCCTCTGAAAGCTGAGCCCATGGTCTTCCTTCAAGGTACAAATGAAAAGTCCTATATCCAGTTGCAAAACCTGAGTTCTAATTTAGCGGCTACTGATAAAACCCTCAAACTTATCTGATTAAAAATTTTTACTAAGAAGTTTCTCTGTGAGGTGTCTGTATGATATGGGCCTAGCATTTTTTTTTTAAGTCTTCCCTTCACTCGGCAAGACAGAATTTAGTGTTTCCACATAAAGGTCATTAGTAGCCTGAAGGTCTATGCAAATCCTTCACACCAAATACTAACAACATTAGAATGGAGTGAGTTACAAAAAAATTAAAGAAATTAAGATTAGAAACTACTCTAAGTAAAAAGGGGTGGGGGCTAGCAACTAGTTAATGCAATGTTTTCTCTGCAGGTGGTCATAACTTGAGTGTTTTTATAGCCATGTTCACAGTTGCCCCTAACACCTGCAAGATCCTTCAAGGTGCTCATCAGAGAAGTTTGGGTTGGATTTTACAATGTTCTTTTCCTGGTATGTTCCTGTGTCATTCTTTTTTGAAGACATTGACCATATGATGATATTCAAATGGCCAAGCGTTTACAATTTCCAGATCTGCCAAATAGCGAATCAACCTTTATAATTAAAGGTGACAAGCTGACAAGGAAAATGAATGTAAAATTGTATACGTATATGAATTTTTATGTCAGATTGCCGTCTGTGCACTTGTTTTCTCTTTGTCAATAGCCGAAGGCTCATTTCTCTGTACTAGAAGTGCATTTTATATCAAGGCCTTCAGACAGCTCCCCTTCGCCCTAGTGAATTTGCTGATTAATTTTGGATGCTCCTCTTAATTAACACCCCAAAGGAAGTCTAGATTTTCTAGCCTATATTCCATGTAAAACAAGTGAATCTGAAGAACAATGACCTAAGGAGACAGGCGTGCTCTGTCCGAATGACATTACAAGAACATTGAATATCTCACAAGTCAGGACCTGGTCAGGCAATGCCTAGGGAAAATGTAGGCCTTTAATCAGGGCAGAAATGAGATTCATATTAGTCCAATTTCATTTTCTTTATTGCTGACAAAGAGAGGCTGGGATGGATGCCACCTGACAGTTGAAACATGGTGCCCCTATGCAAGAGCGGGTGCCTCTGGCCTTGATTAATAATTGGTATCATTTTGACTTGCGGGCAGATAAGTTGATGATGGATGAGAGAAAAAGAGTGAAGTGATTTATTATAAAATTAGGATAAAATAACGAACTGGCTAATTGCACACAAGTCTCATAAAATATAGCTGTGGAGTCAGAAGTTCAATGCCAGGCAACAATAATTTCCACCTCAATTTTCACAATAAGATCTTAAAGCAATGAAAGATGGAGGCAGCATCTGCAGCTTAATGCAGAAAAACCCTTGCCCATTCCTCTACTTCAAGCAAATAAAATATTGAGATTTATATTTCAGTTTTTGTTATTACTGTTGCAGGAGAAAAAGAAATAGTAGAACTAAACAGGCCACAATAAACCAACTGTTGCTTCTCTGTCAAAGCTAATAAAACCTGATAATGCTTGCATTGCTTTGTACACTCTGGAAGGGTAAAAGATCTAAAAGTTATGAGCCTGAAATGAATATGTGTTTGATCAAAATTCAACACAAAAATTGACTCGCTAACCTCTATGGGAATGTTCAATATTGTATAGTCCTCTTGGTAGATACTGCTTTTCTGGTTCACTTTTTGATGCTTTGAACTTCCAGTGTTCTCTAATGGCTGTTTTAGAAGCTGAGTCATCTACTACTTGCTGGTTTATGCTTCATATGTTCAGTAAAGTACAATTACAGGTTAAAAAAATGTGTATTCTAAGATAAATTTTTTGCCTGGTAAAAAACCATTTGTTTTATTGTTATAAAGCCATCCCTTTTCTTTTTCTTTTTTTTTTTTTTTCTTTACAGGAAAAATGATTGATCACTTGCTCTTGGAAATTCTAAAAGTCTAACCTGTTATTATTCCTTTCAGAATATTTTATTACTAGCAGTGCCAACAAATATCCAACTGTTTTTTAGTGTAAGATCAACCATTATACCAGATGAAATTACTGAATTAAATTCAAATGCTTACACTATTGTGAATAAGACTGTGATGAAACTGAGAATTGAAGCAGCATAGGGAGCTGAATTTTAATTTTTGTGCGACCCATTTATGTTCTACTGCCAAGGCAAAAATGTGTCAATTTGTCCTTATATTCTACAACTTTACAGAAACTTGATTTCCCATGCAGATTAGGAGACAGGGTTTTCAAATAATATTAATATGTAAACAATTCATTATGGTTCAAAAGCAACAGTGTTAAACTTTTCCTTTGTTCCTAAAGAGATATGAAAATGGCATCCACTGCTATGAATGTTCCTTATCTGGTCCAGTCCTAACTGCTTGCCATGAGGAGCAATTTATTTTTGTGGGGAGAATTGAGAAAAGTCAACCTGAATTCACTTCTAAATTGTGTTACTTAAACCACATAAATTCCATGGGAAATTTTGTTTTGGAATTTTAAGGTGTTTTTTATATGGCAGGTTCATGAATTAAACTGAATTAAGACTGATTCTGGATAAGAATATACACAATTTATCACTTCTTGACTTTAAATTATTTTTAAATAGTGTCCTGGTTTTACCTGGTCTGAATAGAATAGAATAGAATAGAATAGAATAGAATAGAATAGAATAGAATAGAATAGAATAGAATTAACCAGGTTGGAAGAGACCTTCGAGATAATCATGTCCAACCTATCATCCAACACTACCCAATCAACTAAACCATGCAACCAAGCATCCTGTCAAGCTTCGCCCTGAACACCCCCAGCAACGGCGACTCCACCACCTCCTCAGGCAGCCCATTCCAGTGGGCAATCACTCTCTCTGTGTAAAACTTCCTCCTAACCTCCAGCCTAAACCTCCCCTGACGCAGCCTGAGACTGTGTCCTCTTGTTCTGGTACTGGTTGCCTGGGAGAAGAGACCAACCTCTGCCTGACTACAACCCCCCTTCAGGTAGTTGTAGAGAGCAATAAGGTCACCCCTGAGTCTCCTCTTCTCCAGACTAAGCAACCCCAGCTCCCACAATCTCTCCTCATAGGGCTTGTGCTCCAAGCCCCTCACCAACCTTGTTGCCCTTTTCTGGACACATTCCAGCAAGTCAACCTCCTTCCTAAACTGAGGGGCCCAGAACTGGACACAGTACTCAAGGTGCAGCCTAACCAGTGCAGTGTACAGGGACAGAATGACCTCCCTGCTCCTGCTGGCCACACTGTTCCTGATGCAGGCCAGGATGCCATTGGCCCTCCTGGCTGCCTGGGCACACTGCAGGCTCATGTTCAGTCTACCGTCAACCAGCACCCCCAGGTCCCTCTCAGCCTGACTGCTCTCCATCCACTCTGACCCCAGCTTGTAGCTCTGCATGGGGTTGTTGTGGACAGTGTGCAGAACCCAGCACTTGGATGTGTTAAATGTCTTTCAGAGTTCTCTATTCTAAAAACTTTTCACATTAACTCATTTATAGTTTATGTGGAGAAAAAAACAACAACAATAGTGAAGAAAAAAAAAAACAGGTGAAAAATTATTTAAGAGAAAAATTACAGAGGCAGCCTGTGACAGAACAAGAGGACATAGTCTCAAGCTGTACCAGGGGAGGTTTAGGCTGGATGTAGGGAAGAAATTCTTCATAGAAAGAATGATTGGCCATTGGAATGGGCTGGCCAGGGAGGTGGTGGAGTCATCATCACTGGAAGTGTTTAAAATAAGACTAGTGCCATGGTTTAGTTGATTAGATGGTGTTGGGTGATAGGTTGGACTTGATGGTCTCAAAGGTCTTTTCCAACCTGGTTTATTCTGTATTTTGTCTAATTCTGAAATAGTAAAATTTATCATAATCTCTGTTAGAATCTGAACTCTACATCTCATCATGAGAATGGGAGCATAGGCTTGAGAAAACTGCATATTGCTGTGGAACAGGAGATTAGACAGTAGCAATGTCTGTTCTGTCCTTCCAAATTGCATGAATGTCTTATCATCAATACTTATGTTCTTTCAATATCTCAGAGGTTTTAAGTTTCAGGATAAAGGAAATAATTGTAGTTAACCATGGTGCTTTTAAGGCCAAGAGGTAAATAATGCTGCAAGGAACAAGTTGTGCTCTCAGTCCCATCAAATCTATATTCAAGGGAAAGCAGCATGACTGGTGATGAAAAGGACATCTTTGTATCAGTCATATTGTAAGAAGTATTTGCATAATCATGTCCTTTGTCTGCATGAGTCTGGCATCATGCATGAGCTAACTCCAAAGTTTTGCTATCTCCGCTCTGCTACCTGTGCTACCATTGAAACCCGCATGCCTGACAGAGGCAAGGCTGTTTCTCCATCCTGTCTCCAAACATGACAGCATCAGGATAGCATCACTAATGTCTAGGAGTCTTGAGGCTGAAATGATAATATAACATCAAATTTTAGGGCAGCTGAACATTCCTAGATTATCCAACGGACTCTGAAATTACCTTTAAGATAAGGAGGGAAATTAAAGTCTGTTTACCATTTCCTTGAGACTTGTTTTCAGGATTCACAAAATGAAGAATGTCTTTCATGGAATTAGTGCCTGCCCATGAGCATTGCCACAGATAGCTAGAAAAAATAAAACCAAGTATTTCTGGATTTGGAAGGAGGTGGAAACAATCAAAGAACTGTGGTTTCTACACAGTACTATTTTCAAGAGCTGACTGTAAGAAATCAAAGTGTTGGCCCTCAAGTGTGATCTGGACTTTCAGTAACCTCAATAAAGAGCTAGACATTATGTTGTGAGTTAGATAGGTTTTATGCAAGAAGCTTTTGCACTTGTCTTGGCTCTCCATATTTGTCCCTCTCCAGGACCCTATATCCTTCTCACATTAGTTTGTTCCCAGCTAGTGAAAGGAGGATAAGATTTAGTACTTGGTTCTGTCTCACTCAGCATAAGTTAAGTGGTGTATCACAAAGACAAAAAGTGAACTGTGACATGTCTGCCCCATAAAAGTACCTATGGTACATTTGAACAGGCTTGAACAACTACTGCTGTTTTGTTCAAAAATGTAGCTAATCACAAACTACACACTGATAGCTATGTTGTTTGTTACTTAGTTTGCAATGCATGTCAGCTTTGGAAAAGAGCACAACTCCTTCTGGTTTCCAGTACGGCTCTACTTTTCCTGCCTAGCTGTCCTTCATGCATCTCATTTTTGCAGTCATTGGTTTAAACATGTCAGCCAATTGTGGTGTGCCTGCCAAGAGCCCTGTCTGCTCCTAGCAGGCAGAAAGGTGTACTATAAAATGCTGTGAATAAAGTTGAGAAAAGAGAAAGCTGTCTTTACTCCCAGTTCTCTCTCAAAGGAAAGAATACTACCTAGGGGGAATGTTTATATCAGCACATTTTTAACAATGCAAGCAAAGTGTCATCTCGTTTAACCACATGTAATGACCATATAATGATCTAGTAATGCTCAAAAACTGGATTAATTGTTATCTCTGAATTATTATGACTGCTGTTTATTACTTTATTTACTTCATGTACTTGTCTCCATGCTACCTCACATTTTCCTCTTTTTTTTTCTTAAACTTTTCTGTAAGCTTTTTATTTATATTTTTCATACGTTTTCTTCTGCATTTCCTGTTTGAACATCTTCCCTTGAATTTCTTAAGTTTTCTATTCGTTTCCCCCATCCAGTCATTTTTATTATGACTCAGCTCTGGTTTTACTGGTCTATCTTCCCTGTCATTTATTCTTTATGACCAGTATGAATATGCAAATCAAATCCTTTAAAACACTTAGCTTCTGTACTGATTCATATTGCTGCCTTTATATAGCCTTTCATTTATCAAATCACTTATCTCACACCTTAGTTTTCGTTATTTCTTCTCCATTAGTGTTATCTTTCTGCCTCATATTTCCAGTCCAAGTTTCTATTGAGGAATCCCATCTTCCTCCACTGTTGCCATTTCTTCTGACAAGTTTTTACTTCTTGTACTATGTTTTCTACTCTACATGTTCTTCCTTTCTGTCTTTCTCCAGCACCTTTCTCTTCCATCAATTTTGTTCCTCTTCTCCAGCAGCATCTGCATTGCCTCAAGATCTCAGGCTGCTCAGCTGTTCTCATATATTCCATATTAATCCTGTCCCCCAACACTTCTTTCCTTTCTTGACACTCACCAATGACAATAAATTTGGATTCTGAGACCTCCCCAAGATCAGTAAAGGCAGGGTTTAATGTAAGATTACATTCTGTAGTCTTATTTCATCCACTTTATCTTCCTGGGGATTCAAAACAACAAAATTTTGGAATGTGCTTTGTGTAACATACGTTTTGGGTCTCTAGAAAGCTGGGAGAACATATGGGTGCAGAACAGTCTTTATAACTTCGTCTCTGCTGAGTGGGACAAATTAGGCAAAGGCACAGAAGTAGTCAAAATATGAATAACAAAAGAAGGCTATTGCTGTGTGACAGAATATGAAGTTTGGTTTCATTATCTAATGCTTCAGCACTGGTTTCCACTTGGGCTTCATTTGTATTTAAGAAACATGCATAGTAGTAGCTAGAAACTAATCTTCATATTTCCAATACTCTTTCAGTATGGGAAAATGTGCATCTATCTTTTTATACTCTGTGATCTTTATGTGGGATTTCATATAAGACTAAGTAATTCTAACATGAGCAAATGAAATCTTATTAATATTACCCATTCCTAAACTGCTGAGTTTTTCCCCCTGAGAAGGCTCCCAGCTGTTAGCCTTCATGATACCCCTGTCCCCATCATGACACCACAGCAGCTTTTGGATGTGAGTGTCATGCTGTCAGCATAGTAGGCCTTTAGATCAACATAAGATTAATCTTACTGCAAAAATATTTCAGTGTCAGGACTGGCTTTGTGTCTGGCTCTGCTCCTCTCAGGAGATTATAACTTACTCTCTTAGAAGTTGCATTTGAAATGTGTTTTGTGTCAATGAGGGATAAAGAAACAAGAGGCCTGCATGTAATTTGGATTTTTCTAAGTATCTTATTTCAATCTAATGTACTGTTATGTAATTAAGCCAGGAAGTCTATATGACCAGCCCGTTTCAGTACTTGGTCTGTTATCATTATTCAGTGACAAATTCTGGTTTCCATTGCTTGTTCAGAGATGATAACAGTGTGACTTACAGGTATAAGTAACAAATGAGATCAATTAAAAAGACTAAGAGTGGCACCTGTCTAAGTGTAGGGTTGCACTAAATGAGTCCCACATCTTTGTTTCCTGTAGGACCATGCATTTGCAGCCTCTCCTCAGGAAGGCTAACAATGGGAGAGTTGTTTCTTAATGTTCATGAAACAAGAAAGCAGTCCTTATCCTGCAGCCCAGGGATATGATTATTATCTCTGAATGAAAACAACAACCGTATTTTTCAGCTCCATGTGTACAAATGATCCTTGTGTTTCATATAGTTCTTGACTACAGCATCGTGGATTGCCCAATTTGTTATGAGTCTGTACTGTGAGCTGAGCAGAATGCAGTCAAGCTCATGTCCGTCTTTGAGTACAATTCTCAGCATTTCACATTCTTGAAGACAGGTCTGGAGAGGTTTTCAAATATCCTGACTTTGTTTTTTTAAATATTGTCAGGGAAAAAAGTACGCAATTTGAAAATTAGCAGAGCCAGGTTTGTGATATTTCCATTCCTTTTCTCTTTATTACTCTCTAATGAAACTTAACAATCACTTTATGATAGGTCATATTAATGAAGAAACTTCTTAGAAATGATGTTTAACTTGAATGCTGAAATCTATACTTTTTTATTCCAGTTACAAACTTAAGGTTATACTTGTGGTTTATTAGAGTACAACAGTACAGTGTTGGCCACAACAACCCCATGCAGGCTGGGGTCAGAGTGGCTGGAGAGTGGCCAGGCAGAGAGGGACCTGGGGGTACTGGTTGATGGTAGGCTGAACATGAACCTGCAGTGTGCCCAGGAGGTCAAGAAGGCTAATGGCATCCTGGCCTGTATCAGGAACAGTGTGGCCAGCAGGAGCAGGGAAGTCATTGTGCCCCTGTACTCAGCACTGGTTAGGCCACACCTGGAGTCCTGTGTCCAGTTCTGGGCACCTCAGTTTAGGAAAGATGTTGAGTTGCTGGAACGTGTCCAGAGAATGGCAACAAAGCTGGTGAGGGGTTTGGAGCACAAGTCCTGTGAGGAGAGGCTGAGGGAGCTGGGGTTGCTTAGCCTGGAGAAGAGGAGACTCAGGGGAGACCTTATTGCTCTCTACAACTACCTGAAGGGACATTGTAGCCAGGTGGGGGTTGGTCTCTTCTCTCAGGCAACCAGCACAAGAGGACACATTCTCAAGCTGCTCATGGGGAGGTTTAGGCTGGATGTTTGACAGATGTTCTTCATTGAAAGAGTGATTGTCCATTGGAATGTGCTGCCCAGGGAGGTGGTGGAGTCACCATCACTGGAGGTGTTTAGAAAGAGACTTGATGGGGTGCTTGGTGCTATGGTTTAGTTGATTAGATAATGTTAGGTGGTAGGGTGGACGCGATGATCTCAAATATCTCTTCCAACCTGGTCTATTCTATTCTATTCTATTCTATTCTATTCTATTCTATTCTATTCTATTCTATTCTTACATGGTCAGAATCTTACATTTCTTCTAGCAGTCTCTCCCACATTAATTAAACATCATCTTGTTAGAATGGAAATTCCAAGTATGGAACCCAATATTTGATCTCACAAAAAAGCTCCCGCAATGTCTGAAAGAGAATTTCAGGTTTCGTGCTGTTTGGTTACTACTTAGATCTAAAGTGGGTAAGTAGCATCTGTGTGCCTAGAGATCTTCAGTCTAAGACAACAGCTAAATTTAGGATAGATCGGTGAGTATTGGAAAATATTTAACCAAAGACTATTTAGATGGCTATCCTAAAGGAAATGCAGTCTATGTTAATACTGGAGGATTAATGTCCCTATCATATCTCTCCTGAGAACCAAAAACCTTTCACCCTCTTTGTACGAGCTGAATTAAATCCATGAACTAAGTGATATGGATTATCTTTATATTCCTAGAACTATACCCTGTGAGTAACGGTGATCACATACATTGACAAAGCAGCCCAGGGAAAATTACTCTACTTATGCCCACAGAGTGCCTGTAGAGGGACTAGAAAAGCTTTTTGGTAAAGATCTGTCATTTTTTCACTATGATGAGTCTTCACAACCATTTACTCACTTGCTATATTTTGCAGCTCTTTGTGGATGCCATTTGCACAGCAATTGCAATCCCACACTTATTTGTACTCTTCAGACTCATGTGCAAACCCATGTGCAAAAATTGGCCTGATCCACCAAAAATATTACAGATATGTGATAAGAAGCAAAATAGGAATAAGGATTTGGGTGTTTTACAGTCAAATATGAGTGTCTTCTGTTCTTCACAAGGTTCAATATATAGCCGCTGTTTCTCCAAGAGTTCTGGAAATATCTTCTCCTAAGGACCAAATTCCAGATAGGAGTGTGTGGTGGTTCAGACTGAGTGCCTCCTGTTGCCACCACACAAGCCACAACTGCGGTGTCCTGAGGGTTCAGCCCGGTAGGTGGACACAGGAAGCTATGCATTTCTTCCCATAATGCCCTGATCCCTTATAAAACCATCAGCAGGATTCTGCTCTTCCTCTTTCTTCCCTTACCACTCCTATGGAGATGGTCCTTGTCTGGTAATCAGGAGGACTCATCTCACGGTCTCTTGGGCTTGGCTAGGCCTGAGGCCAGGAGGAGAAGCGGGGAAGGGCAATCTCAGATCTGGCCAGCTGAGATTAGCCTAATAGTAGAAGACGGGGAGCGGGAAGAAAGAGCCCTGGGGGTTTTGGGAGTACCCTCAGGTGGGCAGAGGGAAGTGTTGGGATGTTTTTGGGTATGCTTTGGGATCTCTTTTGTCACTGTGCTTGTGGTTCTCTGTAAAACATTCACTGCTTTTCCATTTAAACTTTCCACCACTTTTGCAATCTGTTTGTCTGAGTCTCATTTTTTTGCCTGTGGTGGGAAGGAAGGGAGGATCAGCCCTTCAACCCACCACAGAGTGCAAAGGGTTATCCATTGTCATCCAGTCTTCCAAATTATTAGAACTTAAATTATTGTTGGTGGTGTTTTCTTTTGCTTTGTTTTTTGATAGAAACTATTTATTGCACTTAGCTTTTTCTGTAACTTACCTGCTTTTCCATGTCACATCAATGCCCTTCCAAGAAATGCTTACACTATTCACCCCATGACAGCAGCTTTTTTAAAGCAAATCGCAAATTATAGAGGAGATTTCTTAGCAGTACATGATATAAATGCATGAACCTTTTAAACAGGTTGAGCAGTGTAATAAATTTGAGTTGTGACAGGTTTCAAAAGGCCCAGTAATATATATCACCAAAAAAAAAGGCAAAAAGCAAAAAGCACCCTTAATGCAATAGGGCTCTCTGGCTTTATTTGGAAAGGTGGATTTATTGTGGGAGAAGGGCCTCAGAAGGGAGAGAATGTTGATCTCTCTCTTGGTTAGACTTGAGTGGTGAATATAGGAGAGGAACTGTACCTGTGGGCAGAGCTTGCTCTGTCAACCCATCCTTCAGCTTCAACCAAGCCCAGGAGGCCTGAACAAACAGGCAAAACAGAGGCCAGGTATGTCCCAGGGAGGCTGTTGCCTAAGCAAAGAAAAATTGCTTTACCTTGAACATGAGAAAAGCAGCTGAAGTATTCCTTTTTTTTTTGTTTTCTACAAGTGTCACAATTAAGAATTCATACAAGTTAATGCTGATTATAAAGGAATGGAAAATGCCTCTGTAGCAAGTTAACACTAAAGTCTGGCTACTTACTGCTTGAGTTAAAGCAACAAGGGCTGGCCCACCACTTCCCTTTGTGGCTCTGTTTGAATTCATTTGATTAATGTTGTATGTGCACGTCTATTGAGGCACCACATTTAAAAGGATTGTTTACCATAGCCTTGTAATCAACCTGCCTTGGCAGCACCCTATTACCCATGATAACAGGGCTGCTGCAATTTGGGTCTCAAAGAAAATGCCTCAGATGGGCTTTTGGATGCTTTAGTGCTAGTATACTGCCCTGTTATCTTCATTTGTAATTTGTTTTCAAGAACAGTGATTTACATTTCAGTTGGATTACACCTTTTAATGTATCACAAACGTAAAGTGGCTGCAGTGAAAACTCACATCTCCACTAGATTTCAAACGACAACATTTGAGGCTTCAGTGGAGAGGATTACAATTACAATTAAAATCAAATGCTTGCTTATTCTTTTAATGATGCACGCTAACACTTTGTACACTAAGAAGCCTATCATGGTGCTAGACAATCACGAATTTTTTCAGCAATATGAAATAGCTGCATGTGTTCTACCTTATCATCTACTACATGTAAATGCTGTTCTGAAAAGGAATACATCCTGTATGGTGAGTTCAGAGGACAACTTATATTGATAAAAAATATAGAACATGTAAAAAGGGAATGGGGACCAAAAAAAAAAAAGTGCACTGTTTTGTTATTTGTTTGGTTTGGGTTTTTTTAAATAAAGAACATACTTTAGTAATAGATTTAATTTTCTTAAAGTAATTGTTACTAAAACATGTAGTTATGAAGACTTCTATTAAAAGCGTACCAGTTGAAGTGCAAAATATTAATCAGTGGGGTATTTTTCTTTCAATGAACATTACATGAGCGAAATAGTGTTTATTTTGTTTGAGCATTGTGGGTTTTTTTTTTTTGCTTTTTCAAAATTATGTATTTTTCTCACAGCAGTAAATTTTCGTGAATCCAGATCTATTTATTTTCTGCAATTCAAAATAATTTCCATCTAAGGCTTCTTCTGTCACTTCATAAGGCTTTTGCAAATTAGAGATATTTATGTTCTTACTTGGATCTCACTGTGTTATTCTTGGTCTATGAAATGATTGAAAAGTCTTAATGGGGCAGGCTTAGAGTGAAACAAAAAATTTCTCAGATCACATATGGCAGAAATATCTGGTGGTGAACCTTCACTGCAGTGTTTGAAAGCTTCTGCCCCAAGCCAAAACCTTACCTGGGCTTAACTGTACCCTAAATGTGTCTGATGCTAATTGCCAGACTGGGACTGAGCACTCTTGTGTTGTGTTAGGAACTGGCTGGAGGGCCAAGCCCAGAGAGTGGTGATGAATGGTAGCTGGCATCCAGTCACTAGTGGTGTCCCCCAGGGTTCAGTGCTGGGCCCCATGCTCTTTAATATCTTTGTCAAGGATCTGGATGAGGGCATTGAGTCCAGCATCAGTAAATTTGCAGACAACACCAAGCTGGGGGCAGGTGTTGATCTCTTAGAGGGTAGGAAAGCTCTGCAGAGGGACCTCGACAGGTTGGACAGATGGGTAGAGTCCAATGGCATGAGATTTAACACATCTAAGAGCTGGGTTCTACACATTGGCCACAACAACCCCATGCAGTGCTACAGGCTGGGGACAGAGTGGCTGGAGAGCGGCCAGGCAGAGAGGGACCTGGGGGTTCCCCAGACAACCAGTGTGTATCAGATTCTTCAGACAACCGGTGTGTATCAGATTTTCTAGGCTGTCTGTCATTCTTTCTGTATTCTTACCATTCCTTCTTAAGTGGAAATTACATACTGAAGTCAGGATTTCTGTTATTTCATCTAAAATTGGGAAAAATCTCACTGGATCCATCTTTTTTTCACTTAGGATTGCATTATTCTTGTAAAATTTCATATTTATCTCGTTCTCTATTTTGTCAACTATATCACCTTTCAATGCACTGATTTTTGCTAGTTTGTTTTGTTGTTTTTTTTCCCCCTTTTTGAAAAGAGGCACCTGCATCCTGTTTGTTTTCCCAAATACAGGACCTTTCATTTAACTGAAAAGCATTAATGTTATGTAAGTATGCATGTCTAATTGAACAATACAGATTACTTGCTAGCATTTTTCCTTGTTATTTAGCATGCCACAGATGCTTAGAGTATCTGCAGACTTAACCAGCAAAAGATTTTTATTTATCTGCAGATAAGTGACACTGAGCAAGGATCAAGGATTGTCCTGTTGCAGCTCCTTTGGGGATTTAAATTAGCATGATTATATATTTTTCATCTACAAATACTTTTTCTGGTCTCTCACTTGGTAACTGTTTAATCAATTTACTTTGTATGTTGCACAAAGGCAAGTATTTTAGAGATGCCCATCTTAAAAATGTAATAATGTTGGTCAAACAAGATTGAAATCTCATCATACAGTTGTATCACATGTGTGCTATGTGGTGGTTTTAGGCTATGCCTTTGTGATGGTTTTACTCACCAGCATTGACAAAAACTCAGCTAACTCAATAGGGGAAAGAAATGGAAGCTGTATTCACAAGCAAAACTACACTCTACAATGGAATGCAATGAGTATCTACAAATATACAATATTTACAATATTATACAGGTATTTACAGGCAGAAAAATAGCAGCACGGAAATCCCCTCGCCAGGGGGAAAACTGCCCTGCTTCCTCCCCCTGTAACCTCCCTTCCCCTTTTCTTCTGTTTAATTAGAAGAAAAGAGAAAAAAAGATGTTAAGAGAGTTCGGTTAGCTCAAAGCATTGTTAAAAAGTCAGTATGCGTATCTCAAGATCATTAGATAAATCCTTCCAGCGAAATGTAGCAGAAAAACAGCATGCCAGCAGCCAGAAGAATGAAGTAGAATATGAGATTGTTAGAAATACATCCCACACATCTGACCAATGAAATTTGTTTAGAATAATCTCTTGTTTTCCTTTTTACACCCAACTGTGGATTTGTTTGTACTTCTTCACTCTCCTGCTCAAAAAACTGCAGCTAATTTTTAAAGGCATAGCCTGGAACTGTCACAATCCACCCCTTCCAGAAAAATTTCATTAGTTGTTAATCCTGTCCATCTAGCCTAAAACAATATCTACAATTCGTAAGTAAGGTTCACAGTCCATTCTGGGTGTCCTCAAAAGTAGATGATTCAGAAGTACAAGAAAACGAGGAAACAAGAAAAAAAAACCCCACACACAAAAAAACCCAGAAAACAATTTGTTTCTTCACAGATGAAGCAAAGAAAAGGAACAGGCACTCTCAGTTGACTCAGGGCTCTCAGGGTTCTTAAGGTTCGTGCACCGTAGATTCCTCATGGATTCTTCTCTTGGGCGTGATGTCATATCTGTACAACACTTTGAAATTAAACTTTCTCAGCTAAAGTTAGATTTCTGTGCAGAATACACTGAATTTCTCCATTCTCTTGCATTACCCAGTAAGTGTGACCAAGACCTTCAGCAGAAACCACCCCTCAGACAGGTTTAGCCTCTCCTGGAGGAGAAAATTCCCAAACAGTTTTCCCTAACATATTCTTCTTTCTAACAACAGGAACCCTATCACTTTCTACCTTTTGTAGCAAATCTAACTGTGCAGGTCCAGCTTGATTCACTGAAACTCTATTATTTACCGACCAGGTTGCTTGTGCTAGATGTGTCTCCCAGTTTTTCAAAGATCCACCCCCCATGGCTTTGAGAGTGGTCTTCAGCAAACCGTTGTAGCGTTCAATCTTCCCTGCAGCTGGTGCATAGTAGGAAATGTGGAATATCCACTCAATGCTGTGCTCTTTGGCCCAGTTTTTCACAAGACTGTTTTTGAAATGAGCTCTGTTATCTGACTCAGTCCTCTCTGGAGTTCCGTGTCTCCACAGGATTTGTCTCTCCAGACCAAGAATGGTGTTGTGTGCAGTTGCATGTGGAACTGGATAAGTCTCCAGCCGTCCAGTGTTTGCCTCTACCAGAGGCACATATTGCCTACCAGAATGAGAACAAGGTAGAGTGATGTAGTCAATCTGCCAGGCTTCACCATACTTGTTCTTGGACTATCAGTCACCATACCACAAGGGCTTAATTCACTTTGCCTGCTTAACAGCAGCACAAATGTCACAGTCATGGATGACTTGTGTGATAGCATCCATGGAAATGTCTATGGATCTGTCACGAGCCCACTGGTAGGTTGCATCTCTGCCTTGATGTCCTGATGAATTGTGAGCCCACCGAGCTAAGAATATCTCACCTCGGTGTTTCCAGTCGAGATCAAAATCAGAGTCCTTGTCTACTTGAGAAACTCTTGCAGCTAGATCTGCCTGATGGTTGTGTTGCTGTTCCTCAGTAGCTTTGCTCTTAGGAATGTGAGCATGAGTGTGTCTCACCTTCACTGGAATTCTCTTTATTTGATCAGCAATGTCCTGCCACAGATCAGCTGCCCAAAAATACTTTCTTTTTATCTGCCAACCATTCTTTCTCCAGTCCTTTAGCCAACCCCACAGAGCATTGGCTACCATCCTTGAGTCAGTGTAGAGATAAAGCTTTGGCTATCTCTCTCATTCAGCTACATCAAGAGCTAGCTGGACAGCTTTCACCTCTGCAAACTGACTGGATTCTCCTTCTCCATCCTTTGCCTCTGCAACTCGACGTGTTGGACTCCACACTGCAGACTTCCACCTTCGCTTGTTCCCAACAAGACGACAGGAACCATCTGTGAACAAAGCATATTTCTTTTCATCATCAGAAAGGTCATTGTAAGGAGGAGCTTCCTCAGCACGAGTTACTCTCACCTCTGGAGGTTTAGTACAGTGCCTTCAGGCCAACTTGAGATCACCTCCACCAGACCAGGTCTTTCAAGATTTCCCATTCAAGCTCTCTGTGTTATAAGAGCCATCCACTTGGACCATGTGGC
The DNA here is from genome assembly GCF_014839835.1 of Dryobates pubescens. NCBI lineage: Eukaryota > Metazoa > Chordata > Aves > Piciformes > Picidae > Dryobates > Dryobates pubescens. The sequence goes on along the minus strand of NC_071618.1, from coordinate 3,098,448 downwards.
ATCTGTGGCATGATGTGGTGTGGAACCTTTACCTTTGAACATCCAATTCAAAACTGATAATCTCGGAGGTAAAAGAAGTTGTGACTCAGTTCCAATTACTTCAGAAGCAGCTTTTACTCCTTCACAGGCAGCTAGAATCTCTTTCTCTGATGGAGTATAATTTGCCTCTGAACCTCTGTAACCTCAACTCCAGAAACCAGGAGGATGTCCACATGTCTCACCTGGAGCTCTTTGCCATAAGCACCAGGTCGGACCATTGTCACCTGCAGCCATGTACAAAATGTTCCTAATGTCTGGACCATCTCGGGCATGTCCCAGACCCATTGCTTGAAGTACTTCTCGCTTTATCTGGTCAAAGGCTGCTTGCTGCTCAGGTCCCCACTGGAAACTCTTTCTCTTTCAAATCACATCATACAGAGGTTTCACAATCTGACTATATCCAGGAATGTGCAGCCTCCAAAATCCCACTGTCCCCAGGAAACGTAGAGTTTCTTGCTTGTTCATGGGATTTGCCATGGTAGAAACTGTTTACCACATCCACTGGAATGTGTCGGCGTCCATCCTGCCACTGCACTCCCAGAAACTGGATCTTTCTGGCAGGTCCTTTCACCTTGTCTTGCTTGATGGCAAAACCTGCTTTCAGGAGAATGTCAATGATTTTGTTGCCTTTCTCGAAGACTTCTTCAGCATTTTTACCCCAGACAATGATATCATCAATGAACTGGATGTATTCTGGAGCACCACCTTCCTCCAGAGCACCATGGATCACTGCATGACAGATGCTTGAGCTGTGGATCCAGCCTACTGGCAATCTGTAAAAAGTGTACTGGATTCCTCTCCAGGTGAAAGCAAACTGAGGCCTGCACTCCTCTGCTATGGGAATAGAGAAGAAAGCATTAGCAACGTCTATGGTAGCATACCATTTGGCCTCTTTGGATTCCAGCTCATACTGGAGTTCCATCATGTCTGGTACTGCTGCACTCATAGGTGGAGTTACTTCATTCAGGGCTCGGTAGTCCACTGTCAGACGCCAGTCTCCATTCGGCTTTCGCACAGGCCACACTGGACTGCTGAAAGGTGAATGAGTTTTGCTGATGACTTTCTGACTCTCCAACTGACGAATCAGATTCTGAATGGGCAACAAAGAGTCAGGGTTGGTTCTGTATTGTCTGTGATGCACAATCTGAGAAGCAACCAGCAACTTTATATCCTCTATCTCATGTTTTCTCACAACTGAAGATTAATCAGAAAGCTCAGGCCTAATAGACAGCTTCAATTTTCCTCCATCAATTTCTACAGATGCTACTCCAAAAGCCCATTTGTAACCCTTAGGGTCTTTGAGATGCCCTTCTTTCAGAAAATCAATTCCCAAAATACAAGGTGTGTCAGGCCCTGTCACAACAGTATGCTTCTTCCACTGTTTACCAGTTAAACTTACATCAACTTCTATCTTAGTCAACTCTTGAGATCCACCAGTGACTCCCAGAATAGTTATAGGCTCTGATCCCTGATAATTTGATGGCATTATGGTGCACTGAGCTCCTGTGTCAACCAAGGCCCTGTACTTCTGAAATTTTAAAGTGCCAGGCCACTGACTGTACACATCCCAATAGATTCTGTTATCTCCATTATCCCTCTCCTCCCTGTGGCAGGAGGCAGGTCACTCCTAATTATGGGGGATATGCCCACATATGCAGCAAGCACACTGTCCAGTGTTAGAATTGGAATCACTATTGGAGTTATTACAGTTGTTCTGGGAAACTAAGGAAGTAACAGCCACCCATCTGGTATTGCTACCTCGGCTTCTGCCAGTTTGCAGTTCTCTTAGTCTCCTGAAAAGATCAGAAGTTGGTTGACCACATAATCTGTTCATGTTCTCCCCAAACTGATCACACAGAGTTTTCCAAATACTCCCACATGATTGCTTCTGTGGTCTGTTTTGGTTTGATCTGTTTTGGAATAACCTCCTTGGAGGATGTCTGTATCTAACAGCTGAAAGTTGTATCCATTTGGAGGAAGAATTGGAATTATGTCCCTGTGCCAATTTGGATATGGAATGTTTAAATTCCTCCTTCAGCTCTTTCATGCAATTCTTTATCTCTCCAGACAGAGTTTCAATGGCTGAAACCAAAGAAACACACGTGAGACTATCCTCTAATTGTCTCATTTGGTCAGTGAAATGGCCAACCGTAGGAGGAGCTCCACCATAATTTCTTGCCACAATTCTGCTTGCCAAAATAGTAGCATAATTAGGAGGAGCAAGTTTGATGAGCTTTTTAGCAAGACCTGTTCCCACAGGAATTTCATCAGGATTCAGAGTGCCATGATCACCATACATCACTTCTCTCACAGCAAACTCTCTCAAATGCTTAATTCCCTCATCCATGGTGTTCATCTCCATGGAAGGTCATCTCAGGATGGGTATCTCATAAGAGCTGCCAGTAAAAGGCATGTCCACAGAGAAACTTTACCAGGACACCTGCCTAGATGTCTATCTATTCCACTATCCTTGGAGAGATTTTCTAGCTGAGATGCTGACTTGTCTCCCACTATTACAGGTGGTGCACCTGTATCGAAACACCTGCCAAACCAGGTTAGAATTGGCTCATTCTCTGCTCTGATGTAATCCTTTCTCACATGCCTAATCTCCAGTATGGGGGCATTTGCTATTTGGATATCATCTTGATCTTGCTTGTCATCTCTCTCATCTTCCTGTAGTTGCTGTCCCCATGCTCCTGCTGCCACCCTCCCAAGGATTTGGGAGTCACCAGTGGTGTCCCCCAGGGATCAGTGCTGGGCCCCATCCTCTTTAATACCTGCATTGATGACCTGGATGAGGGGATTGAGACACTCATCAGCAAATTTGCAGATGATACCAAGTTGGGAGCAGATGTTGGTCAGTTAGAGGATAGAAAGGCTCTGCAGAGGGACCTCAACTGACTGGATAGATGGGCGGAGTCCAATGGGATGGCATTCAACAAGTCCAAGTGCCAGGTGCTGCACATTGGCCACAGCAACCCCATGCAGAGCTACAGGCTGGGGTCGGAGCGGCTGGAGAGCTCCCAAACAGAGAGGGACCTGGGGGTACTGATTGACAGCCGCCTAAACATGAGCCAGCAGTGTGCCCAGACATCCTGGCCTGCATTAGGAATAGTGTGGCCAGCAGGAGCAGGAAAGTCTTTGTGCCCCTGGACTCTGCATTGGTTAGGCCACACCTTGAGTACTGTGTCCAGTTCTGGGCCCCTCAGTTTAGGAAGGACATTGAGACACTTGAATGTGTCCAGAGAAGGGCAACAAGGCTGGGGAGAGGCCTTGAGCACAGCCCTATGAGGAGAGGCTGAGGGAGCTGGGATTGTTTAGCCTGGAGAAGAGGAGGCTCAGGGGTGACCTCATTGCCCTCTACAACTACCTGAAAGGTGGTTGTAGCCAAGAAGGGGTTGGTCTCTTCTCCCAGGCAACCAGCACCAGAACAAGGGGATACAGTCTCAAGATGTGCCAGGGGAAGTTTAAGCTCGAGGTGAGGAGAAAGTTCTTCACAGAGAGAGTCATTTGCCATTGGAATGTGCTGCCCAGGGAGGTGGTGGAGTCACCGTCCCTGGAGGTGTTCAAGAGGAGATTGGACATGGCACTTGGTGCCATGGTCTAGTCGTGAGGTCTGTGGAGACAGGTTGGACTTGATGATCCTTGGGGTCTCTTCCAACCTTAGTTATACTGTGATACTGTGATACCTGTGCATATGATAATGCATGCTATGAAATAATACATAATGAATTGCTGCCATGGCTTTCACATCTATGTTTTCATTGTATAATAAAGCACATATACCATCTTTTTAAGAGTATGGTCTGTGGTGACAGGTGGACTCAATGATCTTTGAGGTCTCTTCCAACCTTAGTGATACTGTGATACTGTGATTTATTTAAGCTCAGTAGCACCTCCATTAGCTGCTGTCCTACCAGAACCTGTATCATCCTGTCCTGCATCTCCAGTATCCAGTGATGGTCTCAATAATTCAGCTATGTCTTTAAGACAAACCTCAGAAGGATCTTTTTTAACAGAAGTTCCCTCACCATCAGAGGGATCTTGCTGCTCCCCTATATCGCCTCCTGCATCTGCATTTTGCCTACCACTCCTATCTAAAGCTGCAACTTGCTTAATTTGGGCTACATTTGAATTTACAGCAGGCTTAGCAGAAGCAGACAGGTTTTGAGACAAAGCAGCTGTTGCAGAGGCCACTTCTGGTCGTGCCAATGAAGAAAGAAATGATTTTACCTCTCTAACGGCTGCCATCTGCTGTCACCTTGCCCAAGAGAAGGGCAACAAGGCTGGTGAGAGGCCTTGAGCATAAGCCCTATGAGGAGAGGCTGAGGGAGCTGGGATTGTTTAGCCTGGAGAAGAGAAGGATCAGGGGTGACCTCATTGCCCTCTACAACTACCTGAAAGGTAATTGTAGACAGGAGGGTGTTGGTCTCCTCTCCCAGGCAACCAGCACCAGAACAAGGGGACACAGTCTCAAGCTGCACCAGGGGAGGTTTTGACTCGAGGTGAGGAGAAAGTTCTTCACTGAGTGAGTCATTCATCATTGGAATGGGCTGCCCAGGGAGGTGGTGGAGTCACCATCGCTGGAGGTGTTCAAGAGGAGATTGGACGTGGCACTTGGTGCCATGGTCTAGTCGTGAGGTCTGTTGGGACAGGTTGGACTTGATGATCCTTGGGGTCTCTTCCAACCTTAGTTATACTGTGAGACTGTGATACTGTGATCTTAGGAGCTGCTGCTGCTCTTGGCTAATTGCCGGAATTACCGATGGTCCTGTTTAAAGCCGCCTTACTGATAGATTCTCCCGATCTGTTTCTAACTGCTTATCCTATCTCCTCATCACTAGAAACCTCTGGATTTGAGTTAGAACTGCTTCTCCTATGTTCAGGTCTGTGTTTAAAAACGAAACATGACTTAGCTGCTCATCTTTCCCGGTACAGTGCAATTAACAAATACACAACTACTATCACCAACAGCAGATTCACACACAACAAAATTTATGATCCCAGCTATCACTGAGGATGACCTTTTCACCTACAGGAATTTTGAACTCATGGACTTTGATAGGGACTGTTGTTGCTGTTGCTGTCATATTTCCCTACCTCTTATGAAAAAAATACCCTAAGATTTGATCATACAGAAGCTGAATTTTATATTTAAAATAAAGGTACAATTTACACATCAGGTATCTCCCCAGCTTATCAAACATAAACCAAATAATATATTTGTAAACAATCAGACTTAGAGCAGAATACATCAGATGCCACAGAATCCAAAATATCTTCATAATGCTTCCCTAATCTGAGCAGAAATAAATCAAGCAATCTTGCCCCACATTGGGTGCCAATTATTTTGTGTAATGTGATGGTTTAACCCACCAGCATTAACCAAAACTCAGCTAACTCAGTCAGGGAAGCAAATAGAAGCTGTATTCACAAGCAAAACTACACTCTACAATGGAATGCAATGAGTATCTACAAATATACAGTATTTAGAATATTATACAGGTATTTAAGGCAGAAAAAAAACATCACTGAAATCCCCCTCACCAGGGGGAAAACTGCCCCGCTTCCCCCCACCCTTTAAGCTCCCTTCCCCTTTTCCTCTGTTTAATTAGAAGAAAAGAGAAAAAGAGACATTAGAGAGTTCAGTTAGCTCAAAGCATTGTTAGAAAGTCAGTATGCTTATCTCAAGATCATTAGATAAATCCTTCCAGTGAAGCAGAGCAGAAAAAGAGCATGCCAGCAGCCAGAAGAAAAGAATGAAGTAGAATGTGAGATTGCTCGAAATGCATCCCACACATCCGACCAATGAAATTAATTTAGAATAATCTCTCATTTTCCTTTTTACACCCATCTGTAGATTTGTTTGTACTTCACTCTCCTGCTCAAAAAACTGCAGCTAATTTTTAAAGACATAGCCTGGAACTGTCACAGCCTTTAAAATTTAGTCACAGACTTTGAGCAGAAAAGTAGAAAAATCTAGATATATCACTATTGGGTGTGAAAAGGAAAACAAAAGATTATTCTAAACAAATTCATTGGATAAATATCTAAAATAAGATGAGTTGTAACATAACAATTCTCACTCTTCTCTTCTGATCTCTGCTGTTTTTGCTTTGCTTGGGAGAGATTAACATGCTTGCTTGTCAGCTGGCCTTGGCTGAGCTGTAAAGTCTAACCTACTGCTTTTCTCTCCGCTCCTTTTCTCTCTTGAGACAAGGGAGTAGTGGGTGGGCAGTGGAACAGTTTCTCTGGTCTCTGATCAGGGGCATTTTTGTGTTATTTGCTAATTTTAAATATCTGTATAATATTGTAAATACTGTATATTTTGTACATATTCATTGTATTCCATTGTAGAGTGTAGTTCTTGCTTGTAAAGATAGCTTCATTTGCTTCTACTGAGTTGGTCTGGCAAAGTTAATGCTGGGGGGAACTTTCAACCCACCACAGTGCAATATGACCTTTTTTATATAAAGCTATGCTAACTCATTAGTTAGTCTACTACTATTTACCTCCTTCCTAACTGCATCTCTGCCTATCCTGTTCACAGCTTAGGTTGCAATCAGTCAGCCTAAATGATATTTGTAGCAATTTAGATTGTTCTGCTTAATTTTTTATGTTAGCGACTGAAAATTACTGTTGTGCCACATTCCTCTGAATCTCACAGTTTCAAATTGTTTTCAATAGCAATATTAGAGAAAATACCTTGGGTAGTATTTTAGTATTCCTCCATATGTTCTGTATGGTTGTATGAATTTAGGTATGCCCTTTCAATCTGATAGTGATTTTGTTTCTGAAAAATCACAGTTCCAAACCCTGCATGCATACAGGAGGGCAGTTACAGCAGAAGTGCTTGAAACTTCAGAAATTACTTTGTCTTGTACTTTTGTTTCTTTTCTTTTTATTTTCTTTAATGGATGTTATGGGAGGGGGAAAAAGCCTTTTAAGCTTTTAAAAACTAGCATATGGAAAAGGTTACCTTCTCAGTGCAGTCTTTTATATTTTCTTTGTAAGTATATGTCTTACCTTTAAGTGTGGTAAAATATAAGTTATGTCATAAAATATACACAATGTCTGAAATAATGTTACTGAAGGAAATGTTATTTCCTGACTTTCAAGTGCTTGAAATTGTCACCTTCCCAACACATTTTCTTTACATATTCAACTGAACTCTCATTTGTTCATTGTTGTGCCTGTGAACACCCAGTAATATTTGGTTGGCCATAAACAGCAGGGAGTACCCACTTAACTGAAGAGTCATCAAGTTAGTTTAACTTCTGGAGCTGCCAACTCCAAACCAGGGTTTATTTGTATATTTTACCATCTAAAAATGTTCTCTCTTCAGAGGTTCATATTTTCTTGCTAAATAAAGGTGATGCAGTCCAGTTTCTGTGCTGCCATCTGTCTACTGAAAGTCACTAAGAGCTACGATGTAAAAATATTATTGCCTTTTGGGTTCAAGTTGGTCATCTGTGAGGTTTCAGTCTTGCCTTTTGTTACATGAATATAGCTAGATACAAAGGAATGTACTATAGGCTATTTTGAGAGAATAATAAATAAAAAATAGACTTGGAAAAACCAAAGTTCAGTGCTGGGGCCAGAGCACTTGCACCATAAAGAGTCATAGAACACCCCAGGCTGGAAGTGACCTAAAAAGATCACGTGGTCCAACCTTTTCTGGGAAATAGGAAAAGCTGTGAAAGCTGGGCTTGATTGGCCTGGAGATGGGACAGCTTTGGGTAAACTTCATTACTAACTTCAGCTAAAAGAGAATTGGAATCTAGATTCTTGTTTCACAGCTAAATGAAGAGAGGGAAAGGACACAGTGCAGGAACACCGTTTCCCAGTGGTTGTTAAAAATAAATAAATCTTTTCAAAGGAATGTGGAGAAGAAGACATATCTTTACAGTTACAACACAGATGGACAAGGCACTATGAAACTGTTCTGCCTTTGAAATTAGCACTGTTTTGAATAGGGTGATCGACCAGATGGCCCACAAGGGTTCCTTTTAATCTGTGATTCCAGGGCTGCTCATAACTCACTGGAGACCTGAATGTTTTGGATGGTGTGACTGAAAGGAAATCTCCCTTGGAATATCCCACTTGCAGTCCATAAGTTATATTCAAATGCAGGATTTGAGTACAGAGTAGGCAATGAGAAGGCTTGATGAGGGATCCTTTGCAAAGTAGGAGGCTTACTTTTTTTGAAACAAAGCTCTTATGCTTCTGTTCTCAGTTTCTTCCTCCTGCTTATGATCCTTGGCTTTTCTTTTACTTTTAATTGAAATTCAATTTTGCACAAACTTTCCTTTTGATTCCTTTTGTAGATGAGTCACCTCTTCAATGTCTGTAGGATTACTCACATGAGTAAAATTTTTAGGACATGATTGAATCTTTTCAGGATTCCTGCTGGCCTAAATCCAAAAGGTCTTTATACTAGCAATTACATTTTCATTTGTATCTGTACCTTGCCAAGTAAATGGAACCCTCATCTTAGTGTGATATTTCACTGCATATGCAAAATAAATGATAAGCATTAATACTAATGATCATTTTGTCTCATACACTTAGACTTTACATCCACTACACAGCCACCTCACTTAATTTTCAAGATGACAACAGTGTTGGCACTTGATTTACTTTTAGCAGAATTTGATAATGCTCAATTAGCCTTCTGCTCTGATTAATTTTTGGAGCTCATCAGTATTGCCCTCTAATTTACTGTGAGAGCTTAAAAGAAAGTAGTAAGTAGGCAATGCCCTAACAGATTTTTCATTCTGCAGCCCTTAGATCATTTGAAACTAAGGGAATCTGTGGATCTCACTTACATTCTCCATGCACATTTTGTAGCTATCCACAAAATCTCTAGATAAACAAATAAAATGCACACATATTAACAACTTCTTTGGAAAGCATCATGGAAGATGGGATTAGTCAAGCCTGATGGAGCTGCCTGATTCATGCTTAAAATTAGTCATTTGGTAAAATCTCTCCTTATAAATATAGTGCTTTGAGATACTCCCAAATGCAACTGTGAGAGATTAGCAGCTCTGAAGGAGCTTCTGACCATCTTATTCACATGCCTAGACTAGACAGGTAGGATTTACAACCGAAACCCTTTAAAGGCTACCTACTTCCGTAGACAGCAGTAATCACAGCCCAAGCTGGAAATCACAATAAACACTGGGCCATGCTGTTCATGGTCATCATCAGAGCTACTAATTTTCCAGCCACTACAAATGCCATCTTTCTCAGAAAAGTAATTTTCTGTAATTTAGAAAGTCCTTAAATTCAGAAGACTGGTCTCTTGCTCTGAATCTTGTTTCCCTACGTATTTTGCACTGCCTAGAAATTACCATTTCTATTTCATTTTCCCTCTGAAATATATGTTAAGGTATATCTGCCTAATTCTAAACCAAGTTCTGAGTGCTGAGTTTTTTGCTTTAATTTTTTTTGCAAAGTACTGGTGATATAAGAAGCAGAATGGCTTAAATGTCAGGCTTAAGACAACTTTGTAGAATTTAGAAGAAAATCATCCTTGACCAGTAAACTCATTAAATTAGGTTTTGTATCTCACAGACATTACTAATATACAGTAGTGTTATTTCTTTATAAAACTATGGCATATGTTACATTCTAGAAAAAATTAATTGCACATTGTAATCTATTTTCTTTGTTGCAATGAAATATATGGTATCAAGACACTGCTCTTATTTACCCATTTTAGGAGTTTCAGTGTTCTCTTCTTTTGTGCCATTAGTACACTTCTGAAATGGTACTTAATAGAAGCATAAACAGCTTTATTTTAAACACTAGCTTTTGAAATATTCATTACTGACCTGCTAGCTAAATCTAATTCTTTTTATATTTATATAATCTGAAAACTTTTATTCCTTATAATTAGTGTACCTATTTATTATTTATAATTAATGCCTGTTTGCCTATTACTTTTCCTAATTAAGACAAATTATTTTCATTCACTATAATATTTTTTAAAAATCCTTTCACATAACATCTACCATATTCTAAGAAACATTTTCCATCAAAAGTCAACTCAGACAGATATTGATAGTGTCTGCCTGCTCAGTCTAGTCCATGTTTGCAATCTAGTTTATGACTGTTCAAGCACCAAATTAGATAACTTCCCATCAACAGGGAAAATAATGGTTTATTTATACCATCAGAGGTATCTGCCTGCTGTTGCTCAACCAAATTTTACCCACTGTATGACTGTGGTTGCAATCTGCCTCCTGAAAGACACCTACATTTTCTTGAGTATTCAAACATCCATCAAGATCAATGTCTGGAGTTGGTAAGTAATAAGTTCAGTAAAATATCTTCTCTGGCTGGCCTTTCTGTTGTGTGGATTAGGAAATTATCCTCAATGCACTTCAAGAGTCTCTTAGACTGCTGCAGCTTGCTGTGGCATTTTTCCAGCAGATACTAGACCTAATGCAAAATCATGGTGTTAGATTCTGTAGGATGTCACATAAGAGTTAAAGATTTTCACATTGTTCTCATCTAAACTCAAAAACATGAGTGCCTCTTAGCCATATATTCTGACTTATTTCAGTTTAGTATCTGATATTGTAGTAGCACTAGTTCTATTTAAAGATGACAAAGATCAAGAGAAGAGAGATTTGTTCAAGAGATGTTCAACTGCCTCTGTAAAAACAGTAAAAAATAATTACTTGTATGGCTAATAAATCTTCCAGAACTGAGGAAACAGATCCTCAGTGACTTTGACAGTATTTATCATGAGTCCAGAAAGTCTTAATGTGTCTGTGAAAACATCAGCACTGGTGTGAATTAGGTTATTAGCCCTCCTTAATTTATATCATTACCAGCTGTTTACAAAGTCTATTTTATAAGATGGTTGATTAAAAAAAATTTTTAACAAATATTTTTCAGCTGAATCACAGTAAAGCCAACTGTTGTTGTCTTATTTTTTTGTTATATAATTAATCACTTCAGTGAATTACAACTGAATTACTGTACCTTAATGATACACTTCACCTTCAGCATCCTTTACTGCAGTTCCATTAGTGTCACTGTGTCTGAAAGCACACATATCATAGAATGGTAAAGGTTGGGAGGGCTCTCCAGAGGTCATCTAGTCCAACCCCCTGTCAGAGTAGGTTCATCTAGAGCAGGTTGCACAGGAACATATCTAGGCAGGTTTTAAAAGTCTTCAGAGGGGCCTCCACAACCTCTCTGAGCAGCCTAGTCCAGTGTTCCATCACCCTGAAAGTAAAGAAGATTTTACTTATGTTTAAGTGGAGCTTCCTGAGTTCTAGTTTGTACCCATTGCCCCTTGTCCTATCCCTGGGCACCAGTGAAAAGAGCCCAGCCCTATCCTAATGACCTCAACCCTTTAAATATTTATATACATTGATAAGATCCCCTCTCAGCCCCACGTCTCTCAGCCTCTCCTCATAAGAGATGTTCCAGGCCCAGAATCATATTTGTAGCCCTCTGTTGGACTCTCTCCAGCAGTGCCTTGTCCCTCTTGAACTGAGGAGCTCAGAACTGGACAGAGTACTTCATATGAGACCTTCCTAGGACAGAGTAGATGGGGAGAAGAACCTGATGGCCACACTTTTTAATATACTTCAAGATACCACTGGCTGCCTTGGCTGGCTCATGGTTAACTTCTTGCTCACTGAGACTCCCAGGTCATTCACTGTGGAGCTGCTTTCCAGCAGCTCAGTCCCTAACTTGTACTGCCGCATAGGATTAATTCTCCAAAGGTGCAGGACTCTATGCTTACCTTTGTTGAACTTCTTGAGGTTCCCCTCTACAGCCTGATCAGGTATCACTGAGTGGCAGCATAGCTTAATGGTGTGTCAGTCACTCCTCCCAGTTTTGTATCATCAGCAAATTTCCTGAGAGTAGACTCTGTTCCTTCATCCAGATTATTGATGATGTTGAATAAGACTGGACCCAGTACTGATCCTTGGGGAATGCCACTAGCTGCAGGTCTCCAACTAGACTCTGCACTACTGACCATAACCCTCTGTGATCTGTCATTCAACTTGTCCCTAATCCACCTCACTGTACACTCATCTAACCCACACTTCCAAAGCTTACCTGTAAGGATGTTATGGGAGACTGTGTCAAAAGCCTTGCTGAAGTTGAGATAGACGACACACACTCCTCTCCCCTCATCTACCCACACCATCATAGAAGGCTATCAGATTCATCAAACATGATTTCCCTTTCATGGGGTGAAATTGACAGGCCTGTAATTTCATGGGTCCTCTGTCTTGCCCTGTTTAAAGACTGGAGGGACACTGGATTTTGTCCGGTCTTCAGGCACCTCTCCTGTTCTTCAGGATAATGGAGAGTTGCCAGCTCCCTCAGCACTTGTGGGAACATCTCCTTGGGGCCCATGGATTTGTGTTTGACTGGCTTGTCTACATGATCCTTAACTAATTCCTCCCTGACTTGAAATACATTTACCTTCCTCTATATCCATGTGCAAGTCATGACTCCAGAAAAACAAACATCAGCTCTTTCCAACTTACCTGTCTGTATGTAAGCTCTTTGGATTTAGAATAATGCCAGATCAGAGACACTCATTGCTGAGATACTTGACCCAGTGAAATATAAACATCTCTGTTGGAAATAAGCTAATAGTAAAATAGCATAATCATTAGCTTATTAAGGCTACCCAAAATGTTGTCAGGGAATGTTCTTGTTCCTAAAGGAAATGAAGTGTTTGCATGTATTTCCCTTGTCAAAAATGTATAGTCCCTTGAGAGAGATGCTGGTTTCTGAATAATAATGGCTCAAAAATAAACTTTTCCTGAGCCTTTAAGCATTGAAGTTAATAATTATCAGTATTCGAATGTAAAATGTGCCACTTTGAAAGTCAGTTAGAAAGAAGCTTCTGGTGTGGCCATGTGAATTTGCTTTTTGGGTGTTTTTATTTCTGTTTTTCTGTTTAAATTGTTCTTCCTTATGGATTCTGAAGGAAAAAACATAGCCTTCTAGTAAGTGCTGCAAAGGTTAATAACGTATTCATCTTGAATAAAACAAAAAAGCATAGTAACATTTGACACATACAGGGATACAGGAGCACACCAAATGAATGCAAAGAACTGGCAGCTGAAAGGCAACAGTTGCATAATATTACCAGAGTAATGAGAAGTGTGCTACATATTAATAAATATGTGACCTTTTTATCTTGATTATTTAAAAATCATGTTATTTTTGAAAATGAATAAACAAATGCCTTGTTTGTCCTTACATAAAGCCATAGTTTCACTTGATGGACTAGGTAGCATGATTTCTCTGTTAGTAAAATGGAATGTTGCTGTACCAGGTCATTGTCCCATTACACCCATCTATTTCTCTCATTATTGGAGAAAACTGCACATCAGGACAATCATCTTTTAAGTCAAAGCTTAAGCTAGAAAGAGGGAATGCAAGTGCATTCATTTATGCAAAATGAAATCTTAAATTTGTGAAAGACAAACATAATTAAAATTAAACAAGAAGTACAAGAGAAAAGAAAAGCTGTACGAGTAAGATTGCATTCAAGATTGTTATATACTTTAATGAAGCGCAGTTTCTTATTTAAAATTGTAAAGATTTGATTAATGTTTTATTATCCCTATCATTAATAACCATAACTGCAACTTCAGAGGATTTGTATTTGAAAAAAAATAAAATAAAAAAATCACAGGGAGTACTTGAAATTGCAAAATTTAAAAAAAAAAAAAAGTCTGCAAAAAAGAGGTCTGCAACCTCTTCATTTTACTTTTGTTCTATTATTAATTACTCATCAGACACTCAAGCCTCTGGGCCAATTCAATACAAGTATTTTATATTATAAAATAAGTGCTGACAGTCAGTTAACCTAATATGACCTAAATGATTCAGCTTATTATGAGATAATTGATCACATTTTCAGAAAGAGTTGAACTGTCCCAGAAAGTCACAGCTCAAAGCCTTGAGTCTTGCTGTGTCTCACAGAGGTGAAACCCTGAGTTGCTGGAGACTTTCATGAAGAAAGCAGTGCTGTTGTGCCAGACACTGCTGAGGTGTGTGGTCCTTGCAGGGACTCATAGTGCAGTGACAGCAGTGCTGCCCACATGGGGAGAGCCAACTGAGAAGGGCATCGGACACCCTAGCCTGACAATGTAACTGGAGAGATTTCACAGTAAATCTGCCAAATTCTGCTCATCAAGGGGACTATACAAATCATAGCTGAATTCATCAATAACATGCCATAGCTTTCTTCGTCCTCAGCCTCTCATTCACAAACTGAAAGACAAAACTGTCTTCCCCTACTTGCACATTTCTCTTCCTAAAACTGCACTCTGAAACATCAAAGTTATTGGGTTTTGAAAAGGTTATAATTTATACAGCCATAATGGCAAAGGCAACAGGCAGAAGAGAAGTGTATCATTAATCTTTACAGGGCTTTAAATAGCTATTACAATCAACCTAAACAAATTAATCTCTTTCCCCCCACAGGAAACAGCATGCTGTCGTAGGGCAAAAGGCATAAGGGGCGTACAACAGTCAGGAATAAAGAGACCCCATGTAAATCATGCTGACTATCTTTTTCTGTCCCTCCCATTTACTATTATTTCTATTGCTACAGCTACTATTTGCATTCCAGTAGCTGCTACTGATTAGCTAAAGATGAGCCTGTGTAATAACAGCTGCAGACCCAGCTACTATTGTGTAACATTTTAAGCTATATAAAGAAGATAAGCAAAACACAATAAATGACATATTATTGTTCCTGGTCCATAAATGGGTAGCCATGGCTCTGAAAAATCAAGTGACTTGCTGAAGTGTGCAAAAGAAGCCTGTGGTAGGGACAGCAAGTCACCACAGTTGTATCATGTTGCACTTCTGTGGTCTGAAGTCAGGATAATTTTTACCTGATTTTGGCACTTTTACTATCCACTCCCAAGGAGAAAATCTTGCTTATTGGAGAATCAAGCACCGTCCTTAGTATGACATAAAAAAATACCCATTAAAAAAAAAAAATCCAATAAAAAAGCATCAGGGTTTAGAATCAAGCTATGTTCCCAGTAGTTTACTAGGCACCACAGATTCTTGAAACTAGTGGAGGACTAGAAAAGAAAATATGAAAAATCTGCAACAGTCAGAAGAAAGAATTTTAAACAATTCAGAGTGGTCTGTAGGACGTTTCTGTGCTGATATGTTTTCTATTGGTATTGGCATAAACATCAAATTTCTTATTTTCACTGCTAACAGAACTAGCAAAACTTGCATTCAAGATGTGTACTGCACAAGGAGAAATTTGACTGAGCTGTTATCAGAAAGGACACCTTTCCTGACTGAAATAATCACCTAGCTAATCTACCATTATAAATCATGGCATATTACTATTTCTTGGTATTTGTGAGAGGTCATCTTCAAGTAACTACAGCACTACATCATATGGTGGACTCTGTGATTTTCTTTTGAGCAAGTACACACAGGTTAACATTTATCTGTTTTTATATATCTTGAGCTTGGTTTCTGTATTTGAGTTCATTCTCTTCAGCAGGTATTCAAATGATAGACAATGCATCATTCTTACACTGATCCATTCACAACTATTGTATTAAGAAAGCATTGTGTGCTCTGAATAGGTTAATTGGTTGGTACCTTTATCTAAGTGGGAGACTGTTGAAGACAATAAGCAAAATTTTCTAACTACTGGCATTACACAGTGAACTATTTCATTTATTTGTGTTTCACTTTTTCTTTTTCATTTCAGAATGTTATTGTATTTTGCTTTTATTTGCATGGGCTTCTGTTAAGAATGTTGCTATTAACTTATTACACTTGAAATAGGTTGGACTGCTTGCTAAATGCTGCCTGGTTTGGTTTTTTTCCCCCCACTGAATTCTCTGCATACAATTTAGAATTTTGTTTCTAATAAGATTATCAAGGAAATAATGAAAACCAGTAGGATTGTTCTACTAGCAAGTCTCCTTGGTGATTAATGAACTAAATAATAATGGTCAAATTCTGCCTCCAGCTGTACCAGTGAGAAGACAGAAGTAACTCCCATGATGCCAATCAAGCTATTCTAGATCCACTATGTTAGATTTAGTTGCTGTGGTGTCTTTGTGATGAGAGAATTTGATTTCACATGTGTCTAAGGATAGTTTGTGGCTTCTTCTTTGAAAAAAATTATATACTGTATAGCCTTAAAATTCACACAGCCAAGAATCTTCCTGACAGAATCAAGGAAGTCTCACTTTAACCATAAAACACACACAAAAAAAGAGAAGAGCAAGCTAAGAGAGAGTGATTGTGAGACAAGCTTACACATGTAAAGAATGATGAGTGATCATGGTTTAAACCCACTGTCCTCAGTCTGGCTGCAAGGTTCCTTTCACACCAATACAAGTACACAAACATTTTATGTTTTCCCACATGAAAACATAACAATTTATACAGGGGCTGGATGAAGCATTGACTGGGCAAGGTGGGAATAAAGTGGAAATTGTACACCATTCTTCTGTCAGACTCAGTAAAGGAAAGTAATATTTGTCACTGGATACAAAGGGCGGATCTAGAATGAGTGTCTGGGTGGCACGTGTTTTAATCTAGTACAGTTTATACAGATCAAACAATCAGATTTAGATAAACACATCTCATCTGCCCAAAGTTACACTTTCAGATCACCTATCAGGTAGACCTGTCTAAGCTCCTCATTGTCTCCCCAGGAAAGCTCAATGTGGAACAAGCCATGATCCATTTGCCCACTCACTAGGGCTTATCAACCCTGGAGATGGTTATAACTACGACAGGTAGGTAAGAAATTAAGTATTGATTTGTGCCTCAGAAAGAAAGGTGAAATCAAGGAAACAGACTGAAGTGCTATGGAAGGAATGGTCCTCAAAGACCCCAAAATGCAGTTTCAATATAAAATACAGGCATTTCAAAGACATTTCCACATCTTTTTCTTTCAGAAGCAGACAGAAGCTTTGATTTTGGTTTTTTTTTGGTGCTTGGGTTTTTTTCCTGAGGATAGAAAAGGTGGAGGCTACCTCTTCTCTCTAACTCCAGTGTAGGCAACCAGCCACAGAAGACAAAATCATAAATTTCTTTCTACAGGATGATTAATTTTTTTGTACACCTATCATTTGTTGCCATGTGTAGAGACTGAGGATTGACAGCCTGCTTTGCTTTCTCTTAAGTATACACTATCAGTCAAGGACTTGATTAGCACATTTTTGCCAATAAAATGGGCTATAATGAGCTTTTAATAATAGGTGTACTTTCGCTATATCAGCATGCGGTTTCAACACAAGGTATTTGAAAAGCTGCATTCAGGAGCTCAGTATCACCTACTACATTTGGGGCACATAAAGCTTTTATAATAATGTTTGGAAAAGCAGCACCCTGTAAATACAAGGTGGTGTAGCACCATATGGAGACTGGCTTTATGACATATGGTTTGAATTAACAAGTTTAAAACTGTTAGGATCAGTTTTTCTTGCACTGAAGGAAGAAAGAAACCAGCACAAAAACCCACAAGATATGTACAGCTAAATAAGCTTCAGTAATGGATACAGACCAAGCTTGTGCCAAAGTGCTAATTCAGTTAAAATACTACCTAGCTTATACTAGTTGGGCTTGGGGTTTTCTTTAAGCAAATAGTATTGCCAGCTGCAAATGTGTTTTATTACTGCTAGTATAAGGACCTTCGTCGTCACCACCATCATCATGATTGTGGTCCTCATTAAAATAAATGATTGACCCTGGTTTGGTATTAAAGCTATTCAAAAAGACAAGGCTGAATGACAGAGGAAAACAAAGGATAGAAGAAAGCCTTCTGATCTCACCTAATTGAATCTTTGTTGCCTGAATTGATCTGAAAAAGTTCAAAGATGTGGGATCCATATTACACAAACATTGTTTCATTTAATCAAAACAGTCTTTGAAGTGCCATGCTTGCAGACCACCTGTAGCTTTGAAACCTGAAGTCATAGGAAAGGTTCCCTGATGGTCCATACTTACGATATGTGAGATAAAAATAAAAAGGGGAGACTTCCATGAAAATCTATTTTGCAGCAAGATTTCTTTTAAGCACTCTTTTGCTAAGTCACTGGCCGCAGTAAGCAAAGCACTCAGCATAAGAGAGTTCATTTTTTTTTCCATACACTTTCTGTCTTGTTTCACAACTTTAATTGTTGTTGCATTTAAAGACATTTTCAAAGACAAAACAGCTGTGAGGTTATCCTCAGTATCGAATGTAACAACACTGTGAGAACTTTCTTTCTCAGGTTTCATCTTGCATCTGACAAAGTTCATCTCTGTACTGAAACAAGAAACAAGCACGGCATACATTAAAATAATGGCAGCAGAATAGAAAAAGAAAGAATAAAAATGAACTATTCAGGGCTAGAATCTCCTCCAGGCAGGCAGGTTGTTGACACAAAGGAAATACAGCATAGTACGGATGGCTGGTATCTAACTAGTTTCTCAAAGTAACATTTCAGACCATCATGTCCAGTGCATCAGACAGGATAAGCCTGCTCCAGATTTGTTTCCTTAGGAGTTTCTATCTGGAATGCAAATATATTTGGGACACAAATGACATGCTCTGATTTTCAGCAGTTACCAAGCATTATGGCTTGCCTTTGGAATTCTAGCCACCCATTTTAATTTAGAGAAACTCAGAAGTTGCTAAGGTTTGGTAAAAAACAGTACAGGATCACTGAATTACAAGTGGTGCACTTATAGCTCACTATTTATAACTCAGCCTGTGTTGGAAAAAGCTGAGAACCTGGGCCAAATTATCTTCTCAATGATTCAAATCTCAGAGCAGAGAAAATGTAAACACAATGAAAATAAAATTTTCATCTTCTTCTTCTAATTACACTATACAGCTTAGTATTTAAAATAAAGGAAGCATAATAAGTCTACAATCAAAACCATATCGAATACCTGCATTATGGTGATTCAAGCAAAAAAGGGTTTTTCCTGTGCATTTATCTAAGTTACATATGCAAGAATAGCCGAGTTTCCCATTTCAGAAGCAATGGGGCCCTTAATGTCTTGGGCTAGAGTATACACAACATATGTTTGCACATGGCTTTTGTATATTTGTGTCCTGCATGTCACAGTCAACATCTGCATTTAAGAGCTGATGGGCAATTAAAAGAAAATAATGTACAACAGATTTATTAAACAAATAGGAACAATACCTGCCTCTACATTAGTTTTTCTGTATAAATGCATAGATCAATAGATAGATGGATAATTTTGGCAACTTATAATCCTCTTCCCTTGCTTATAACCCATCTCGCAGAAACTATGCTGTGTGACAGACGTTTGCCCTTCTCTACATCAATACCTGATAGGCAGAAAAGAGGCAACATCGTATTAGCATATCTATTTCCCTGTCTTTTCTCTACAGGTGCTAAATAATTAGTACTAGTTGAATTATTCATTGCAAATAATATTCATTGTGAATGTAACCCTTTTTATTATTATTTATTTTGCTTACAAATCATTCAAAAGACAATCTTGAATTCTGCCATTATATTCACTACTTGTAAGTATTCAAAAAGTACTTGGACAAAGATACTTGACCTAGAAAAACACTGGTTCATAAATCGGTTTCTTCAGACAGTTATGATGTATGACTGGCCTTCAAAAGCAGATGCTGTGGTTTCTCTATTCTTCCTGGTAGACTTTAAATTTTAGAAAAAGCGAAGGAAAAGTTCTAACTAGCAAATAATCCACATGTGGAATATGTTTTCATACTCATACTCATTTATGAGACTTTTGAGATTAGCAAATAGGATCTAGTGAATCCATTTTCATTATTTCGATCATTTTGCACTCACACTATGTAATACTTTTGAACGAGTCTCTTTGGACAAGACGAGTTAGGGTGTGACTGTCTTTGTAGTGATTGAGTCCCAGTATGCAAGGCAGGTGTATCAGAATTAACAAATGTAATGATAATCTAATAGAATAGCATAGGCAAAGCATCATAGTAGACCTGATTCCAGCGAACAGATAGGGATGACTACTTTGAAATGCATATTCGCTCCAGCATTTTGCAGTGACATTTCCTATTCAGCTTCAAGGTTGAGAATTAAGAGTTTCTTCATAAGCAGTATATTTTCCAGCAGCGCATGCATAAACAGATATATATCTCCTATCATTTTAAACTAGACAGAAATCTCAGTAAATTTGAACTGAGAGAAACCTTAACAAAATAAAATAAATTAAAATGTGCTTAGAAGAAAACTTCAGGAAGGAGGTCACTATTATGCCACTTACAAGTGTAGTATCTTTAAAGTCTTTATTAGAAAGAAGTTGTTCTCTGATCCAGAGTTCCTAAGCAGCTAGAAATCAAGGACTGTATACCAAGGAAGGCCCTGCACATTTTCATCTAATCAAAAAAAAAAAGGAAAAAAAACGTGGATCTTAAAATATCTGCCAGTCACTCAGCACTGTATTCATCCAGCACAGGAGGACAAATTATGACAAAGTCTATTGCACTCCAGCTTCTTCTGTCCTTATGCATTTTTTAAAGGCTTCACACTCTCTCTTACATATGAAAAGAAGAAAATTCTGCTGATTTTTCATCACTACGGATGAGGAGAAATTCTGCTCAGTTATGGACATCCTGCAGGTTAACCCCTGCCGAGTCTATTTGCTGAGTCTTGAGAAGGTTACTGGAGCAGAAATATCACCTACCTTTCCATACAGAGCGACTACATGGCTTGAAAAAGTTAACATTTCAAGATTACACAATACTGAGTTCTATGTGCAAACTTCTGACTATGTAAATTCCTCGCATTTCATAAAATGGAATATAATCAAGTGGTTTAATGTCAGCCAGCATCCAAAGGTAATTGCTTTTCTGTAAGGAAAAAATAGTAATTCTGCAATATTCAGCATAACGTTCTTATCTTTTTCAGCTAGACCAGTTATAGTTTGAGGCCCAGTGTACTTAAATCTCTATTCAAAATCTTGCTAAACTATTTTTTTATTTAAAGTAACCTTAACTTTTATTGAGAGCTTTAGTCTCTCTGCTGATGAAGAGGAATAGGGTAACAGAAACATCACAGATCCCTTGAGCCCACAGACATTATTATCTACCATGCTGAGAAATATGTTATTACCCTGAAACACAAACATGGAATATGTCTCACATCTCTTTCCACTTAAAATGGATATTGATACAAAAATCCCAGTGGATGATCAAATGGGCTCTGATAAACAAAACTGTCTGACATTTTAGCTAACTTCTTCATGACAAATCCAGTTTCATCATGGCCTGATTATCCATATAATTTCCCTGACTAGGACACCAGAAATACTAAAAAAAGTACTTAAAAATTCTTCCTACACAAGTCTGTTAGACAGGAGAGGAAAATTCCTTTAGTACACAGGAAAAAAAAATAAAATTAAGTAATTTGTTCACATCCAACATTTGCATACAATCATTAAGGTTGGAAAAGACATTTAAGATCCAACTGCAACCCAGATACCACGGCCCCTAAACTATACCATGAAGTGCCACATACTAACATGCTTCTTGAGCACCCCCATAGGCAGCCTGTTCCAACACCTAAAATGCTGTTTGACTTATGACAATTTCTTCAATGTCACTTAAGCTTCTAGCTGCATGTTGCTGTTGTGGTAAAATGGCTTCACGCTTCAAGCATGTACATGAGCTTGCATTATTGCTCAGTTTTTAAGGCAGTTCGTGAATAGTCAGGCTGGAGTGTTTTACTCTATTTAATTTGATCCCGCTTTGGCTATTGCCAGAATGGTCTGTCCTGCTCCTCTAAACATCTTTTCAGGCCAAGCATTTCCTCTGTCTACTGTAGGATGATAATGAAAATGGGCTGGAACACTCAGTCTTATTTTGGAGTTAGTTTTCTACAGACTCAGGGAATGATAATCTAAAACAAGGAAGGCTGTGAAAATCAGAGCTGCCTTTTACAGCAGTGTCTTCATTAGCTAGAAGAGAATGTGAAACTGTACCTTCAGGTTTTTTGAGCTTATGGATGTTGGAGTAGACTGAAAGACTATCAAGAAATATACCTCTATTCACACTGGAAACTTTTTTCTAGGGACTTAAATTTCATAACTTCCAGCTCCCTTCTAATGTGGGGTTATAGCTGTGCATAGTGTGACTATGTTTTGAGCAGAAATTAGGGAACAAGATACAGGTAACTACAGAACTATTGAGGCCTCCAGGCGAGAGCTGGTAGAAGCAGGTTTAGACCAGAAGTATGCACTGGCAGCACCATGACATTGGTTAATTTACATCTCACATTGCAGCACTTCCAGAGGCTTCATTCTCACACACTGTGTGTTTTCAGACCTATATTGCCTCAACCTGAAGAGGCTGTGGCCCTGGTTCAAGCAGTCTCAGTGGTTCTCCTAACGTAAAGAGAAGTAATGCTGTCTCCAGCCACACTTAAGCTGCATTAAGCTTAAATTTAAGGACTGTTCAGCTTGTAATTGGAGCTCATTTCCATGTATTCAACAGTTTTTATTTTCCAGTTCTTTGACCTCAACAGGTCCCATCAAATGTTCAACCTCAGGTGGTACATTCTGCCCCTAGTCTCAGAACCATGGAATACTTAAAAAACAACCAACCAACCAAACAAACAAAAAGCAACCAACCAAACAAACATACAAAAAAAAACCCAACCCATAACATCCAAAAATTTCTTCCTGAAAAGATTGTTCTACTTTTGACTAGTTAATTACTGGGAAGCTGGAGACAAGACTTACCTTTATTGCAGGTTTCTGAATAGAATTTCTGTTGAGCTGAAGCCAGATTATTTTTCTTTTTAATCCATCCTTTGTGACTGTTTTATGCAATGAAGCTACATGTAGTCTTGTTCTTATTTGCACAGACTCAGCAATACTATATTTTTCTGATGACACAATATACTGTTGTACTCAATGCTGTCCTCTGTGAGGGAACTTGAAGGCTGATACTCCTGCAGTCACATAATTGATACTAGCCAGAATTCTGAGTTTAGCTTATCCCAGGGCATGCCATCTCTGAAACAAAGAAGACATTCTATGGCACAACAGAGCAACTTCCCCCCCCCCATAAATTTCATGTGCATTTCTAATCTTATATGTTTATTTTATTTTTCTTTTTCTCTTGGAAAGTTACATTTCTGTGTATTTCTCAGTGTCCCCTGGAATTTTATCAAGTTAATTTCTTCATCTATATTGTCCTAATGAGCAAGCTCCTGTTTTCTACAAACAAAATAAAAGGAAAAAACAATATGTTTGCTTCTACCATTATCTCTAAATATTTACCACCAAAAATAACAATCAGATACTAAGCCTGGTAGTTGAAGCTTAATCTCAAGTGCTTTCCTGGAAGACAGGCATCCTAAAATGTCTTAGACTTACTGTACTTGCTTTAGAGTTATCATACACAAGATACACACACACTGGTTGCATTGTATTGCCATGGAACTATTTCATTGTAATGGAAGATCATATTATTGTATAGATAGCTTAGAGTGAACTGCCTTCCTCTTGTCCATGTTAACCTTAGATATTTGTGCAAAAACAAGTGAAAACCAGGTGGGAACTTCTGAGGTCAGATTGCTGGAAACTAACAATTGTCTCTTTTTCCCCATATATATTGCAGATGACTTTTTGTAGTGCTGTCAAATCCACACTGATTTGTAATTCAGTTGAGAATGCAGCTTTCATCATTTCTTGACTATGAAGAAAGCTGATGGACAAAGTAAAGTTTTTCCCATGTTCTTTTCCTAATTGAGCAATCTGTTCTCTACATGGAAGAGCTTTTAATTGTTTGAATTGTGAAAGAGAATGTGACTGTAATTTGTCTTCTGCTTTAATAACATGTTTATATCATATAGTCAGTTAATAACTTCATGGTTGAATTACTGCTCAGTTGTCTACTGTGCTCTTCTTTGTTTTTATTTGACTATGCCTTACACTCTCCTTAGGCACAAAATTACAAGGAAATATTCACCTAGTTATTCTACAGAATGGCCACACTCAGGCCAATCACTACCAACAGCCTGATGAAAATTGATCCAGCTATTTACATTAGAGATCTTAAAAGGCAGATAATCCTATTTGGACTCAGTTCATTGAAGTAATGAATTTCATGTATAAATTGTGAGAGTGACACATCTCTAAACCTTCCTGAAGTACTCAATCATTTGTATACCTGAGAAACAATGGGGAAAAGATAATAGAAGTGGGAATTCATGGATATTTTATATGGGGAGACACATCTTATGGGTATTCTATGACAGGAAATAAATGTTTACAGATGTTCACAAAAACAAGCTCAGTTCAAATTATTTTTCTACTCATTTGAAACATTTCCAGAATCTTGTCTGCTGCCACTGAAAACAGATAAAAATAGTAGATTTTAAAATATACAGGGTGGGCTACTTGCTGACTTCAAGTCCTTTAGAATAAACTTGGAAATTATTCTCCAGTAGAGAGCAATGACTGAGTATTTTGTATTTCGTACAGAACTACTAGAAACTCCAGTAATGCACAGTTATATAAGGAGTTTACCATACTCTTAAAAAGATGGTATGTATGCTTTATTATACAATGAAAACATAGATGTGAAAGCCATGGCAGCAATTCATCATGTATTACTTCATAGCATGCATTATCATATGTACAATTTTCACAGTATCACAGTATAACTAAGGTTGGAAGAGACCATTGAGTCCAAGAGATCATTGAGTCCAACCTGTCTCCACAGACCTCACGACTAGACCATGGCACCAAGTGCCACATCCAATCTCCTCTTGAACACCTCCAGGGACACTGACTCCACCACCTCCCTGGGCAGCACATTCCAATGGCAAATGACTCTCTCTGTGAAGAACTTTCTCCTCACCTTGAGCCTAAACTTCCCCTGGCACAGCTTGAGACTGTGTCCCCTTGTTCTGGTGATGGTTGCCTGGGAGAAGAGACCAACCCCTTCCTGGCTACAACCACCTTTCAGGTAGTTGTAGAGGGCAATGAAGTCACCCCTGAGCCTCCTCTTCTCCAGGCTAAACAATTCCAGCTCCCTCAGCCTCTCCTCATAGGGCTGTGCTCAAGGCCTCTCACCAGCCTTGTTGCCCTTCTCTGGACATGTTCAAGTGTCTCAATGTCCTTCTTAAACTGAGGGGCCCAGAACTGGACACAGTACTCAAGGTGCGGCCTAACCAGTGCAGAGTCCAGGGGCACAATGACTTCCCTGCTCCTGCTGGCCACACTATTCCTAATACAGGCCAGGATGCCATTGGCCCTCTTGGCCACCTGGGCACACTGCTGGCTCATGTTTAGGTGGCTGTCAATCAGTACCCCCAGGTCCCTCTCTGTTTGGCAGCTCTCAGCCACTCTGACCCTAGCCTGTAGCTCTGCATGGGGTTGCCGTGGCCAAAGTGCAGCACCTGGCACTTGGACTTGTTAAATGCCATGCCATTGGACTCTGCCCATCTGTCCAGTCATTCAAGGTCCCTCTGCAGAGCCTTTCTATCCTCTAACTGACCAACATCTGCTCCCAGCTTGGTGTCATCTGCAAATTTGCTGATGACTGACTCAACCCCCTCGTCCAGATCATCAATGAAGATGTTAAAGTGGACGGGGCCCAGTACTGATCCCTGGGGGACGCCACTGGTGACTGGTCACCAGCTGGATGTGGCACCATTCACCACCACCAGGTAAGTATACCACAGACATAAAAACACAGATGCTAGCAAAACCATCTGCCAATATTCAAATACAGAAATTGTTGCCAACACATTTATTGTGATTCTTTGCAAAACCAGTTAAATAAATATTTGATTATACAAAAAAAGAGAAATGGAATAAATTATCAATCAAAAGAAAAAAAAAAAGAGCTGAGAAACATCTCAGAAGGGAGCTACACCTACTCAATTCAGCAAAAAAGATAAGAATTTGAACACTCTATGGAAAGGTAGAAGATGAGGGGGTTTCAGTCTAACAAATAAGATAATTAGGAAACTAGATCATCTCTCTTTACAAAGAAAAGCTGAGGGACTTAGTGCTTTTTAACCTAGAGAAGACTGAGGGGGCATCTTATCAATGCTTATAAATGCTTAAAGGGTGGGTTTTAGGAGGGTGGAGCCATTCTTTTTTCAGGATGCCCAAGTGACTGGATAAAAGGTAATGAGCATTGAACATAGGAAGTTTCATCTAAACATGAGAGGGAACTTCTTTACTTTGAAGGTGACAAAGCGCTGGAACAGTGTGGTGGTTTGGCCCTGACTGGTGGGGCAAATGCCTACCAAAGCTGCTCTATCTCTCCCCTCTTAGATGGACAGCAGAGAGGGGGAAATACAAGAAAATGCCCTTAATAAGATAGAAGCTATTTTAATAATGTGAAGCAAATGCAAAGGCCATACACAGAAGCAAAAGCAAACAGGTGTTATTCTCTGTTTCCCATTCAAGCCAGATGTGTTTTGGTCATTCCCTGGGAAGCAGGGCACTAGTACATGTAGTGGTTGCTCCAGAAGGCAGACACCATCAACAAATGTCTCCACACTTCCTTCTTTCACTCAGCTTATACATCTGAGTGGACATCATATGACATGGAATACTCCTTTGGTCAGTTTGGGTCAGCTGGCCCAACTGTGTCCCCTCCCAAGACCTTGCCCACCCCTCAGCATACTCTTGGGGCTGGGAAATGTTGGGAAAGCACAGCCTGGGTGCTTGGTTTAGCAGCAGCCAAAACATTGCCATGTTATCAACACCCAGCTACAGCACTGCAAAACACAGCACTAGAAAGATACTCTGGGTAGAATTAATTCCAGCTTAGCCAAACCAAATACAAACAGGTTGTCCAAAGAGGTAGTGGAATCTGTCCCTGGAGTTGTTCAAAATCTGCCTGGACACCATCCTGTGCAACCTGCTCTAGGTGAACCTGCTCTGGCAGGGGGTTGGACTAGACAATCTCCAGAGGTCACTTCCAACTCCTACCATTCTGTGACTCTATGAGATATTAATATAGGTATTAAAAGATACATTAGCATGAAAATTATATTAGCTTAAACCTTGAAACAAGACTCTGTATCATAGTGGATAAAGTAATTAAACACAGGAATGGCTTAGCAGGTATAAGTACAGTTGCCATTTCCTGGAATCTTTCAAGTTAGACACTTCTAATTGCTGGCTTTCAACCTTTCCACAAGAAAAGCTACCAGTGTTTTCTGATAAGGTGTGTAACCTATGAACCTTTCTCCATTCACTTTCTTTACAGAAGATCAGGAAGCTTTGTATTGTCATGGGGACATTTTAGAATAGAATTAACCAGGTTGGAAGAGACCTTTGAGATCATCATGTCCAACCTATCATCCAACACTACCCAATCAACTAAACCATGGAACCAAGCATCCTGTCAAGCCTCGCCCTGAACACCCCCAGTGACGGCGACCCCACCACCTCCTCGGGCAGCCCATTCCAGTGGGCAATCACTCTCTCGGTGTAAAACTTCCTCCTCACCTCCAGCCTAAACTTCCCCTGACGCAGCCTGAGACTGTGTCCTCTTGTTCTGGTACTGGTTGCCTGGGAGAAGAGACCAACCTCCGCCTCACTACAACCCCCCTTCAGGTAGTTGTAGAGAGCAATAAGGTCACCCCTGAGTCTCCTCCTCTCCAGACTAAGCAACCCCAGCTCCCTCAATCTCTCCTCATAGGGCTTGTGCTCCAAGCCCCTCACCAACCTTGTTGCCCTTTTCTGGACACGCTCCAGCAAGTCAACATCCTTCCTAAACTGAGGGGCCCAGAACTGGACACAGGACTCAAGGTGCGGCCTAACCAGTGCAGTGTACAGGGGCAGAATGACCTCCCTGCTCCTGCTGGCCACACTGTTCCTGATGCAGGCCAGGAGGCCATTGGCCCTCCTGGCTGCCTGGGCACACTGCAGCCTCATGTTCAGCCTACCATCAACCAGCACCCCCAGGTCTCTCTCAGCCTGACTGCTCTCCAGCCACTCTGACCCCAGCCTGTAGCTCTGCATGGGGTTGTTGTGGCCAATGTGCAGAACCTGGCACTTGGATGTGTTCAATCTCATGCCGTTGGACTCTGCCCATCTGCCCAGCCTGTCGAGGTCCCTCTGCAGAGCCTCTCTACCCTCCAGCAGATCAACTCCTGCCCCCAGCTTGGTGTTGTCAGCAAATTTACTGATGATGGACTCAATGCCCTCATCCAGATCATCAGTAAAGATGTTAAAGAGCATGGGGCCCAGCACTGATCCTTGGGGCACACCACTGGTGCCTGGCTGCCGGCTGGATGTGGCACCATTCACCACCACTCTCTGGGCTCGGCCCTCCAGCCAGTTCCTAACCCATCGCAGTGTGCTCCCATCCAAGCCATGGGCTGACAGCTTGGCCAGGAGTTTGCTGTGGGGGACAGTGTCAAAGGCCTTGCTGAGGTCCAGGTAGACTACATCCACAGCCTGCCCTGCATCCACCAGGCAGTCACCTGATCATAGAAGGAGATCAGGTTGGTCAGGCAGGACCTGCCCTTCCTAAACCCATGCTGGCTGGACCTGATCCCTTGGCCATCCTCCAAGTTCTGTGCGACTGCACTCAACTTTACATTAGGACATAAACTACAATTAAATTTCATGCTGGGGGGAACAGTCATTTCAAAAAGCCAGGAAGGACTAATCAATTGACCAGATATATTCTCATGCTTAGGTGATGTGGTGGGTTGAAGGGCTGATCCTCCCTTCCCTCCCACCATGGGCAGGAAAAAAATGAGACTCAGTCAAACGGATTGCAAAAGTGGTGGAAAGTTTGAGTGGAAAAGCAGTGAGTATTTTACAGAGAACCACAAGCACCCTGACAAAAGGAGATCCCAAAGCATACCCAGAAGCACCCCAACACTTCCCTCTCCGCATCTGAGGGTACACTCAAGACCCCCAGGGCTCTTTCTTACACCCCCCACCCCCCCACCCCCTCTGTTAGGCTAATCTCAGCTGGCCAGATCTGAGATTGCCATTCCCCCTTTTCCTCCCAGCCTTGGGCCTAGCCAGGCCCCAAGAGGCCTCGAAGATGACTCCCCCTCCATTACCAGATAGGGACCATCTCCATAGAAGCAGTGAGGGAAGAAAGAGGAAGTGCAGGACTCTGCAGGTGGTTTTATAAGGGAGCAGGGCATTATGGGATGAAATACATAGCTTCCCATGCCCACCCACTGGGCTGGACCCTCGGGACACCACGGGTGTGTCTTATGTGGCAGCATCAGGGGGGACACCCAGCCTGAACCACCACAGGTGATTGCTACATTTGGCATATGGAAAGAATTTCTCTACAGATGCGTTCTTAGAGTGTTTTAGAGTCTTATTGCTCTCAGCAGCACAGAAATTCCCAGGGAACTGTCTTCAGTTTGTTATGAGGTTTAGGAATTTAAATATATGTGTCTACATGTAAGCTAGTAGTTTCCTCTATACTTAATAGAAAAACAGTCTAGACAGTTCAGGAAGACCAGGGTATAGCTGAACTGATCAAATATGGGGACCTACCTCCTTTAGAGTGAACTGAATATCTCCCTGGACACTTTCAAGTGCATGGACTAAATTCACATTGTTGTGGAAACTTCTGTACTTAGCTCACAAGGATAGAACAACAATTAGATATCTAGAGGCAGAAGTTTATCACCAGCTTTGGTAGGAATGCACAAGCATAACATGTTTAATTTTCTGTCATGGCTGGGCTCTGGGGTTTGGGAGAACATTGGTATCACCTGTTCTCTTCTGGAGACACAAAACGGTTCAGGATTTTAGTGAAACCCAAGCTTTTGGACTGAGTGAATTGACAGCTACAACTGTGTGAAATTTAATGGTGTGTAATACATAAGAGATAAGACTAAATGATCTTTTCTGGCTTTAAGTGTTATTATGGTTGTTCAACCTTGAAATGAAGCTGGGGACATTCTCTATTGCTTCCTAGAAAAGAAGGTAGAATCAAAATTCACTACGTATTTCTTTGTCCATTTGTTTAGAGAACCCAGCTTTATGGTCCTGTCCAAGACATGGTTTGACATGCTGGTTTTTGTCTTCTAGAAGCAAAAATCTCCTCTTCAGTATAAGTTTCTCTACAGGATTTATCAGCTCTGAAGCTTAGAATCAGTTTATTTTTTGAACAAGCCATCCTAAAAGGTGCTTGTTGAAAATGTGCCCCGAGAAATTAATTGTCAAAGACACCCCCAGGGACAACAAATGCTTCCAAAAGTACTTAATGATACTTACTGTCTCTATAAATTTTTATGTTTTCAGAGCACAGCCCAAACACTTACAATTAACATTAATTATATTACCACTTGTAATGTGGCACCATTTCAGGGTGAAAAACCTCACACAACCTATTTTCTCTGAAACTCTGAAGCGTAGGATTTACAAAGCTGTAATGGAAGTGGGTTTTTTGGTTCCCCAGATAACACAGTCATAATCTCAAAAGCATTACATGAGTCAGCCCTCAACTTGAGTGTTTCTGTAGAGGCTGTTAGCTTAGCTGGCACCACATCATCTCACACACACACAGAGTTGACCAAAAGCTTCTGAACATACACATTCGTGCTCGTCTTGCCAGAATTGGCACCCAGAGACTTGATAGTTTCCCACTAAATGCTGATCTCTTTTCACCTGACCTACCTGTAAACTAGGTATGTAAATAATTCAGAGCTGAATAACATGAAAAACACAAAATAATGACACAAAGTCTTTAAAATAAAGTAGTAATGAAGTAGAAAGAAAAAGGAATAATGAGATGAGATAAAGGAACGGCAAAGAAAGGAAAGGAAAGGGAGATCATGGTGCTGTATCTTTGCATGACTATTCAAGTGAAATTTTATTTGATATAAAACCAATGTGAGGTTATCGTCAAGCACAAGGTATGTAACACAATGTCAGGCAATGGCTGCTGATGCTTTCAGTCAGTAATTGCAATTGCATGTAAGATGTGACTCTGTTGTTTCTCCTTCTTACCAACCCCCCCTCCCCCCCCAATACTTGCTTTGCTAAATATCCTTATTTACAGAAGAGGGGAAGCAAATAAATCATTCAGATCAAATTACTTCTTCATACTAAAAGTGTGATGAAGTCTGGAGGATGAGAGGTTTTGCTGTGACTTCAATCCCAACCATTCAGATAGTAGCCAGATCTCCATGAACCGAGAAGGGAATTCAAATATGAAAGTTTTATTACAGAGTTCTTGCAATACTATCTCTCTCCTCCTGGCTGAAGCAAAGCATATGATAAGATTTAGTTGAATTTTGTTTTAAACATTTTACTTGACACATTTTTAGAGGTTTAGATATGGGTAAATGTTTGTGTAAATAGTAATAGAAAAAATGTGTCAGGTAGATCTGTGTCTTCCTTACTGTCTTTCTGTAAATGTACTCCTGAGCTGCTGCTTTTTTTTAATGTTTGGTCTTGGTGAGCAAAAGATGAACACTAACAAGGGAGATGGTGACACAATCTATATATAAAGAGCTATCAAATCCATATGTTGAACACACTGCAAAATTATCTGTGTCATTTGTGGTTGCCATAGGATTACTTGCCACAAAACCAGGTAGACTAGTTTCAAACAGACGTGCAGTTTCAGAGTTGCACTGCCCTTTTCATTTCTGTAGGGGGTTCATTCAAAAAGACGCTCTGCAGGCCCAAGTAGAAAAAGCTACGATTAGGGCTGTACAGTATGTGACTAAAGGATTTGTTAACCTTAGCGCTTCAAAGCACACTTGAAAATAAGATTCAAATGGGCTCTTTCTTTTGTGGTTCTGTAGTGATAAACGAGTTCTCCATGCACCAATGCTCATGATTACTACTTCTCCAGTGTTGTGACTCTGGATGAACACTAGATCAGACTTAGTAATGTCCAGCACATTTCATCCATACTAAATAATATATGCCATGGCAGCCCTCTGTAGTTTGCTTAGGAAAGAGCTGCAAGCCTAGTCATAGCTTTTCTGGGGTTATACTATAAATTTTCAGGTGCTCCACAGAACATGCAAGCTTTTTCCAGTAAAGAAAGGAAGGAAAGAGGAAGCCCGGTGGGTAATCAGTATTTTTGTTGGGTTGGGATTTTTTGCTGTTTTTTTGGGGGGGGCCTGCAGTGAGGTTTTTTGGTTTGATGTTTGGGTTTTGGTTTGGTTTTTTTTGTTGTTGTTTGCTTGGTTTGGTTGGTTGGTTGGTTTGTTCTAATTTAGTTTGGTTTGGTTTGGTTTGGTTTGGTTTGGTTTGGTTTGGTTTGGTTTGGTTTGGTTTTTTAAATGGATTTAAAGAACAGTTTGCTTTAAAGCTGTGTTTTAAAGCCATTATGCTTGAGTGTCTGCAAGAAGCTTACTTCCTAATGATCAGTTTATGAATTAGTAGAATAATTCATGACATGCCCTTAGGATCAATACTTTTAAATGTGCCTGTGGGCAACATCACTCACATAGCAAGTATAACTATTCAAATGCATAAAGTTATTCACAAGTGTAACCATTTAACAGGCCCTATACTGTTCCTATGAAAGTGAAATACCCATTTTGTGACTGGAACCCACTGAATACATTATATCTAGAGTTCTTCTGATTCTAAGAACGGTGCATGAGTAACAGGTGTAAGCTATTCCTCCCTCTGTCTCAGTATAAGAAAGACCTGAAAAATTTTATACTTCCTCAAGAATGAACACATTCCACAAAACGTACCAGGATATCTCTCTCCTTCAAGGTTTGCACAAGCCATCACTTTCAAGACTTGTCTGCAACTGACAGCTGTTGGTCCTGATGACTTACTGCTTGATGCAGGAACTTTTGCACCCTGAAAGCTTCTTTTCCCTCTTTGAGAGCTGATTTATCCTCCAATTTAATAACTTAGAGCCTTGTCTCAGTTTGTTGTTAATGCTGTTGTTTTATCTATACACCTTGGATAGCTTAGTTTAGTCAGTGTGGTTGTCTATCAGGCTGTCCACCTATCCTGTTCCATTCTCTTCCACAGACAAAGCTTTTTTCATGGCTTTTAAGCCCTAGCACAGATCTATCAGTACTCTTCCCAAGAAAAGAGACTCTGACTTTGTAGTAAACATGTTTGCAACATCTAGGAAACATTTGCATTATTTTTAAATAAATATTACATATAACTTGCATGCATTTGAATAATACAAATTCACTTTATGTAAATTGCATCAGTCTTCCTGTGTTTGCAGTAATATTTAAGGGAAGCTGTAAAACAGAAGATTACAAGAAACAATGGAGTCAAGATAATAATGCTTGAGCAATGACAACACTCTATTGAGACTAGAATATTTAGTTTTCAAAAGCCACAGTCTATAAGAAAGGGGATTAGAGTTTCTAAAGAAGTCATTAAGGTGCACTACACTCAAGCACACTGGATTTTTACCTACTGTTTGTCAATGCACATGAGAAACAGAGAGTAGATAGAGCCAGAGAAGATAGATTAGAGAAAAATTCTTCTCCTTGTCGAGAGGAGTTGGGAAGAGAGCTTGAAAACCTTTGCAAAGGTATTATTGAGGCACTTAACTCTGGACCATTTGTGATTTTTTTCCTTATCAGCTCAGAAACTTGATACAAATTTACTGTGCTGGGTTTTGCATGTGTGCGTGGTTTTAACACACTATTTCAGCACTGCTATAAATTGACATTGTCCCAGAAGAAGCTGTGATTGGTACCAAAACTTGGGGCATAACTAATGCTGCTGGTAAACAGAAGCATGGAAAGGAAAACAGAGACGCTAATAGGAGAATTTAGTTTGCAAGGTTACAGTATAAGTCTCATCAAACTTAAGGACAAAATCAAAACCTTATGGCAGCTGTCTCAGTCGTTAAACCATTCTGTTCAGCAAATTGGAGAGCTATTGGTACTCTCTGTTTCCCGCAGACCTTCACTTTGTTTGTGTGGGACAGCTCTGTATGGTAATATGATATATAAATTGTCTCTTCTTCTAAGTATGTCTAAGTCAGTCATGACAACTCAAGAATAGCAAACATGCTCGCCAACTCCTCAGCAGGTGGAAAAATCCATGTTTTGATTCTGTTCTGGTTTCAGTGATCTTTGCTCCCACCTGGTGTCTCTAATTGACAGCTTCTTTGCAGATGATGGAGACAGAAAAATGATTCTAGGCTTTAGCTTTAAATTACATATTTAAAATCTCACAAAGCTAGAGAGGAGTGATTTACTCTGAAGAGAAATCTGATAAACCCTCTCAGCAGAAATGAGGGAAAGCACCTTAATGGAAATAGCACTACTTATAAGAGTGATGCAAATAGAAGGATCACTCACAGGGGACCAGCATGCAGCCACTGCTGGGGCAGAGCATGGCAGGTTTGCTCCATCCTCTGGGCTGCACTGCACTACCTTTATTTAAAACATAGACAACTGAGAAATAGTGGGTTTGACTGGAAGTGTGAGAGCATTATACCATGAGGTGTCATGTAACCTTGCAGCATGGGTTTCAACACAGGTGGGAGCTTTAGCAGAACTGTGTCCAGTTCTGGGCCCCTCAGTTTAGGAAGGACATCGAGACACTTGAACGTGTCCAGAGAAGGGCAACAAGGCTGGGGAGAGGCCTTGAGCACAGGAGAGGCTGAGGGAGCTGGGATTGTTTAGCCTGGAGAAGAGAAGGATCAGAGGTGACCTCATTGCCCTCTACAACTACCTGAAAGGTGGTTGTAGACAGGAGGGGGTTGGTCTCTTCTCCCAGGCAACCATCACCAGAACAAGGGGACACAGTCTCAAGCTGTGCCAGGGGAGGTTTTGACTCGAGGTGAGGAAAAAGTTCTTCACTGAGCGAGTCATTCGTCATTGGAATGGGCTGCCCAGGGAGGTGGTGGAGTCGCCGTCCCTGGAGGTGTTCAAGGGGAGATTGGACATGGCACTTGGTGCCATGGTCTAGTTGTGAGGTCTGTTGGGACAGGTTGGACTTGATGATCCTTGGGGTCTCTTCCAACCTTAGTTACTGTGATACTGTGATACTGTGATACAAAGATTCTATCTCCATTACTTTGTTCACTTTGTCCCTTGGAAGTCCTTGGCAGGACAACTTTTCTGTCAGAGCTCTAAAGCTCTGGGGCCAAGCAGTGAGAGAAGGTCTAGGTCAAGATAGATGAATCTGACATACAGACCAACAACGTCTTTTTCTGTTACATAGCTGGCTGAAGGAATACACAAGGTACTGCACTGATCTTCATTCCCTCTGAACAATTTGGTTTTTAGGATGATAATATCTTGTTACCAGTTTGTATTTGGCTCTTGTGCAAGTTCTGACTTCAGTAGATTTTGTCTGAATAAAGAGGAAGTCACAGTGGTGAATATCTGACAGGAGGGCTCTGTGTGTGTGTATAGGAGTGAGGGAATCCCAGGTCACTTATATGGACAGAGAGACAGGCATTCTAGGTCATTCTAGCAGTTTATAAAGAGAAGAACAGCATGGTGATATCCTGGTGTGCTTGTAGGCAACTGGAGGTACAATGCAAAAGGAACAGAAATAAGGTATTTTCTTGATGAAGTTATAAGGTATCTATTTTTTAATATCCATTCATTGAGTCCTCTATCTCTATGGGATCAGCAAGAAGCTGGAGGCTGATTCTTAAAAACAGCAACATCTAACCATGTGTCTGTTTTCTAGTGCTTCATCCAGGCCTAAAACCATTCCCTTATATCAGTTTTTTTTACCCTTCAATAAAGTATTGCAGAGCAAAGGAACTGAGAATGTGGCTGTTCTTATCAGGAAAATCTGAGTGAAAATTAGCTTGCATGCTTGAATACATATTCCTTTAAAACCACAAGATCCCAATCTCAAAATAACAATTTTAAAGGAATTTCCTCCTTTCTTGATAGAAAGGTTTTATTTAGTTTGCTCTCTTCCATTGGACTTTCTTGGATTTGATCATTAAAGAACAGAGGTCCTATTTCACCTATGTAAACATTAAAGAACACATATGCTATACTTTCCATAAAATAAGGATTGCTGAATCCTATTCACAAAGTTCTCCCTCCTTGCCCTGTCTTGCTCTGGCTGTTAGAAAATCTGCTACATTCTATGTATGCTTTTTATGTTTTTATGTTGGGATACTCAAAAATTAAATTCTTAATAAAAATGTAAATTGTTATTATTGTAAAAATATTTTGGCCCACCATGGCATGTAGCATTCTCAGGAGCAGCATTCTTTCAAACTGGGATTTGAGAAACAGCACAGAATTTAGCCTGAATCAAATAACTTTATGTATTTAGTAATTTATCAAAGCCATTTGGTAGAAGTTGGGAAAAACATTAGTTAATCTTATTCTTGTGGGGGGTTCCTGAATATGCAGCAATACTCTTCTTTCCTATTTTTTGGTTCCTCTCCAATTTCAAAGGCCTGTATTCTTCAGCCTCCTACTGAGCTTGATGCAAGTCCTTTTATTCTGCTATAACATGTGAACCAGCCAACAGGGGCTGCTTAAAGTTAGTGCAGGATATTCTAGACTGCAAGGAGCACCCAGGAAAAGTAAATAGCATCCACAGCATGAAACATCTGCCTCACTAGGTCTGAATTTAGCTCCCCTCTGAGACAGAGAATTAGTGATACTTTAGCCCATTAATTCATCTGTTAAGTGATTTTGTTTGGGCTTTGGAAGAATATTTTTCACCGTTAAAGCAATGACAGCACTCTTTCAGGCAGCTGAGGTAGTTTCAGTTGGATTTTAATGTATACATTGTGTATGTGGACAGTGACAATTTACCACCTTGCAAAAGAGAAATTCTCTGTGGATGAACTACCTAGTGGCAGTGAAGGTTGTTCATTACTAGGGTAGCCTGAAATACACAACAGCTGCCTAGCACAGATCCCACAGGGATCCTTGGGAAAACTTTACTTTGACAAGGAGGCAAGTTGGAACAATGGCACATCTTTACAAAAAGACTTTGTCTGTGTCTTATAGCGATTTGCCCTTCTAGAAACACACATATTTTGCCCTTTTTTCCTTCAAGAGAGTCTGTATCAAGCAGAAATTATCTTTCTATTCAGAGAACCCACTTAAAGTAGCAAGCTATCTTTTACAATTTTTTTTGTTGCAATTTTGCATTAGTTCATCCTTACTGATACCAAGGCAGGTAAAAATTCCTCACACCTGCAGACCCCAGAAAAATATGTTCATAATATTTTTTACTTCACTAGACAGATGACACCCCGTGCAGGGATATATCACATGATGACACATCTTGTTAGAGAGGTTTACTCGTGAGCCAGCTCACCTCCCACTTGTGATCACATAGGATCTTACTAACAGCTGTAGCAATTTTGATGTTAGGCAACTATTTGGAGTTTTTAAAGGGCAATTAGTGACACTTGCCATCTGTAACAGTAAAGAGACAATATCATACAACCCACTGACACATTATAATAACTGAAAAGTAATTTGTAGACTATAACTGGTACAAGTGCCACAGTTTGAGAGCCCTGATTAAAAAAAAGAACCAACACCAAAACCCAACAACCTTACAAACAATCGTTATTAAATCATTGTATTCCAAAACAGAAGACTCCAAAGAATAAAAAAGTAGTAGCAAGGGTACTGGAAACATCCTAACAGGGTTTATAAATGTGTCAGAAAGAGGCCCACTGCCCTCTTTGTAGAGGCAATTGGAACCTAGGCAAGACATTTTTGGCCTCTGAAATTACTCTAACAAACAATCACTAGCAATTTCACATGCATATGAAGCCCTTATCCCCACAGGAGGTACTCAATACCTTCTTTGCCTCAGAATCTAGCAGGAGGACTGGTTGTTCACTGGATACCCAGCCCTCTGAGCTGGAAGATAGGGAGGGGAGTGGAAAGAAGCCCACATAATACAAAAAGAGATGGCCAGTGACCCGCTACACCACTTAGACATACACAAGTCTATAGCAACAGATGGCATACACCCAAGGGTACTGAGAAAGATGGAAGAAATGCTGACTTTACTTCATTTACCAGCAGTTCTGGCTAACCAGGAAGGTCCCAGTTGACTGGAGACTGGCAAACATAATGCCCATCTACAAAAAGGGCAGAAGGAGGATCCAGGAAACTACAGCCCTGTCAGTTTATCCTTGGTGCCAGGGAAGGCTATGGAGAAGATCATCCTGAGTGACATTATGCAGGTCCAGTCAACATAGGTTCATGAAGGGCAGGCCCTGCTTGACAAACCAGATCACCTTCTACCACAAGATGACCTGCTTGTTTGATGAGGGAAAGACTGTGGGTGTTGTACACTAGGACTCTGGTAAAGCCTTTGACACTGTCACAGCATCCTCCTGGAGAAACTGGTAGTTTATGGCTTGGATGGGTGAACACTTTGCTGGGTAAAAAACTGGCTGGATAGTTGGGTCCAAAGAGTGGTGGTCAATAGAGTTAAATCCAGCTGGAGGCTGGCCACTAGTGGTATTCCTCAGGGCTCAGTTTGGGGCCAGTTGTCTTTGATATCATTATCAGTGATCTGGATGAGAGGGTTCAGTGCATGCTCAGTAAGTGTGCAAATGACACCAAATTGGGAGGGAGTGTTGTTCTCCTTGAGGGTAGGAAAGCTCTACAGAGGGATGTGGGCCAAAGCCAGTTGTAGGAGATTCAACAAGGCTAAGTGCCAGGTCCTGCACCTGGGTCACAGCAACCCCATGCAACACTGGGGAAGAGTGACTGGAAAGCTGCTCAGTAGAGAAAGACCCAGGGTTGTTGATCAGCAGCCATGTGAAGATGATCCATCAGTGTGCTCATGTGGCCAAGGTGGCCAACAGCCTGCTGGCCTACACCGGGAATAGCATGATAAGCGGGATGAGGGAAGCATTTTTTCCCCTGTACTCGCACTGATGAGGGAGACCTTATTGCTGTCTCCAGCTACCTGAAAGGATGTTGTAGTAAGGTTGGTGCTGCTCTCTTCTCCCTAGTAACAAATGATAGGATGGGAGGAAATGGCCTCAAGTTGCACCAAAGGAGGCTTAGATTGAATATTAGAAGAAACTTCTCCACAGAAAGAGTTCTCAAACACTGAAATAGGCTCCCCAGGGAGGTGGTTGAATCACCATACCTGGAGGTGTTTAAAAGACAAGGAGCTGTGATGTTAATGAACATGGTTTAGCAACAGATTTGGTAGAGTTAAATAATGATGATCTTAAAGGTCTTTTCCAAACATATGATCCTGTTATTCTACCACACAAAGCTGTTTTTCCCTTTGAAAACAGTTGCAGTCCTCAGAAGGAAAAGACAGCATAATACTTGGGGATGTTAATACTTTGAGATTATTAGTTAAGTGTTCTAGGAGAGGATATTTTCAAAGTGAAAATCACCTGCAAAGAAAGAACACAAATTGAGTACCTCTTGTTTTATATGTTCATGTGCATTGAGGGATAAAGCTAGATATAAAAACTAGCAAGTGAACATGTTCTGCATTTTCTGTCTCTATTCCCCAGAGGACCCAGCAGTGACTTAGAAACCCAATGTGAGGAGTGTAAGAACATCCGTACAGGGTCAAAGGCAAGAATCAAGAAGTCAAATAACACGTCTTCAGAAGTAGATGACATTATCCCAGAAGGTGCACAAATTGTATTTCAGGTCACAGAGGTTTAATGTAGGCATTAGCCAGACCCTGGGCACATGAAAGTGCAGTTTCTTGTGGCCAATGTGCAGCCGCTATTGCAAAGAACAACGAACAAGTGCTATAGGAATGTCAAGCAGAGCCATTGAGTTCACTGGGAATCTAGAGCAGAAGTTCATCATTGTGCATATGGATTGGTACCTGGACACCTGGAAAGTTTTCAGAGGGCTGCTGCTCCAGGAAATGACCAACATGAGGCCAGATCCCAGCATCTGGTAGTAATACTGCTTCTTTGCCAGACTGGTTGATTCTCAGACTAACAGAAAAGGATTTCCTTGTATGGAAAGTAGTGACCCATTTGAGTAGGTGGGAATAGAATTTGACTCGTAATATTTACATGATGATTCCAGTCCCTGATGTGGCAGAGCTATACACTCTCACTCAATCCTTAAAAAGAAAAGAAGAGGAGAATATTAAGTTCTGAGGGAAGAGCTCCAGAACGGGATGAGCACCAAAAACAGAAGCTACACTTCAGCACTCTATGACTCAAGCATTTCCTAAGCTAAAGGTGACATCTTTATATCTACTAGCCATCAATGGATTTCTTATGT
This sequence comes from Dryobates pubescens, assembly GCF_014839835.1. Lineage (NCBI taxonomy): Eukaryota > Metazoa > Chordata > Aves > Piciformes > Picidae > Dryobates > Dryobates pubescens. The sequence continues at coordinate 3,058,249 of NC_071618.1, read as the reverse complement.
AAATTAAGGAACTCAGGTCAACTATAGTTATATGGCATTTTTCTTCTAAAGATTTCAAAGCTCCATTCAAAGGAAGCAATTCTTCTTACTGTGGAGATAGTCAAAATGAACCCCATAATTCTACAGAATGGACCAGAAGTCATGTAGTTATTGAGTAATAGCACTGGATATTTATTTCAGAACTCAACAAATGGGACTTTTTTGGATGAATAATAAAGCCACTAACCAAAAGTGGGTGATAGTGGGGAAGCCAGGAATGCTTCCCAGATCTGTCTTGGTCTGTTTCAATGCAAAAGCCAAACAGACACTACCACTACTTCAACTTCCTGCTTTCCTGGTTTTCATGAAAAGGAAATCAATGCATGCAACATGGCAAGCAGATCCCAGCCTGGTTAGGCCGCACCTCGAGTACTGTGTCCAGTTCTGGGCCCCTCAGTTTAGGAAGGAGGTTGACTTGCTGGAACGAGTCCAGAGAAGAGCAACAAAGTTGGTGAGGGGTTTGGAACACAAGCCCTACGAGGAGAGGCTGAGGGAGCTGGGGTTGCTTAGCCTGGAGAAGAGGAGACTCAGGGGTGACCTTATTGCTCTCTACAACTACCTGAAGGGAGGTTGTAGACAGACGGATGTTGGTCTCTTCTCCCAGGCAGCCAGTACCAGAACAAGAGGACACAGTCTCAGGCTGCGCCAGGGGAGGTTCAGGCTGGATGTTAGGAAAAAGTTCTATACAGAGAGAGTGATTGCACATTGGAATGGGCTGCCTGGGGAGGTGGTGGAGTCGCCATCACTGGAGGTTTTCAGGAGGAGACTTGATGGGTGGTTGGTGCCTTGGGTTAGTTGTTTGGGTGGTGTTGGATTGGTTGATGGGTTGGACGCGGTGATCTTGAAGGTCTCTTCCAACCTGGTTTATTCTATGTATTCTATTCTATGTATTCTATGTACTGGAAACTGGTTTGCAGTACAGGCACAGCTACAAGGAACAAAAGCAGTCACAAATTCTCAGCAGCAAATATTTGCAGCCAGAAAATCGGAAGGAGAGGAACAATACAATTATTTACAAAGATTTCATCATGACACTTTAAAAGGAAATACTTCCTTTGAAAAGTGATAAATAGTTCAGAATAAAATTTTCTGCTTTTCCAATTTAAAATGCTATTTTTCATTTCCATTCTTCTGAGAAAAATTACTCAAATTTGAAAACAAAACAAAACAAGCAACAAAACAAACCAACCAACCAAAAACCTGCTTGCACAATATTGTTCATGTTGCCCATGGTTTCATTTTAACTGCAAAAGGGTTTTTAAAGATCTACTTGAGATTTCGCCCAATGCTGGGGTTTGATGACAATCAAAAACCACCACCTTATTGTTTGCCCAGTTGTGTTAATGAGTCCCAGCCCAATGAGCTAACCTTATAATCTCACAACCTCTTCATTAGTGTCTCAGACTTCTGCAAAACCTTTTAATGTTTTGCCTCTGAAAGATTCTCTTAGCAGAACTTGAAAGAAAGACTTTTTATCTCATATGCAATCAAAATTTTAATTATTTTCTCAAGTACTTGTCTGTGTTGTATATAGAATCATAGAATCAATAAGGTTGGAAAAGACCTCAGAGATCATCGAGTCCGACCTGTGTAATGGGGAATATCATCAGGAAATCGACTTGACAGACACTAATGTTGCATGTTCACCAGTTCACCAAATTACACCAGCCATGTTATCACTCTGGCCCCACAGTAAACCTAGGACACCTAATGTGGTCTAATTAAGAGAGCAGTACACAGAGAGGTCATATAGCCTTAAATGAGGGTTAGGGTGTCGTTCAGTGAATCAGTTGAGATTTTTATTTTGTGGATGTACTGTCACACTGCTTTGTGTGTTTATATATTATAATGCTATTAAGAACTAAGCCTAATTATATGCAGTTATCTAAAAACTGTCAAGGATAAAAATCCTGTTATTTACAGTTTTGTCATTTCTTCTTTTTTCTTTTTTTTTTCTTCCCCCCCCCTAGTTGCTTCCTGGTGGCATTTTTAAGCACTATATTTAAATCTATCGTGTTTTACTTAAACCAAAAAACTTCTTGAGGCTTGGCAATATTGTTTGCTTTTTGTTGTGCAAGGGGAAGCAAGAAAAAAAGTAAAAGTTTTTCTTTCGACTCCCCTTCACTCTTGAAGTGTTCTTCTGGAGCTAAACTAAAAAATTCCATCAGTGAGGACCACAGTGCACAGTGGTTGGTATTGGTGATAAAGATTGCACCTTTAAAACACAGAAGATATAAGAGACACCATTACTGCGGGAACTTTAAGAGCAAGGAAGCAGAAATGAGCTTTCAGAATAGATGTTTGGTTTGGGTTTGGGTTTTGTTTGGGGTTTTTTTATTATTATCCCTGCTGAACAGTAATTGTGCATTTCCCTTTCCTTCCTCTCACTCTCTCGATTTCATTTTTTAATACTGTTTTATAGACAGGGCTTGAGATACTTTTCTCAACTTGTGATTACTTTAGTCTAAAGTTTGGCATTGCTGGCATTTCTGCAGTACTGAACCGCTTTCAAAATTCCATCCACACACTTCCTCACAATGATAAAACAGGAACTCTGTGGAAGTATGAAAAAATGGACAAGAGTAAACCTTTCGCTTCATATGGAGTATTATTTCTTGTTGTTATTTTTTTTCTACAAAGCTGTAATTGGCCTAGTGAGATCTGATAAATGTCTTATTATAAACTCGAGCATCAACTGATGGCGAAAAAAAAATTTGATGGAACTTGTGACTGAGAAAAAAGTAAAAGGGTATAAATGACTGGCAGTTCCCATTTCTTTACAAGTGTTACATTTCAGTCCCCTGCCACTACCACATGTTTCCTGTTCACAGATAATTTGTACAACATATTTTATCATTCAGTTTTAGACACAGTTGAAAGGCTTTTGCCTAAGGCTTGGAACACTTTGAAAATTGTATACCATTTGCAAGGCTTTCTTCTGCTTCACTGTGCA